>NC_057807.1:105563954-105905373 GCF_018294505.1 Triticum aestivum
CCAACACGAGGTGCTTGCCATAGGATAAAATGAAAAAGGGAAAGGTGAAGATCACCTTGACTCTTGCATAAAGTAAAAGACATAAAGTAAAAGATAGGCCCTTCGTAGAGGGAAGAAGAGGTTGTCATGCGCTTTTATGGTTGGATGCACAAAATCTTAATGCAAAAGAACGTCACTTTATATTGCCACTTGTATATGGACCTTTATTATGCAGTCCGTCGCTTTTACTGCTTCCATAACAAGATCGTATAAAGCTTATTTTCTTCACACTAATAGATCATACATATTTAGAGAGCAATTTTTATTGGTTGCACCGATGACAACTTACTTGAAGGATCTTACTCAATCCATAGGTAGGTATGGTGGACTCTCATGGCAAAACTGGGTTTAAGGATATTTGGAAGCACAAGTAGTATCTCTACTTGGTGCAAGGAATTTGGCTAGCATGAGGGGGAAAGGCAAGCTCAACATGTTTGAATGATCCATGACAATATAATTTAAGTGAGATGTGAGAAAACATAGTTACATTGTATTCCTTGTCCAACATCAACTCTTTATCATGTCATACTTAATGAGTTCTCACAATTATAAAAGATGTCTAGAATAGTATATTTATATGTGGAATCTCTCTTCCTTCAATATTCTTCCATGAATTGTTCAAATGACCAATACAATGCTTGCTAACCTTCAATAAATTTACAACCTCTACTTCTTAGATGTGAAGTCATTACTCCCCATGGGATAAGAAAATGAGACATAAATAAATTCAGATTTGTGACATTCAACTCATTCAACCATTTACTCAAAGGATATAAGTGAAGCACACGAGTAAATGACAAACTACTCCAAAAAGATATAAGTGAAGATCAATGAGTAGCTAAATAATTATGTAACTATGCGAAGACTCTCTCTCATTTAAGAATTTCAGATCTTGGTATTGTATTCAAACAGCAAGCAAAACAAAATAAAATGACATTCCAAGGATAGCACAACTCATGTGAAGAAGCAAAAACTTAGGCGCAACCGATACTAACCGATAGTTGTTGAAGAAGAAAGGTGGGGTGCCCAACGGGGCATCCCCAAGCTTAGATGCTTGAGACTTCTTGAAATATTATCTTGGCGTGCCTTGGGAATCCCCAAGCTTGAACTTTTGTGTCTCCTTAATTCCTCTGATATCATGGTTTCTCTTTTTATCAAAAGCTTCATCCACACCAAACTCAACAAGAACTCGTGAGATAGGTTAGTATAATCCAATGCAAAAACCTTATCATTTTATACTGTAACAAATCACTAAAATTATTATTCAACATTGCATACTCAATGCCTCTGCATATTTAATACTCCTATCCTCAAATAGAATCATTAGACAAGCAAACATAAGCAAACAATGCAAACATAACAGCAATCTACCAAAACAATATAGTCTGTAAAGAATGCAAGATTCATCATACTTCCCTAACTCCAAAAATTATGTGAAAAATACTACGCTGTAGAATATTTATCAGATCTCAATATGCAAGAAGTTTCAACATTTACCAGTCTCTGACTTTTCTAGGGAATTTTTCCAACAGCGGTAAACATTCTGTTTTAAAACAGCAACATGTATACTAGCAAAATAAGCGTGGTAAATGCTATCCTTGACATTTTTATTGAAAATAAAGATGCAAAACATTATTATAAATAACATCAAGCAAATACTAACAAAATAAAATGACGCTCCAAGCAAAACACATATCATGTGGTGAATAAAAATATAGCTCCAAGTAAAGTTACCGATGAACAAAGACGAAAGAGGGGATGCCACGATGGCATCCCCAAGCTTAGGCTCTTGGTTGTCCTTGAATATTACCTTGGGGTGCCTTGGGCATCCCCAATCTTAGTCTCTTGCCACTCCTTATTCCATAGTCCATCGAATCTTTACCCAAAACTTGAAAACTTCACAACACAAAACTCAACAAAAAACTCGTAAGCTCCGTTAGTATAAGAAAATAAAACTACCACTTGGGTACTGTAATGAACTCATTCTAAATTCATATTGGTATAATATCTACTGTATTCCAACTTCTCTATGGTTCATACCCTTCGATACTACTCATAGATTCATCAAAATAAGCAAACAACACATAGAAAACAGAATCTGTCAAAAACAGAACAGTCTGTAGTACTATGTATCAAACGTATACCTCTGGAACTCCATAAATCCTACCAAATTATGAAGTCCTAAGCAATTTGTGTACCAATGCAGAGCAAGAAGAATCAAATCAGAAGCACGCTTCTGTGAATTATAAAAACTAATTTACTGGGTAGAAAAGTTTCTGATTTTCAGCAGGATCAACACAACTATCACCGTAAGCTATCCTAAAGGTCTTACTTGGCACTTTGTTGAAACAAAAGCTATAAAACATGATTACTACAGTAGAATAATCATGTGGACACACAAAAACATTAAGGGTAAATATTGGGTTGTCTCCCAACAAGCGCTTTTCTTTAATGCCTTTCTAGCTAGGCATGATGATGACAATGATGCTCACAAAAAAGATAAGAATTGAAACATAAAGAGAGCATCATGAAGCATATGGCTAGCACATTTAAGTCTAACCCACTTCCTATACATAGATATTTTGTGAGAAAACAAATTATGGGAACAATAATCAACTAGCATAGGAAGGTAAAACAAGCATAGCTTCAAGATTTTCAACACATAGAGAGGAAACTTGATATTATTGCAATCCCTACAAGCATATGTTCCTCCCTCATAATAATTTTCAGTAGCATCATTAATGAATTCAAAAATATAACCAGCACCTAAATCATTCTTTTCATGATCTACAAGCATATAAAATTTACTACTCTCCACATAAGGAAATTTATTCTCATCAATAGTAGTGGGAGCAAACTCAACAAAATAACTATCATGTGAGGCATAATACAACTGAAAACTAAAATCATGATGACAAGTTTCATGGCTATCATTATTCCTAATAGCATACAAGTCATCACAATAATCATCATAGATAGCAACTTTGTCCTCATAATCAATTGGAACCTCTTCTGAAATAGTGGAATCATCACTAAGTAAAGTTGACACTCTTCCAAATCCACTTTCATGTTCATCACAATAAGATTCAACATCCTCCAAAATAGTGGGATCACTACTTCCTAAAGTTGACACTCTTCCAAACCCACTTTCATCAATATAATCATCATAAATAGGAGGCATGCTTTCATCATAATAAATTTGCTCATCAAAACTTGGGGGACAAAAAATATCATCTTCATCAAACATAGCATCCCCAAGCTTGTGGCTTTGAATATCATTAGCATCATGGATATTCAAGGAATTCATACTAACAACATTGCAATCATGCTCATCATTCACATATTTCATGCCAAGCATTCTATGTAATTCTTCTTCTAGCACTTGAGCACAATTTTCCATTCCATCATTCTCATGAAAGATATTAAAAAGATGAAGCGTATGAGACAAACTCAAATCCATTTTTTGGTAGTTTTCTTTTATAAACTAAACTAGTAATAAAACAAGAAACAAAAAGATTCGATTGCAAGATCTAAAGATATACCTTCAAGCACTCACCTCCCCGGTAACGGCGCCAGAAAAGAACTTGATGTCTACTACACAACCTTCTTGTAGACGTTGTTGGGCCTCCAAGTGCATAGGTTTGTAGGACAGTAGCAAATTTCCCTCAAGTGGATGACCTAAGGTTTATCAATCCGTAGGAGGCGTAGGATGAAGATGGTCTCTCTCAAACAACCCTGCAACCAAATAACAAAGAGTCTCTTGTGTCCCCAACACACCCAATACAATGGCAAATTGTATAGGTGCACTAGTTCGGCGAAGAGATGGTGATACAAGTGCAATATGGACGGTAGATATAGGTTTTTGTAATCTGAAAATATAAAAACAGCAAGGTAACTAGTGATAAAAGTGAGTGTAAACGGTATTGCAATGCTAGGAAACAAGGCATAGGGTTCATACTTTCACTAGTGCATGTTCTCTCAACAATAATAACATAGATAGATCATATAACAATCCCTCAACATGCAACAAAGTGTCACTCCAAAGCCACTAATAGCGGAGAACAACCGAAGAGATTATGGTAGGGTATGAAACCACCTCAAAGTTATTCTTTTGGATCAATCTATTCAAGAGTTCGTAGTAGAATAACACCTTAAGACACAAATCAACCAAAACCCTAATGTCACCTAGATACTCCATTGTCACCTCAAGTATCCGTGGGCATGATTATACGATATGCATCACACAATATCAGATTCATCTATTCAACCAACACAAAGTACTTCAAAGAGTGCCCCAAAGTTTCTACCGAAGAGTCAAGACGAAAACGTGTGCCAACCCCTATGCATAGGTTCATGGGCGGAACCCGCAAGTTGATCACCAAAACATACATCAAGTGTATCACGTGAATATCCCATTGTCACCACAGATAAGCACGGCATGACATACATCAAGTGTTCTCAAATCCTTAAAGACTCAATCCGATAAGATAACTTCAACAGGAAAACTCAATTCATCACAAGAGAGTAGAGGGGGAGAAACATCATAAGATCCAACTATAATAGCAAAGCTTGCGATACATCAAGATCGTGCCATAGAGAGAACACGAGAGAGAGAGAGAGAGATGAAATACTTAGCTACTGGTACATACCCTCAGCCCCGAGGGTGAACTACTCCCTCCTTGTTATGGATAGCGTCGGGATGATGAAGATGGCCACCAGTGAGGGATCCCCCCTGCGGCAGGGTGCCGGAACGGGCTCCCGATTTGGTGGCTACAGAGGCTTGCGGCGGCGGAACTCCCGATCTATCTTTGTATTCGATGTTTTTAGGGTACATGGACTTATATAGGCGAAAGAAGTCGGTCGGGGGAGCCTCGAGGGGCCCAGGAGACAGGGGGCGTGCCCAGGGGGGTGGGCACGCCCTCCTATCTCCTGGCTTCCGTGAACCTTCCCTGGCTCGAACTCCAAGTTTCCCGGATCATATCCTTTCCAAGGTTTCATTCCGTTTGGACACCGTTTGATATTCCTTTTCTTCAAAATACTGAAACAGGCAATAAAACAACAATATGAGCTGGACCTCCGGTTAATAGGTTAGTCCCAAAAGTAATATAAAAGTGTATAATAAAGCCCGTAATCATTCAAAACAGATAATAAAATAGCATGAATGCTTCATAAATTATACATACGTTGGAGACGTATCACTCTACTGTACGTATTTCCATATTTGAGTGCTCACTGGTTGCACATGACCTCATTTTGCAGAGTGTGTGTGCCAGGAGGGCATATCCCCGACAGTTTCTGGGTCGTGTGGGAACGACCCCCCTATCGCCCACACTCACTTGGCAACGGTTCCAAATGCCAGCACGGAAAGGGGTTAAAAACCATTTGTATAGCACTGACCTGTACCAGGGTAATCCAGTAGTGTGGTGAAGCTCCCTACATTATGAACAATGCCAAATTATGCTATTGATATTTTGAACTTACTCTTTATTTTCTAATTTTAAATTGGATGGAATTGACATCACAGTTATCATCTTTGTTTATACACATGCAAAACCCATCATCTCTCTGCTTGTTTTAGGGTGATATGCCAGATGGCATGCACAAGTCTGTTGAAGGCTGTGAGACGAACCCAACATATATTGCAGCAAAGAAGGCAAAACATGTTGAAGATAGCAAGACAACCCCAAAGTCTTGTCTTGATGCAGTGGTCGTTACTTGAGACTAGCAGTCAGACAAGCTCATAGAATTCACTATCTGAATCAGTTCGACTTCTTCAGTCCCAAGTTCCAGCAGAAATGCACTCTGCAACTCAACTTCGACTTGAAGTCCTATCTCTAAGAAAGATTGTGGAGAACACCAATGAGAACCTCATTGCTAAACAGCTACACCTGGAAGCTATGACCGACATGCTAGGACGGTCTCACAACCTTGCTCAACAGCTTGCGCAGCAGTTCCCACACAAGGCTAACCTTTCTTGAACTATCTTGGAAGTGGTCTTGGTTCAGTATTATTTTTTACGCTACAATGGCGCCCAGTTTTTGTAATCTGCTTCTTCGTTGCGCTTTATGATCACTGGTGGCAAACTTTGATGCCTAGTGGATGTAATGTACCATAAATCCTTTATTGTATAGTGTAGGTTTCCCCTAAGTTACTATGCCGTAATTTATTTATTGTATAGAGTAGGTTTGTTCTTAATTCCTACTAGTTACTGCCATCATTCGCTATCTGAAAAAATGGAGAAAATCTGATGTAGTCGACCGGGCCGAAACATTCACCTCTAATGGGATAGCTTTTTTGCGGGCCACAATTGGGCCGGCCTGCAACTTTCTTGGGCCTGAAAGGCCATTGGGGCTAAGGGAGTCCTGGACTAGGGGGTGTCCGGATAGCCGAACTATCATCTTTGGCCGGACTCCAAGACTATGAAGATACAAGATTGAAGACATCGTCCCGTGTCCGGATGGGACTTTCCTTGGCATAGAAGGCAAGCTTGGCGATACGGATATGTAGATGTCCTACCATTATAACCGACTCTGTGTAACCCTAGCCCTCTCTGGTGTCTAAATAAACCGGAGGGTTTTAGTCCGTAAGAGGAACAACAATCATACCATAGGCTAGCTTCTAGGGTTTAGCCTCCTTGATCTCATGGTAGATCAACTCTTGTACTACCCATATCATCAATATTAATCAAGCAGGAGTAGGGTCTTACCTCCACCGAGAGGGCCCGAACCTGCGTAAAAACATCGTGTCCCTTGTCTCCTGTTACCATCCGCCTAGACGCACAGTTCGGGACCCCCTACCCGAGATCCGCCGGTTTTGACACCGACATTGGTGCTTTCATTGAGAGTTCCTCTATGTCGTCACCTATAGGCCCGATGGCTCCTTCAATCATCAACAACGACACGGTCCAGGGTGATACTTTTCTCCCCGGACAGATATTTGTATTCGGTGGCTTTGCACTGCGGGCCAATTCGCCTGGCCATCTGAAGCAGATCGAGAACTACGCCCCTGGCCATCAGGTCAGACTTGGAAGTTTGAACTATACGGCTGACGTCCGCGGAGACTCGATCTTCGACGGGTTCGAGCCACAGTCAAGCGCGCCGCACTGTCACGATGGGCATGATTTAGCTCTACCGCCGGACAGTGCTTTGGAGGCCGCACAAGTGTCCGCTCCAACCCTTAGCTCAGAGCCGACCGCGCTGATCGAGGACGGGTGGCTAGACACCGCCTCGGGGGCTGTTACCTCTACGGCGATAGAGCCGAATACCAATCCTGTTCTTCATGAAGCTCATGACTCCGAGGTGCCGGACCCCGAACCTTCCGCGCCCCTGCCAATCGAATCCGATTGGGCGCCGATCATGGAGTTCACTGCCGCGGACATCTTTCAGCACTCGCCTTATGGCGACGTCCTGAATTCACTAAAGTCTCTCTCTTTATCAGGAGAGCCCTGGCCGGACTATGGTCAGGTAGGTTGGGATGCGGACGATGAAGAAATTCAACGCCCACCCACCACCCACTTTGTAGCCACTGTCGATGACTTAACCGATATGCTAGACTTCGACTCCGAAGACATCGACGGTATGGACGACGATGCCGGAGACGACGAAGAACCAGCGCCTACAAGGCACTGGAAGGCCACCTCAACTCACGATGTATATATGGTGGATACACCTAAAGGAAGCAATAACGAGGAACAATGGGACGCTGCGAAGGATAATTCCCTCGAAAAACAGTCAAAACGGTGACGTAAGCGCCGCTCAAAGTCCCGCCTCGACAACGACAGCACCCATACAGACCCATCCATAGAGCAGGGCGAACCGGTGGACGACGAACAGGCCCCCGAGCAACCATCCGAACAGGATAAATTGGATAAACAATCCGTCCCCGGTGAAAACAACAGTCCGGATGATCTAACGTCGGACACATCGTTGGAGCAGAAGGACCTCCACAAAAGGCTCATCGCCACTGCACGAAGTCTGAAGAAGCAGAAGCGGAAGCTCAAAATAGCGGAAGACGTACATAATGATATGGAGAAAAGTACTCTAGACCGCAGACAAATACGGCGATAGTTGCCAAACAAAGATCTACCCGAAGCGCAAACTACTGCCCGAATTTGACGAGGAGGCCGTAGAGCCCCCACAATCAAAGAACAAAGAGGCCGCCCGGTCGGATAGACGACCACATGACAAACAAAGAGTGGCAAGCGGCGCCGCACATAAGCCGGCACGCGATCCACATAAGGATCCTCACAAAAAGGATGGCCCGGTCAGGTCCATCTACGGGCCAAGAAGCAAGCTCTAGAAAGCCATACAACACGTCGAGTATTCGAACATCACGGCACACCCAAATACAGGGGTACCGCACACCCCCTATGTTTCACCGATGAGGTGCTGGATCATGAATTTCCAGCGGGATTCAAGCCCGTAAACATAGAGGCATACGACGGAACAACAGTCTGGATTGAGGATTACATCCTGCACATACATATGGCTAGAGGAGATGACCTCCACGCCATAAAATACTTACCACTCAAGCTCAAAGGGCTAGCCTGGCATTGGCTCAAAAGCCTCCCAGAAAATAGCATTGGAAGTTGGGAAGAGCTCGAGGATGCGTTTCTGGCGAATTTTCAGGGGACTTATGTCCGCCCTCCGGATGCAGACGATTTAAGTCACATAACTCAATAGCCCGGAGAGTCAGCCCGCAAATTCTAGAACAGGTTGCTCACCAAAAAGAACCAAATAGTCGACTGTCCGGACGCCGAAGCCTTAGCAGCCTTGAAACATAACGTCCGAGACGAATGGCTCGCCAGACACCTCGGCCAGGAAAAGCCAAGAACAATGGCCGCACTAACAAGACTCATGACCCGCTTTTGCGCGGGAGAGGATAGCTGGCTGGCAAGATGCAGTACCAGCGACCCAAGTACATCCGAGGTCAGGGATGGAAATGGGAAACCACGACGCAGCAAGGACCAGCGCCGGACTAAGGGAAATGGTCCAAAGAGCACGGTAGTCAACGGCGGATTCAAAAGCTCCCTGCAGAACAACAAAAAACTGCCTCTCAAGGACAACAGCGACGAGCTATCCAACCTAAACAAAATCTTGGACAAGATATGCCAAATCCACAGTACCTCCGGGAAGCCTGCAAACCACACCCACAGAGATTGTTGGGTCTTCAAACAGTCCGGCCGACTTAATGCCGAACACAAGGGGCTCGACACACCAAGTGAGGACGATGACGAACCCCACAAGCAGAGCACCGGAAAACAAAGGAATTTCCCACAAGAGGTCAAAACAGTAAACTCACTTCAAGTGACAACAGGAAAATATAGAGCGGCGTCCATTAAAGTACGCACCGCACGGTCCACCCCAGCGAAGTCCCGACACTGGATGTCAAAACCAATCACTTTCGACCATCAGGATTACTCTGGAAGTATCCGGAACACAAGATGGACTGCTTTGATATTGGATCCTATAATCGACGGACTACAATTTACACAAGTCCTAATGGACGGCGGCAGTGATCTAAACCTGCTATATCAGGACACAATCCGCAGAATGGGGATAGACCCAACCAAAATGCGCCATAGCAACACTTCCTTTAAAGGAGTGATGCCAGGCCCATATGCCCATTGTACGGGCTCTCTACCACTAGAAGTTGTGTTCGGCTCATGCGACAACTTCCGTCGCGAAAAGTTAGTCTTCCACATTGCCCCATTTAAAAGTATCTATCAAGCACTATTGGGACGCGAAGCTTTCGCCCGCTTTAACGCAATACCGCATTATGCATCTCCTACCCTTAAAATGCCCGGTCCACACGGCATCATCTCATTAAAGGGAAACTTCAAGTGTTCCTTGAATATGGAAGAAAGTGAGACGGCCTTGACAGCCACACACTAATCCGGCTTTGCTGATCAAAGCACCTAAACAGGTCATTCAGATCCCGGACACGGTTAGGCGAGTCCGGCATAAATAAACAAGGGGCTTACTAGCCGCGTACCCCCTTACAAGGGGCTGCACGCATGAACAATAGGAGACAATAAAGCTCAATGTCATTCATTTTTTGAATTATACTCTGCTTATACATTTTTCGCACGATCCTTTTTTACAACTAAGTTCTTCTCTTTTACAGATGAACACCGTGCTACACCCGTCCAGGATACGGCACAACGGGGACACAGGCGCAGACGTGCAGTAGGGACCCGTTGCAAGGATTCTTTTCAGATTAAGACCCTGCGTAAACCTTTCTTACTGTCTCTTGTTGATGCACATCCCCCGGTTTCCTACTATAACCGAGGAGGAGGCTGGCGTTTTGGCATCGGCCGCATTAGAAATTTTTGCACGTACCTGGACATTAGGGGCTTAGAGCATTGTTCTGCCCGTTTTTATAAAGACCGAATACCTTAGGGAGTGTTCGGCGTCTCGAGTTAGGCCTTATATGCATCAGCTCCGAATCATGTCTTTGGTCAAATGTTGGGTTTGCCCAGCTCCTATGTTTTGCTGCCTTACGTTCTGCTCTATCGGCTAACGCGGCACCAGGATAACTACTGCGATTGTGCCCCGGTTCGTCCAGGTGAGCACCTCAGTAGAGAAAGCCGAAAACTGACTGTCATGATATAGCGAGAGACTGGTCAAGCACTCGATCGACCACCGGAATGTTTAGAATTTCTCCGCTTTTACGAAGGACCGTTTCCCGGTCAGGCACATATGCGCCCCGAATTCGGAGAGCGTGGTGCCCCTAGGGGCTATATAGTAGCCCCACCATCAAAATCCTATGACTAAGTGAAAGTGATAAAGCATTACAGTCCGGTTGCCTAGTTTGCTACGCTATCACCTCCTTCACAGGACCAAGACGTTGGATTAAGTGTGAAAACACGCTTTTTTTGCAAACACCCCCACACTATGTGCGTGGGGGCTGAAGCCGAAGACTGCCATCTTTTAGGTTATATACACATATACATTAACGGCCGCACAGGAGGTATTTCAATACTTGAACGCACAAGTATAAAAAGCGCTTATATTATATTTGAAACATGGTTTCACAAATCATACATGTCATTTGAACATACCATTTTTCGAGCACTTCGTCTCTATTAAATAAGCGCCCTGCAGGACTTCTTCAAAATAGTGCTCGGCAGGTACTCGGCTTCTGTCCGAATCCTGGGATGCAACGTCGGTGGCCTTCATCTCCTCCCAGTATGTTTTGACACGGGCAAGAGCCATCCGTGCACCCTCTATGCATGCCGACCGTTTCATCGCATCGATATGCAGCACCGCATCAAGGAACTGCTGCACCAAGCCAAAATAACTCTTCGGCTTGGGCCTTTTCGGCCACAAATGAGACCCGACATCCTTCATGGAATGTCCGAACAACATATTCAGCTCAGCCCATTCGGCTAACCGATCGGTTAATGGAAGTGGACGCTCTGAACTATGAAACTACGACCAAAAAAGCTCTTCCATTCCGTGATCCTTTTGGCCTCGGAAGTGTGCGACCGCGTCTGCGGCACTCGCCGCCAAATCCAAATAAGCATCCTCCGCACCCCACAGCTGGCCCAACTGAGCATACTTCGGATCCGTGAACTTCCTCCACAGCAGAAAGGGCTTTCCAGCCGCGATATCCCCGGCTTGACGTAGCTCCTCCTTTATAGCTCTCATCGCGGAGCGGGCATCCTTGGCTTCGGCGGTGGCCTTCTTCAGGTCCTCTTGCTCTGCGCGGCGTTCTTTTTCAAGAAACTTGCAGCGGTCGGTAGCATTCTTCAGCTTCACGGCCATCTCGGCCATTTCCTCCCTGCTTCGGCAGTAAGCAGCCTGTTCGGCCTTTAGCTCTTCGGTCGCCTTCAAGGCAGCCGCATTACTTTTTCTGGCTTGCTCCTTGGCTCGGGCAAGCTCCGCCCGAAGGTCCTCCATAGCAGCGGCACCATCTGCATTAAGCATACATGTTGTAAGGCACGGGAATCAAGCTCCCTTACCGGTGTCCGCGGAGAAGCCACATACCTTGTGACTCATCAAGTCGCTTATTGACCAGCGTGATGTCCGCATCCGCAACGTCAAGTTGCCGCTTCAGTTCGGCAAATCCATCAGTCCGGCTGGCCACCAAACGCTCCGCCACCTATATAGGATGGGCGACATCTTACAACTGAGATTATGATCCTCGGCACGCTGTCACCTTTGACAACGTACCGAGTCTCAGGGGCTACTATCTATACAGGGCGCATTCAATATGCAAAACTGTCAGAAGGTATATCATTTTTGGCGTACCTCAAACCCCGTCAGTAAACTTCTGACGGCTTCATGAAATCCGCTCTCAGCGGATGAAATCCTTTCAATCACCGTACCCATTAACGTACGGTGATCTTCTGAGATAGACGCTCGCCCGAGCAGATCCTTCAGCTCCTCCGACCGTACACCAGTTGGTGCCGAACATTCCGGCCCCGCCGGACACGGGGAAACCCTCCGCGACGACACCTCAGGGTCGTCCGTCCCGCCTGACGGTGCGGTAGATGGAGGCGTTTCGCTCTCCATCATCTCCGGACGAAGATCCCCCGAAGATGAGCTCTGCTGAGAAGGGCTGAGATCCGAACTACAAGGTAAAAACTTCGTTTATCTTCAGAAATAAAAACAGGGATGCCCCTTATTACAAAACTCCCCTTTCTACTTACGGCTCGCTAGAGGGCTGATTTCCTTAGGGAAATAGTGTGGCCGGGGCTTCTCCTGGCGCAGGACCCTCTGGTGAAGATTTCTTCCCCCGCTTTGAGGCCTTGGCCTCTGGATCTTCAGAAGCGGTCCTCTTCTCCCCCTGGAGGGAGGGATTCTCGATCCCCCCTTTCTTGAGAGACTCCTTAGCGGAGGCAGTAGCTTTCCTGTTCCCCCTTCGCCCTCTTCCAAAGGTGCAGCCTCCAGCATCTTGGCTAACACAGGATCCGGCATGGTCTCAGGGAGGGGGTCGGACACCTTATTAGTTTTGCTTTTGCTGTCCAATCCTGTTCAAGGGATAGCTCTTTAAAGGGCAAGTTTATGATAAATGTACGGATAGCGTATCCGGGCACAGGACTACTTACTTGAGTATCCGAGCGATTGCAGCTCAGACCTGCGTCCTCGGTCAAGTCCGGACACATCTCTTATGATCCGAAGAATAGTTTATACATCTCAACGGGCGTCGCACCCATGAAGTGTTGCAGAGCTCGCGGTCCCTCCGGATTGAATTCCCACAGGCGGAGGGGGCGATGTTTGCAGGGCAGAAGGCGCCGAATCAGCATGACCTGCGCCACTACAACCAGATTGATCTCCATCTCTTGGAGGTCTCGAATACGGCCCTGCAACAGAGGTACGTCCTTGGACGGCCCCCAGTCAAGCCCTTTGTTAACCCATAACGCCAGCCGTTGTGGAGGGCCCGAACGAAAGGCAGGTGGCGCCACCTGAGGGAGTCCTGGACTAGGGGGTGTCCGGACAGCCAGACTATCATCGTCATCCGGACTCCAAGACTATAAAGATACAAGATTGAAGACTTCGTCCCGTGTCCGGATGGGACTTTCCTTGGCGTGGAAGGCAAGCTTGGCAATACGGATATGTAGATCTCCTACCGTTGTAACCGACTATATGTAACCCTAGCCCTCTCCGGTGTCTATATAAACCGGAGGGTTTTAGTCCGTACGACACACAACCATTACAACAATCATACCATAGGCTAGCTTCTAGGGTTTAGCCTCCTTGATCTCATGGTAGATCCACTCTTGTACTACCCATATCATCAATATCAATCAAGCAGGAGTAGGGTTTTACCTCCATCGAGAGGGCCTGAACCTGGGTAAAAACATCGTGTCCCTTGTCTCCTGTTACCATCCGCCTAGACGCACAGTTCGGGACACCCTACCCGAGATCCGCCGGTTTTGACACCGACATTGGTGCTTTCATTGAGAGTTCCTCTATGTCGTCACCAATAGGCTTGATGGCTTCTTCAAACAACAACGCCGTCCAGGGTGAGACTTTTCTCCTTGGACAGATCTTCGTATTCGGCGGCTTCGCACTGCGGGCCAATTCACTTGGCCATCTGGAGCAGATCGAAAGCTACGCCCCTGACCATCAGGTCAGATTTGGAAGCCTAAACTTCACGGCTGACATCCGCAGAGACTTGATCTTCAACGGATTCGAGCCACAGCCGAGCGTGCCGCGCTGTCACGATGGGCATGATTTAGCTCTGCCGCCGGACAGTGCCCTGGAGGCCGCACACGAGTCCGCTCTGACCCATAGTTCGGTGCAGACCGCGCAGATCGAGGACAGGTGGCTGGACACCGCCTCGGGAGCTGCAACTTCTACGGTGATGGAGCCGAATACTGACCCTTATAAATCTCGTGACTCCGAGGCGCCGGACTCCTTGCCGGACTCCGAACCTCCCGCGCCCCTGCCAGTTGAATCCGATTGGGCGCCGATCATGGAGTTCACCGCCGTGAACATCTTTCAGCACTCACCCTTTGGCAACATCCTAAATTCGCTAAAGCATCTTCCGTTATCAGGAGAACCCTGGCTGGACTGCGGTCAGGATGATTGGGATGCAGACGACGAAGAAATTCAAAGCCCACCCACCACCCACTTTGTAGCCACTGTCGACAATCTAACCGACATGCTAGACTACGACTCCGAAGACATTGACGGTATGGACGACGATGCCGGAGACTACCAAGAACCAGCGCCAACCGAGCACTGGAAGGCCACCCCAACTCATGATGTATATATGGTGGACACCCCAAAAGGAAGCGATAACGAGGAACAACGGGACGCGGAAAAGGATAATTCCGCCGACAAACAACCAAAACGGCGACACAGACGCCGCCCTAAGGCCCGCCTCGACAAAAACAGCACTCCTAATGACCCAACAATAAAGTAGGGCAAACCAGTGGACGAAGAACATGCAACCAAGCAACCGTCCGAACAGGACGAATTGGATAATCAATCCATGCCCGGCGAAAACAACAGTCCAGACGATCTCACGCCGGACACACCACCGGAGCATAAGAACCTTCACAAAAGACTTGTCGTCACTGCAAGAATTCTGAAAAAGGAAAAACGGAAGCTCAAAACAGCGGAAGACATACTCAGAATGAGGTGGAGCAAAGTACTCAAGACCGCGGACAAATACAGCAATAGCCACCAAACAAAGAGCTACCCGAAGCGCAAGCTGCTGCCAGAATTCGACGAGGAGGCCATAGAGCCCCCACAGTCAAAAAGTAAAGAGGCCGCCTGGCCGGATAGACGACCAGATGACAGGCCAAAAGCGACAAACGGCGCCGCACACAAGACGACACATGATCCTCGTCAAACAGACGGCCCAGTTAGGTCCATTTATGGGCCAAAAAAGAGGGCCCCAGGAAGCAACACAACACGCCGCATATTCGAAGATAACGGCACGCCTAAATACAGGGGTGCCGCACACCCACTGTGTTTCACCGATGAGGTGCTGGATCATGAATTTCCAGCGGGATTCAAACCCGTAAACATAGAGGCATACGACGGAACAACAGACCCCGGAGTCTGGATTGAGGATTACATACTACACATACACATGGCTAGAGGAGACGATCTCCACGCGATAAAATATCTACCCCTCAAGCTCAAAGGGCCAGCTCGGCATTGGCTCAAAAGCCTCCCAGAAAATACTGTTGGAAGTTGGGAAGAGCTCGAGGACGCGTTTAGAGCAAATTTTCAAGGGACTTATGTCCGACCCCCGGATGCAGACGATTTAAGTCACATAACTCAACAGCCCGGAGAGTCAGCGCGCAAATTCTGGAATAGGTTTCTTACCAAAAAGAACCAAATAGTCGACTGTCCGGACGCTGAAGCCTTAGCAGCTTTTAAACATAATGTCCGAGACGAATGGCTCGCCAGACACCTCGGCCAAGAGAAGCCGAGAACAATGGCCGCGCTAACAAGCCTCATGACCCGCTTCTGCGCGGGGGAGGACAGCTGGCTAGCAAGATGCAGCACCAGCGACCCGAGTACATCCGAGATCAGAGATGGAAACGGAAAATCACGGCGCAGAAAGGACCAGCGCCGAAATAAAGAAAAAAGCCCAAAGAATACGGCGGTCAACGCCGGATTCAAAAGCTCGCGGCCGAACAACAAAACACTGCCTCTTAAGGACAACAGTGAGGAGCTATCCAACTTAAACAAAATTTTGGATCGGATATGTCAAATCCACAGCACCTCCGGAAGGCCTGCAAACCACACCCATCGAGATTGTTTGGTCTTTAAACAGTTCGGCCGACTCAACGCCGAACACAAGGGGCTCGACGCGCCAAGCGAGGATGATGACGAACCCCACCGGCAGAGCGCCGGAAAACAGAAGACTTTCCCGCAAGAAGTCAAAACAGTAAACTCACTTCATGTGATAATACGGAAAAGCAATGCGGCACTCACCAAAGTAGGTGTCGCACGGTCCACCCCAGCGGAACCTCGAGATTGGATGTCAAAACCAATTACTTTCGACCACCGGGACTATTCCGGAAGTATTTGAAACGCAGGATGGACTGCTCTGATATTGGATCCCATAATCGATGGACTACAATTTACAAAAGTCCTGATGGACGGCGGTAGTGATTTAAACCTGCTATATCCGGACACAATCCGCAAGTTGGGGATAGATCTTACTAAAATTCGACATAGTCGCACTTCCTTCAAAGGAGTGACGCCAGGCCCTTACGCCAAGTGCACGGGCTCCTTACTACTAGAAGTAGTGTTCGGGTCACCCGACAACTTCAGACGCGAAAAGCTAATCTTTCATGTCGCCCCATTCAAAAGTAGCCATCAAGCACTATTGGGACGTGAAGCTTTTGTCCGCTTTAATGCAATACCACACTACGTGTCTCTTACACTTAAAATTCCCGGTCCACACGGCATCCTCTTTAAAAGGTCGTTCAAGACCCCGGACACGGCTAGACGAGTCCAGTATAAATAAGCTAGGGGCTCCCTAGCCGCACACCCCTTTACAAGGGGCTGCGCGTATAAGCTAATATAAGCTCAGCTTTATTCATTCATTTATATTTCGATTTTTAATTCATTTTTTGCACGATTACTTTTCAAACTAAGTTCCTCTCTTTTACAGATGAACAGCGTGTTACACCCGTCCAGGATACAACACAACGGAGACACAGGTGCAGACGTGCAGTAGGGACCCGTGGCAAGGATTCTTTTTAGATTAAGACCCTGCGTAAACCTTTTTTACTGTCTCTTGTTGCTATATATCCCCTGGTTTCTCATTATAACCAGAGAGGAGACTGACGTTTTGGCATCGGCCGCGTTAGAGGACCTTGCATGTACCTGGACACTAGGGGCTTAGGGCATTGTTCTGCCCGCTATCATAAAGACCGAATACCTTAGGGAGTGTTCGGCGTCTCGAGTTAGGCCTTATATGCATCAGCTCCGAGTCATGTCTTTGGTCAAATGTTGGGTTTGCCCGGCTCCTGTGTTTTGCTGCCTTACGTTCCGTATCATCGGCTAACACGACACCAGGAGAACTACTGCGATTGTGCCCCGGTTCGGCCGGGTGAGCACCTCAGTAGAGAAAGCCGAAAACTGACTGTCATGATACAGCGAGAGACTGGTCAACCACTCGATCGACTACCGGAATGTTTAGAATTCCTCCGCTTTGATGAAGGACCGTTTCCCGGTCAGGCACATACGCGCCCCGAATTCGGAGAGCGCGGTGCCACTAGGGGCTATATCGTAGCCCCACCCTCGAACTCCTATGGCTAAGTGAAAGTGATAAAGCATTATAGTCCGGTTGCCTCGTTTGCTACGCTACCACCTCCTTCATAGGACCGGGACGTCGGATCAAGTGTGAAAATGCGATATTTTTGCGAACACCCCCGCACCTTGTGCATGGGGGCTGAAGCCGACGACTGCCATCTTTCAGGTTATACACACGTATACATAAACGGCCGCACAGGAGATATTTTAATACTTGAACGCACAAGTACCAAAAAAGCGCTTACATCATAAACATCGTTTTACAAACCAAAACGTTCATTTGAACGTGACATTTTTTGAGCACTACGACTCTATTACACGAGCACCACGCAGAACTTCCCCAAAATAGTGCTCGGCGGGTAACCGACTCTTGTCCGAACCCTGGGTTGCAACAGCGGTGGCATCCATCTCTGCCCAATGTGTCTTCACATGGGCGAGGGCCATCCGTGCACCCTCTATGCAGGCCGACCGCTTCATCGCCTTGATACGCGGCACCGCCCCAAGAAATTGCTGCAATAAGCGCAAATAACTCTTCGGCTTGGGCCTATCCGGCCAGACATGAGTCACGATATCCGTCATGGCAAGTCCGGACAATCTATTCAGCTCAGCCCACTCGGCCAACCAATCGGTCAGCGGAAGTGAACGCTCCGGACTATGGAATTGAGACCAAAACAGCTCTTCCGTCTTGTGATCCTTCTGACTTCGGAAGTGCACAACGGCATCTGCCGCACTCGCTGCTAAGTCCATATAAGGATCCTCCGGACCCCACAGCTGGCCAAGCTAAGCATACTGTGGATCTGTAAACCTTCGGCGTAGCAGAAAGGGCTTGCCAGCCACAATGTCTCCGGCCTGGCGCAGCTCCTCCTTTATAGCCTGCATTGCAGAATGGGCATCCTTGGCTTCGGCGGTGGCCTTCCCCAGGTCTTCTCGCTCCGCTAGGCGCTCCTTTCCAGGAACCTAATTGCGGTCGGCAGCATCTTTTAACTTCACGGCCATTTCGGCCATCTCCTCCCTGCTTCGGCAGTGTGCAGCCCTTTCGGCTTCTAGCTCTTCGGCCACCCTCGAGGCAGCCAAATCACTCCTTCTGGCTTGCTCCTTGGCTTGAGCAAGTTCCGCCCGAAGGCTCTCCACAACAGCGGCACCATCTGCATTTAGCACACATGTTGTAAGGAGTGGGCTTCGGCTCCCTTACTAGGTGACCACAAAAAAAACCTACCTTGCGACACGTCAAGTCGTTATGGACCAGCGCGATGTCCGCATCCGCAACGTCGAGTTGACGCTTTAGTTCAGCAACTCCATCAGTCCTGCTAGCCACCGAGCTATCCGCCACCTGCACAGGAAAGGCGAAAATCAATACCTGGGATTTTGATCCTTGGCACGCTATCGTTCTCAACACCCTACCGAGTCTCAGGGGCTACTATCTATACAGGGCGCACTTTAGGTGTAAAACTGTCAAAGGGTATGTCATTTTTGCATACCTGAAACCCCGCCAGCAAACTCCTGACGGCATCATGCAAACCGCCTTCGGTGGATGAAATTCTTTCAATCACCGTACTCATCAGTTTACGGTGACCTTCTGAGATGGACGCCCTCTCAAGCAGATCCTTCAGCTCCCCCGGCCGCACAACAGTTGGCGGCGAACTATTCGGCCCTGCCGGACTCGGGGATACCCTCCGTGATGACACTTCAGGCTCGTCCGCCCTATCCGATGGTGCTGCAGATGGAGGCGTCCCGCTCTCCATCATCTCCGGACGGAGTTCCCCCGAAGACGAGCTCATCTGAGAAGGACGGAGATCCGAACTACAAGGTAAAAACCTAAGTTATCCTCAGAAGCACAAATAGGGATGTCCCTTATTACAAAACTCCCTTTTTTCTACTTACGGCTCGCTGGAGGGCTGATTCTTTAGGGGAGACTGTGCGGCCGGAGTCTCTCCGGACGCAGGACCCTCTGGTGAAGATCTCTTCCCCCGCTTCGGGGCTTTGGCCTCCGGGTTTCCGGAGGCGGTCCTCTTCCCCCCTTGGAAGGAGGGATTCTCGATCCCCCTTCCTCAAAGTCCTCCTTGGTTGAGGTGGTAGTTCCTCTGTTCTCCCCTTCGCCTTCCTCTGAAGGCCCAACCTCCAGCATCCTGACCAGCATGGGATCTGGCACGGTCTCTGGGAGGGGGCCGGACACCGTATCAGTTTTGCTTGCGCTATCCACTCCTGTTTAGAGGGCAATTGGTCAAAAGGCGAATCATAGAAAGGCAAATAAACAGTATGTCCGGACACGGAGCTACTTACTTGTGTATCCGGGCGATTGCAGCTTAGGCCGGCATCCTCAGTCAATTCCAGACACGCCTTTCGTGATCCAAAGAACAATTTGTACATCTCCATGGGTGTCGTACCCATGAAGTGTTGAAGAATTCGTGGTCCCTCTGGATTAAACTCCCACAGCCGGAGAGGATGGCATTTGCAGGGCAGGAGACGCCTAATCAGCATGACCTGCATCACCACGACCAGATCGATCTCCCTCGCCTGGAGGTCTTGAATCCGGCCCTGCAGTAGGGGCACGTCCTTTGACGGTCCCTAGTTGAGCCCTTGGCTGACCCATGACATCAGCCACTATGGAGGGCCCGAGCGGAAGATGGGAGGCGGCTTCTGCCTGCTGCCCCTGGGAGCGGTTATGTAAAACCACTCCTGCAGCCACAAGCCGAGCTCCTCCTGAAAAGAGCCCTCGGGCCATGGAGCGTCGGCCCTTCTGCTTACAACCGCACCGCCGCACTCTGCTAGACGCCCTCGATCATCTTCGGCTCCATGCTGAAGGTCTTAAGCCATAAGCCGAAGTGAGGGGTAACGCGGAGGAAGGCTTCGCAGACGACAATAAATGAAGAGATATGGAGGATGGACTCCGGAGCCAAGTCATGGAATTCCAACCCATAGTAAAACATGAGCCCTAAACCCCGACGGAGGTGGGATACAAACACGACATACTCGCCGGGCTCGGGGGTGGGAATGACTTGCCCTTTGGCAGGAAACCTATGCGAAATTTCATAGGTCAGGTATTTGGCTTCTCGCAGCTTTAGCACGTCCTCTTCCGTGACGGAGGAGGGCAACCATCGGCCCTGTGGGTCGGAGCCGGACATTGTTGAAAGTCCGAAGCGCTCGAATCTGGGGCTCTGGGTGTTGGAACTCGGGGCGAGGAGAAGATTCGATTGGGGATTGAAGAAGAGAAACGGGCCTTGTTCCCATTATAAAGGGGGAGAATACCAAGAGCCGTTCCCGTGACCGTTCGGGACTCGCTCCGATAGAGGGGGCGCGGCGACAGGCACGGTTGGGTTACCCACATCCGTATTGATGAGAATCCCGGAATAAGGGGAACACGATCTCTGCTTCGACAAGACGTGCCAAGGAAACCGCTTCGCTAAACACGTTGAGGTGGTATAATAAAAAACGATTCAAGTAAAGGCTTGGTAATGGCGTGATGTCATGCCACAGAATACGTCAGCAGATTGAACTTGTGTACATATTATTCTCTCGACGGTGGAATGTGGAATTTATTTTGCAGAGCCGGACACTATCCCGGTGTTCACAATCTTCTATGAATTATTTGGAGGAGGAACCCGCCTTGCAATGCCGAACAATATGTGCGCCGGACTCATCGTCATTGAAGCCTGGTTCAGGGGCTACTGAGGGAGTCCTGACTAGGGGGTGTCCGGACAGCCGGACTATCATCGTCAGCTAGACTCCAAGACTATGAAGATACAAGATTGAAGACTTCGTCCCATGTCCGGATGGGACTTTCCTTGGCGTGGAAGGCAAGCTTGGCAATACGGATGTGTAGATCTCCTACCTTTGTAACCGACTCTATGTAACCCTAGCCCTCTCCGGTGTCTATATAAACCGGAGGGTTTTAGTCCGTAGGACACACAACCATTACAACAATCATACCATAGGCTAGCTTCTAGGGTTTAGCCTCCTTGATCTCGTGGTAGATCCACTCTTGCACTACCCATATCATCAATATCAATCAAGAAGGAGTAGGGTTTTACCTCCATCGAGAGGGCCCAAACCTGGGTAAAAACATCATGTCCCTTGTCTCCTGTTACCATCCGCCTAGACGCACAGTTCGGGACCCCCTACCCGAGATCCGCCGGTTTTGACACCGACACCACCCATCTGGTGCCCCTGGGAGCGGTGATGTAGAACCACTCCTGTTGCCACAAACCAAGCTCCTCTTGAAAAGAGCCCTCGGGCCATGGAGCGTCAGCACTCTTGCTTATAACAGCCCCTCCGCACTCTGCCTGCTGCCCCTCGATCATCTTCGGCTCCACATTGAAGGTCTTGAGCCACAATCCGAAGTGAGGGGTAGTGCGGAGGAAGGCTTCGCATACAACAATGAATGATGAGATGTGGAAGATGGACTCCGGATCCAAGTCGTGGAACTCCAGCCCATAATAAAACATGAGCCCCCTGACGAAGGGGTCTGTCGGGAAGCCTAAACCCCGACGGAAGTGAGACACGAACACCACGCTCTCACCGGGCTCGGGGGTAGGAATAACTCGCCCTTGGACAGGCAGCCTATGCGAAATTTCGCCGGTTAGATACCTGGCATCTCTCAGCTTTAGCACATCTTCTTCCGTGACGGAAGAAGGCATCCACCGGCCTTGCAGGTTGGAGCCGGACATTGTCGAAGGTCCGAAGCGCCTGAATCTGGAGCCTTGGGTGTTGAAACTCGAGGCAAGGGGCGGATTCGATTGAGATTGAAAGAAAGGAGCAGGCCTTGGTCTCGTTATAAAGAGGTTGAATACCAAGAGCCGTCCCCGTGACCGTTTGGGACACGCCTTCGAGAGAGGGGGTGTGCCAACGGGCGCGGTTGGGTTACCCACGCCCGTATTGATGAGAATCCCGGAATAAGGGGACACGATCTCTGCTTTGACGAGACGTGCCAAGGAAACCGCTTCGCTGAACGCGCTGAGGTGGAACAATAAAAACAATTCGAATTAAGGCTTGGCCGTGGTGTGACGTCATGCCACGAAACACGTCAGCAGATTGAACTTGTGTAAATATTATTCTCCCTACGGTGGTATGTGGAATTTATTTTGCAGAGCTGGACACTATCCTGGTGTTCAAAATCTTCTATGAATTATTCGGAGGAGGAACCCGCCTTGCAATGCCAAAGACAATATGCACGCCGGACTCGTCGTCATTGAAGCCTGGTTCAGGGGCTACTGAGGGAGTCCTGGACTAGGGGGTGTCCGGATAGCCGAACTATCATCTTTGGCCGGACTCCAAGACTATGAAGATACAAAATTGAAGACATCATCCCTTGTCCAGATGGGATTTTCCTTGGCCTGGAAGGCAAGCTTGGCGATACGGATATGTAGATCTCCTACCATTGTAACTGACTCTGTGTAACCCTAGCCCTCTCTGGTGTCTATATAAACCGGAGGGTAACAACAATCATACCATAGGCTAGCTTCTAGGGTTTAGCCTCCTTGATCTCGTGGTAGATCTACTCTTATACTACCCATATCATCAATATTAATCAAGCAGGAGTAGGGTTTTACCTCCACCGAGAGGGCCCGAACCTGGGTAAAAACATCGTGTCCCTTGTCTCCTGTTACCATCCGCCTAGACGCACAGTTTGGGACCCCCTACCCGAGATCCGCCGATTTTGACACCGACAGGGGCCTTCACACTTTGCGCCAGGCCCACAACTTACACGGTCCTATAATAGGCCCAAAGTTTAGTTGGGCCTTTAGCCGACCCAGCTCTTAGTTAGCCCATGTAGATTTGGGCCATTAACAGGCTGAATATTCTGCTGGCCTGTTATGGCCCAGAAGAAACCATGGGCCTTTAGCAGGCCGAAATGCATGTTGGGCCTTAATTTTCACTAGTCCTCGACGGGCCTTCAGCAGGCTGAAATGTAGACCGGGCATTTTTTTGGCCCAGTTATATGACGTGCCATTACCAGGCCGAAACATATCTCGGGCCTTAGTTGGCCCACTGATATCATGGGCCTTTAAGAGGCTGAAAGCTTAGTAGAGGTTCAAACGGGCCGAATTCTACGACAGGCCTTTAACAGGCCCAAAGTCACGTTGGGCTGAACTGTTGCCACCTTTATCATGGCCCGTTAGAGGGCCGGATGTCGCGACGGACCATATATGTCCTATGGACAGCACGGCCCATTCCCAGGCCGAAAGACACATCGGGCTGAAAATGGACCCATGTCTACATCGGGCCTCTTACAGGCCGAAATGTCACTGGACCATAATTCAGCCCAAATATTCAGTGAACAATTAACGGGCCAGATCCGGCTTTGGGCCGTAAATGGGCCATGTTTAAACAGGCCATTATTGGGCTGGCCCACCAGTACCTGAGTAAATACTACGGGCCTTTGTCTGGGCCGGCCTTTTTAACCTATATGGGCCTCTGTTGGGCCCTACCACATGTCGACGTATCATAGGCGTGTCTCCTCCATTGGACGGACGACATCTGGCCCATCGAGGAGCCGACACGTGTTTCCTCCAGCCAATGATGATTTTACACGTGGAAAATCCCCATTGGTTTGGGTTGTTAACGGGTTATCAGATCCAAACCAAAACCTGATAGCTTAACGGCGACCCGTTACGGTGGATGCCACGTGTCGGTCACCCATGACAAAAGCACTTCTATGATGCACCATTTATCATCATGGAAGTGGACACTTCCGTGATGATAATTTTTGTATCATCATGGAACACTTCTACGAGAGCACAAGTATGACTATCTTGATTCTGTCATAAAATCATCATGGATGTACATGCATGACAAAAAACATGACCTACTGTGAAAAACACGTATCATCACGGAAGTGTTTTTTTTCACACACAGTTTTTCGTGAGGAAACATTTGTGCAAGCTGGCCTAACGCAAACAGTTCTCTGCCGGAAGTCGTGCGTGATTGTTAGTTGATCAAACATGCCTACTTTCTAGAAACCGTGTGGGTTGTTTGAGTTCATCGCCCATGGTGTTTTCTGAGTAACCGCCTGCAGTAGAAAACCCCAATAAGCAGGGTATTTAGCCTATTATTGATAATCCATGTACTAATCAAATTGACATTTCTTATAAAACACACCAGATATTTCATATCTGTATAACGACAACCAGGATTTCATAATCGAATTACATGAGATAGCTTCGGCACTCAGTTACGCCATTACACAACAACACCAAGTTTCACATGCAACATCAAAAACCTTTGGAAAGTAGCATCATACACGGTAAATAGACAGATGAATCTCATCTGGGAAACTGCATAAGCGGAAGGCAAATATTAAGCCTTCAGTGATGTTGAATGTCCTTGCAACTTTAGGCCAGTGGCTATGGATAATTGCCCGCCCAAAATTCGTCCTCTTCAGGAAAACTTCATATTGTACCGTGGGTGTTTAATGAATACCTTCCTCGCCTCTTGACCATGCAGGTGGTTTGTGAGGTAATCATCGGTGAATTGCTTTGAAAAGTACTGAAAACAAAGATATGCATAAATCGCTGTTATAAATTTTGAAATGGCGCAAGGGGTAAAAACAAGGTAAAAGAGTTAGTACCATCCTATAGTTGACCGATGTCTTCTTCATTGTGCAAACAAAGTTCATCGCAAGTTTCTTCATCCTAACAATCTTTATGAGTTTCTTGACTTGACTGATATTCATGGACATCTCATTTCCCCATATGCAAAATGGGTCGAACAGTGGGTCTAAGCCTCTGACAGCAGGACCTACATGTGCAAGACCAAATTGTAAGAGACCTAAATATTAGAATGATTCCTGCAACTGCACAATAATGTGCTATTAGCGAAAGGACCATGCATGAGCAAACCTCGATGGTAAACCACAGTTGTAAGTGCATCTAGTGCCCCTTAGTGATTTTGGTGTATTGAAGACTTATAGGTTAAGGGACTAATGTGTTTATGAGTGTACACAGGTCTATAAGTCTATGAGGAGTTTGATATTTACAGAGAAAGTCGACCCCTAAAAATGAATATCTTCGACTGAAGATTTTGGTATTCCTGAAGACTTTCGTGAAGACTTTGAAAGTGAAGAAATTGGTGTGTCCGTGAAGACTTGATATTTATGCAAGGAATATGAAGCTTGAAGACTTTCATTTTCATAGTTTTGTTTTTCTCTTTCTTGAGTCATAGGAAACACCATACTGTTAAAGGGGGTCGAGGAAATACTAAGGAAAATTTTCCATGTGATGCTCAACTCAAAATCCTACACCTACCAATCCCTTCGAGTGAAGCCATTGGAAATCTCATACAGTTCAGTCAACTTCTTCAGTGATAGAGACGAAGTTCTTCTGGTCACTGGGGAATTTGTTCTGACTGAGGAGTTAGGAATTCGCTAGTGAGGATTGCCTACACAGTGAGGAACATGATAGCCCTGAGGAATTTGAGAGTCAAATTTCCGACCGTTGCTGTGCTGCGCGCCAGCTGTCCCAAAATATCTTATCCACCAAACGGTCATATCATTGAAGGGCATTTATGTCTTATCATGTCGGCTACTCCCTAGGCTATAAATAGCTGCCCCCTACAACCACTAGCTGGTTGGCTGCTCCGAGAGAAACTGACACTTGTCATTTGAGAGCAACCCATCCTCCGAGGACTTTGAGCGAAAATCATTGAGTGAGGAAAATCCAAACCCAAACACCCACAAACCCAAAGTGATTGAGCATCACTGAAGAGATTGATCCTGCGTGGATCCGACGCTTGTTACCTTTGAAGATTGTGCTTCTTCCAGACGGTTAGGCGTCATGGTCTAGAGCATCCAAGAGGAATTGTGGATCACCGAGTGACCAAAGTCTGTGAAGGTTTGGAAGTCGCCTGAAGACTTACCACGAGTGATTGGACGAGGTCTGTGTGACCTTAGTTCAAGGAGAATACGGTGAGGACTTGGTGTCCTGAGCTGCGTGCTCAGCGACTGGGTGTCCGGGACTGTGTGTCCTCGTGTTTAAATACTCAGCCGCTCCAACCAGACGTACAACTGAGACAGCAGTTGGAACTGGTCTACCGAATCATTGTCTTCACCAACCTTACTGGTTCTATTTCCTCAACTCTTCCATTTTCTGATTACTGTGTTGAGTGATTGTTCATATCTGTGTTTGAAGACTTTGACTGAAGACTTTCTCAATTTCCTCAGTTCAATTTCTTCAGTCTGTTTGTCTTCATCTTGTGTTATCCTGTGTTTATGCTTTCTGTACTCCGTGTTTGTCTTCATTTCATCATGATGACTATGTGTGTATTCTGTTATGCTTACTTCTGAGTACTTATTCCGCTGCAAGTAGTTCTTCGCTAAGGAATTTCCTCACCGGCAAATTCCTCAGTGAAGAATTCATAAAAATCGCCTATTCACCCCCCTCTAGTCGATATAATGCACTTTCAATTGGTATCAGAGCAAGGTACTCCCTTGTTCTGTGTGATTTTGGTTTAACCACCTGGAGTTCTAGTTATGTCGACTGCAGGATTGAGGAACGTTTCCTGCCCCATCTTTGACGGTCATGAGTATCCTCGGTGGAAGGCCATGATGAAGAAGCGACTCATGGCTATGTACAACAATCTGTGGACCGTCACCGAGATCGGGCTTACCGATCTATGCAAGATGGCTGAGGCTGATGACATTCGCAAGTACACACTGCTTAACCTCACAGCAAAGGATGTCATCTGCTCTAGTCTGTCCCGAAATCAGTTCAGGAATGTCATGCATCTCAATCACGCGAAGCTAATCTGGGACCGTCTCTCTAAGGTCTATGAAGGTCATCGGACTCGTCATGATCCTTGGTTTGAGGATTACAAGGAATCTCTCAATGCGATGACATTCGAACCAGAATCATCATCGTCTACCCCCTGCCTTATGGCAAATGGTGCTGAGGTAACCGAATCCTACCTATCCAAATCCAGTGATGATGAATCTGCCGATGAATTTGGACCTAGCTATGTCAAACTTGCTTCCCTTGCCCATAAACAACAAATAGCCTTGGAAAAAGTTCACTACATGCTAAATAAGAGCGATGATATGTTGGGTGAAGAAATGGATCAGTCAAAAGCCTTGGCTAAAAGTCTTCAGGGACTCCATTCCAAGTTTGACGACCTTCAAGGTCATCATAACGCTCTCTTATCTGATCACGAGAAGCTTTCTCTTGAACTTCTTCAAAGAAAGCAAGATCTTGAGAAGCTAAGAGTGAGTTATGAAGATCTTCAGAAGGAGCGCGATTCATTACTTGCTCAACAAATCAGCGCCACTCAGGAAGAATTTGATCCTCCATGCTTAAAGTGCATTGAACGTGAATCTGCTAATTCTTCACCTGAATGTTCAAATGCTTCAAATGTTATAAATTCTTCACTTGTCTCTGCTATCACTAATTCTTCATCTGAGGACATTGCTAGTATCACTGACGATGTAGGGCTGAAGGAATTGTACATGACAAGCATGTACAAAAGCCTCAAAGGGCATCAGACTCTTTGTGATGTGCTTAAAAAGCATATCCTCAACAGAAACCCTAGGAAAGAGGATATTGCCTTTGAGAGGAAACTCAATGCTGATGGAACATATTGGAAGCCTGAGCAGTACCCCAAAACCTCATGGGTTGTTGCAAAGGGACCTCTAGTTGATCCATCTAACTTATCTGGATTTACATGTGAATCTCCTCATTCTTCTGATGAGTCATTTGACTCCAACTATAAATTGTTCAAAAATCAGAATGGTGAAGTATTTGCTAGATATGTTGGCACTAACTGCAGGAACGGTTCCCCTATGAAGAAAATCTGGGGTGCCAAAGTTATGTTGAAAGTCTTCAGGCGAATGTCCTCATGACACCACAAGTGAAGAATAGGAACCCCAGATCAAACTCTTCATATGGACCAAATTCTTCATATGGATCCAAGTCCTCATATGGACCAAATTCCTCACATGGATCAAATTCCTCAAAAGGATCAAAGTCCTCATATGAACATCATCGTGCTAACAACTCTGTTTCGCAGGGTATAGCTAAGGGCTATGAATATGTGCATTATTTTTCAAATCATTATGTTCATAAGTCCTCGAAGAATTTCTCTGCATATTCTTATGTGAAACGAAATGGTTTGGCATCTTTGCCACCTTTCTCATATGGTGCTCGCAGAGTGATGAATTCTTTGCCACCCCTCCAGATGTGGGTGGTGAAGAAAAAGAACTAATCTCTTCTGCAGGGTCAGGTCTCCAGTCGTGCTCAAAACGACTGAAGAATTTGCTGGGGACCTGACAAAATGCCTGAAAGGGCGCAGGCGAATCATGATGAAATGAACTTTCATTTCACACGTCCTCACACTGCTTATCTATGCTACTGCTTGATGAAATTGGACTGATGATACTGATGTCATATTCTTCACAGATGAAGTATATGAGTTTGTAAGCTGCACTAATTCATCTGCAGGATGATCAACCCAAAGCAAACGAGTGGGTCCTCGATAATGGATGTACAAATCACATGACTGGTGACAAGAATCTTTTGATGGATGCTCCCTTAACACCGTCACATCTGAAGCATATCATCTTTGCTGAAAAAGGAAAAAGTTAGGTATTGGGTCTAGGTAAGGTTGCGATCTCTAAGGATCGACACATGGACAAAGTCATGCTTGTCGAGTCCTTAGGATACAACCTCATGTCTGTCTCAATGCTTTGTGATCTTGATATGGTTGTTGTCTTTGGCAAGTATCGTTGTGTTGTGATCATGGAAGATGATAATTCCAAAGTCTTCGAAGGCTTTAGGAGAGGAGACTTGTACATTGTTGATTTTTCTACAGGACCACAACCTGCCGTGTGCTTACTTGCAAAAGCTTCAGAAGGCTGCCTATGGCATCGACGACTTGGTCATGCTAGCATGAGGAATCTGCACACGCTCGCGAAGAAGAATCATGTCATTGGCATTGAGAATGCCAAATTCCTCAAGGATCACTTGTGTGGTGCCTGTGAAGCTGGGAAGATGACTAAGGCCAAGCATCCAGCGAAGACTATCATGACCACCACTCGACCATTTGAATTGCTTCAGATGGATCTCTTCGGTCCTAATCATTATTCTGCTGTGACTAATGATGCATCTCTATATGGCTTTGTTATTGTTGATGATTACCCTCGTTACACATGGGTACACATTGTTACTTACAAACATGAAGTACAGGAAGTCTTCAAACGATTTTCCTCGAGGGCTTCAACCAACTATGGTGTGACGATCAAGCACATCAGGAGTGACAATGGAACTGAGTTCAAGAATTCCGGTCTTAATGACTATCTTGATGAACTTGGTATTACTCATGAGTTATCTGCTCCTTATACTCCTCAGAAAAATGGCGTCCTGGAGCGCAAAAACAGAACTCTTGTTGAGATGGCGCGCACTATGCTTGATGAATACAAAACGCCTCATCGTTTTTGGATTGATGCAATTGATACCGCGTGCCACATCATCAACAGAGTATATCTTCACAAATTCTTCAAGAAGACTGCCTATGAACTCCTCACTAACAAGAAACCCAGTGTGAGTTATTTCAAAGTCTTCGGTGCTAATTGTTGGATTGGAGATCCTCATCACAATGATAAATTCGCACTGAAAGCACATGAAGGTTTTATGCTTGGTTATGGAAAGGACTCGCACACCTACAGAGTCTTCAACATCGCTCTTCACAAGATTGTTGAAACTGTAGATGTGCGGTTCGATGAAACTAATGGCTCGCAAAGAGAGCACCTACCTTCTATGATAGATGAACCAGCACCTAAAAATTCTATCAAGTTCAAGACTACTGAGGATGTCATTCCTACCGAAGAATCAACTGAAGAATTCATTCTAGAACGCGAAGATCATCGAGCTGATGTACCTGAGGAAAATGCTGAAGAAAATGGTGCTGAAGAAAATGCTGATCAAATTCCTCGACGACAACCAGCTCATCCTCGCGTTGCAAAAGAAGTGCAAGTCGAAAAGATCATCGATGACATTGAAGCATCAGGTCCTCTCACACACTCAAAAGCTTCACATTTATCTAACTTTTGTGGGCACTATGCTTTTGTCTCTATCACAGAGCCCACTAAGGTAGATGAAGCATTTCTGGAGCCTGAGTGGATTCAGGCCATGTAAGAAAAATTACATCAGTTCGAGCTCAACAATGTCTGGGAACTGGTCAAACGTCCAGATCCTCGCAAGCATAATATCATCGGCACAAAGTGGATCTACCGCAACAAGCAAGATGAAAATGGCCTTGTGGTGAGGAATAAGGCACGACTTGTAGCTCAAGGCTACACACAGGTCGAAGGAATTGATTTCGATGAAACTTTTGCACCTGTTGCTATACTTGAGGTTATTCGCATATTACTTGCATATGCTAACCATCATAATATCACTTTATATCAAATGGATGTGAAAAGTGCATTCCTCAATGGTAAGCTTGAGGAAGAAGTATATGTTGCTCAACCCCCAGGTTTTGAAGATCCAAAGAATCCTGACAAAGTCTTCAGACTCAACAAGGCCCTCTATGGCCTCAAGCAGGCACCTCGGGCGTGGTATGTTTCTTTGAAGGAATTCTTCGTGAAGAATGGTCTTCAAATTCGTCAACAGCACAATGGCATATTCATATCTCAGGAGAAATACCTCAAGGATGTTCTGAGGAAATTCAGCATGCAAGATTTCAAAGGAGTCAAAATTTCTATGCCCACAAATGGCCATCTATGCACTGATGAAAATGGTATTGACTTCGATCACAAGGTATACCACTCCATGATTGGTTCTTTATTGTACTTATGTGCATCTAGGCCAGATATAATGCTTAGTGTTTGCATGTGTGCCCGATTTCAAGCTACACCGAAGGAATCACACCATAAGGCTGTGAAGCATATTCTTTGATATCTAGCTCACACACCAACACTAGGATTATGGTACCCCAAGGGCTCTACTTTTGATCTCATTGGATATTCTGACTCTGACTATGCTGGTGATCATGTGGACCGCAAGTCAACATCGGGTACTTGTCATTTCCTTGGACGATCTCTGGTCTGTTGGTCCTCGAAGAAACAGAACTGCGTATCACTGCCTACTGCGGAAGCTGAGTACATTGCTGCTGGTTCTTGCTGTGCTCAATTGCTATGGATGAAGCAAACTCTCAAGGACTACGGCATCAACATGAAGAATGTGCCTCTCTACTATGACAATGAGAGTGCCATCAAGATTGCTCACAACCCAGTTCAGCACTCGAAGACAAAGCACATTCAGATTCATCATCATTTTCTTCGTGATCATGTGTTGAAGGGCGACATTTCTATTGAGCATGTGAAAGTGCGTTATATCGACTAGAGGGGGGTGAATAGGCGATTTTTATGAATTCTTCACTGAGGAATTTGTTGGTGAGGAAATTCCTTAGCAAAGAACTACTTGCAGCGGAATATGTACTCAGAAGTAAACATAACAGGATACACACATAGTCAGCATGATGAAATGAAGACTAAAACAGAGTACAGAAAGCGTAAACACAGGATAATAAGATGAAGACAAACAGACTGAAGAGATTGAACTGAGGAATTTGTGAAAGTCTTTAGTCAGAGTCTTCAAGCACAGATATGAACAACATTCAACACAGTAATGAGGAAATGAAAGAGTTGAGGAAATAGAACCAGTCAGTTGGTGAGGACAATGATTTGGTAAACCAGTTCCAACTGCTATCTCAGTTGTACGTCTGGTTGGAGCGGCTGAGTATTTAAACTCGAGGACACACAGTCCCGGACACCCAGTCTCTGAGCCGCAACTCAGGACACCCAGTCCTCACCGTATTCTCCTTGAACTAAGACAACGCAGGCCTCGTCCAATCACTCGTGGTAAGTCTTCAGGTGACTTCCAAACCTTCACAGACTTGGTCACTCGGCGATCCACAATTCCTCTTGGATGCTCTAGACCTTGACGCCTAACCGTCTGGAAGAAGCACAGTCTTCAAAGGTAACAAGCGTCGGATCCACGCAGGATCAATTTCTTCAGTGATGCTCAATCACTTTGGGTTTGTGGGGGTTTGGTTTTGGGATTTTCCTCACTTGATGATTTTTGCTCAAAGTCCTCGGAGGATGGGTTGCTCTCAAATGACAAGTGTCAAGTTCTCTCGGAGCAGCCAACCAACTAGTGGTTGTAGGGGGCGGCTATTTATAGCCTAGGGAGCAGCCCGACATGATAAGACATAAATGCCCTTCAATGATATGACCGTTAGGTGGATAAGATATTTTGGGACAGCCGGCGCGCAGCACAGCAACGGTCGGAAATTTGACTCTCAAATTCCTCAGGGCTATCATGTTCCTCACTGTGTAGGCAATTCGCACTTGCGAATTCCTAACTCCTCAGTCAGAGCAAAGTCATCAGTGATCAGAAGAATTGCGTCTCTGTCACTGAAGAATTTGACTGAACTGTATGAGATTTCCAATGGCTTCACTCGAAGGGATTGGTAGGTGTAGGATTTTGAGTTCAGCATCACATGGAAATTTTTCCTTAGTATTTCCTCGACCCCCTTTAACAGTACGGTGTTTCCTATGACTCAAGAAAGAGAAAATGAAACTACGAAAACAAAAGTCTTCACGCTTCATGTTCCTCGAATGAATATCAAGTCTTCAAGGTCACACCAATTTCTTCACTTTCAAAGTCTTCAGAAAGTCTTCAGAATATCAAAGTCTTCAGTTGAAGAACTTCATTTTTAGGGGTCGACTTTCTCTGTAAATATCAAACTCCGCATAGACTTATAGACCTGTGTACACTCACAAACGCATCAGTTACTTAACCTATAAGTCTTCAATACACCAAAATCACTAAGGGGCACTAGATGCACTTACAATCTCCCCCTTTTTCGTGATTGATGACAACATAGGTTAAGTTTTCGACGGGGATAAACATATGAAGTGTAAATACTGATATTGAGGAATTTGATTGCAAGATATTGAAGAACTCCCCTTGAATATGTGCATAGTGAGGAATTTTCTTTTGAGGCAATGCACATTTGAAGAATTGAATCATGGAGATCTCCCCCTATATCTTGTAATTCATACACGCATTTGGTATATAATATGAAGAATTTGAAATGCATGATGAAATATGGTGCCTTGTGAGATTTAGCATGCGTGCAATAATAGTAACAAGGAATAAGCATGCGGAATAGCACATCAAAAGTTTCAGAGCTCAGTGCATCAAAAGCATCAGAGCACGACCAAAAGTATCACGGCACCATCGGATTTAAGATTACAACTCGATCCAATAAAAGTTTCGGAAGAACGAGAGTTGTAACTTAATAAAAACACCCATAATATAAGCCCGCTTGAAGACTAACTCAGATTTCTCCCCCTTTGTCAACAAATGACCAAAAGGATCGAAACTGAGGACTAACGCCCCTGAAGATTTTCAAGTCGATGGAGGAGCGCCAGCGTTGTCGGGGTTGTTCGTTGAAGTAGGGCCTGCCGCAGTGTCGTCCAAATCTTCATGTTCATCAGTTTCACGCGATGAAGAATAAGAGCTGGCCACCAGATCAGGAACTTTGACTCTCTTGAATTTCTTCGGAGGTGGTGCAGACCAGTCAAATGCTTCCTGGAGACCCATAGTCTTCAATTCTTCCGCGGAATATACATGATTGAGAACAGCCCAGGTGCGGTTGAGGGTTTCATGAAGGTAGTACTGATTTTTCTTCACTGCATTATGTGTTGAGGTCATGTTGTGAAGAATTGCAGCAAATTGACGCTTCACCCATTTCTGATTGCGTTCAACCTTCTGATGAAGACTGAGGAGTAACTCACGATCAGTCATCACCCTGGGTGCTGTAGCTTGAGGAATTTGCTTAGCTGAGGTATTTGCGGCAGAATCATGAGTTGCAGAATCGTCATTGGTGGAGTAAGATGTAGCTAGACGAAATTGACCATCCAATGGACGAATGCCTTCATCAATCATAGCTGCTGCCTTGCCCTTATCATCAGATGATGAAACTGGTCGCTTGAGGACTTCAACGGGCGGCAAGTAGCTGCCATGGTTCAGAGTGTCAGCCTTATAATTTAGTGAAGATCTTGCCCTTATGAATCTCATAATCCAAGGCGCATAAGGCTTCAGCTCAAAAGGTGACATTGCAACATTAGCCAGAGTCCTCATGAAGAAATCATGGAAGTTGACGGGAACGCCATGAATGATGTTGAAAAGCATATTCTTCATGATGCCAACGACATCTTCTTCATTTGAGTCGTGGCCTTTGATGGGACTCATTGTCTTCGTCAGAATTTGATAGACAGTCCGAGGCACATACAGCAATTCCTTGACGAGGAATTTGGTTCGAGGGGCCTGCACTGGCTTCAAAGGCTTCATGAGCACTTGCATAAAGTGATCAGACAGTTCGCGGTCATTGTAGATGCAACGTGCAGTTTCATGGGGAGGATCAAGAGGAAGGACACGAAGCAACTCAGTTGCTGGTGCCTTGTAGTGAGTATTTTCTGTCATCCAATCCAGCACCCATGAATTGATATCTTCAGCATCTCCGGTGATGTGCAGGGTGGCATAGAACTGAAGAATGAGTTCTTCATTCCAGTCACAGATATCAGTGCAGAAATTCAGTAGCCCTGCATCATGAATAACTCGGAGTACTTGCTCGAAGCACGGCAGAGATTCCATATCCACATGAGGAATATGCTCATGGTCTAAGATCTTGTCCTTGTCAAATAACACTGAGGAATAGAAGTTTGCTTGAGTAGGAGTCCAGAAGCGTCTTTTCCTCATGCGAGCAGAGTCATATGGGTTGTAAGCAGTGAAGAACACATGCTTAGAAAAGAAGTCTTCAGACTTGAATTTTTGCTTGCTTGAGAACGGATTCTTCGGTTTGGGCAGAGGAATGTCAGTGATTTGCAGCATAACCTCAGGAATCGCGATCTCAGGTTCTTCAGGCTGAGGAATTTCTGGTTCCTCTTCTTGTGCAGTTTGGGGATCAACAACAGGTTCTTCAGCGCTAGTGGCTGGAATTTCTTCATGAACAGACGATGTGGGATGAGTTTCTTCAGAGCCCAATTGAATAGTTGTAGCCGGGGACTGAGGAACGTGTTGAATCGGAGTGAAGAGAGGAGTATTGGGATGCTGACTTTCCCAAAAGTCATCGTTCATCACTGGTGTAGTGCATCCAATATCCACGTCTTCATCTTCTTTCTCAATTTCCTCAACACCAGCCTCTTCAGCTGTGAACTGAGGCATGGGTGAGGAAACGACTGGCGGTGAAGGGAATGCTTCCACTTCAATTTCTTCATCAAACTGTTCTGAGGTAGCAACAGATTGATTATCTTCATCAGATCCGCTTGGGATCGTGTAATCTTCTCCATAAGGAACAATTTCCTTAGACGACATGGAGGAAATGGGAATGGCATCAATAGGATTTTCAAGTGAGCTGGTCATTGGCTTCATTTTCTTCGCAGCCAAAGAATTTGACGCAGCTGATGCCTTCCTCTTCTTCACTGCAGCTCATTCTGTAGCCTTTGTCTTCTTCACCTCTTAAGCAAAAGGAAGAATTGGAGTTGGTGTTCGCGCAGGAGGTGCTGAGGACTGTGGTCCAGTTTCTTCAGGCGCAACTGGTGCAGTTGCCCTGATCTCTTCAGGTTCTTCAGGCGCACCACTAGTGGATGCCCTGGGAATTTCTTCAGCGATTGGAATGGAGTCATCAGCCCTGGAACTTGTATTTTTGTCTGCAGGCTGAAAGTCATCAGTAGTGCTGGCATGTTCTTCAGCAGGCTGAGCAGAGTCTTCAGCCTGAGGATTTTCTTGTTGCGATGGGGCTGCAACAGTTGTCATTTTCTTCGTCAAATTGACGAATCTCACCTTGGCTCCTTGCCAATCAACATTGTATGCATCGAAATCCTTGCTGAGGGCTTGGATTTTAGATTGAGCTTTGAGAAGTTCTTCAGGAGTCAAGTTGACAATGTTCTTCCTCAGAAGCTTCTCCTTTCTAGCTTGTGCTCTCTTAATCTCACGAGCCTTTTCAAATTTCCATTTCTCTTCAGCGATGAAATGGTTCAGCATATGACTTTGACCAGGAGTCAGTGGCAGATCAGGAATGGGAGTGTTTGGATCTTGATGCCATAGGTCAATGAAGTCAAGGATCTTCTTCGGATCCAAAAGCAGAGGCACATTTGTTCCTTTGGCTCTAGCGGCCTTTGTCAATGTGTCTCTGATGATTTCTGCAAGTTCTTCATCAGAAGCTTCATCATCAGAGGGTACGTTGAATGCAACCTGTTTCTTCTTTGGACTTGGCCGAGGACCGCGTCCAGCTGTTGCTTTTGTCTTCAGCAGAGTGGGACCTGATGAGGACATTGGTGCAGGTGAGGAACTTGCTGAGACACCAGAAGCAATTGAGAAACCCTGAGTCCTTTGACATGTAGCCAGATGCACAGGAGTTGGGGACTTGGAGAGAGCTGCTGAGGATTTGGAGTGAGCAGCAGCAGTCTGAGGAGTTTGCCGTGAGGGCGCGGCTGAGGAACTGGGCCGTGAGGGCGCTGATGGTGAAGCACTTGGCTTGCAAGCAGGCTTCTTCGGCATTGATTTCCTCGGCTTGACCGAGGTCTCAGCAGCAGCAGCAGCAGAATCCTCATTGAATTTCCTCACTGCCTCCTTGGCCTGTCTTGCCAATTTGGCTTGGCGCCTGGACCATTCTTCAGGAAAGTCTTCACCACGCTTGATGTTGGTGGGATCAGCGACTTGGCCAGGTGCCAAAGGAGCTCTTGGGCATGGAGGGTGACGGTGTCCTGGACTAGGGGGTACTCACTACGTCGTCTCCCGATCAGGTGGATTGGGCCGAGGATCCCCATGGCCATATACTCATGGGCCAGTCCGGACAGTTGCCGCATACAAGGAAGAATCAACAAGACTTGGTGATCAAGACAAGGACTCCTCCCCGCCCGGCGTATTCGGCTAGGACTCTTATTATCCTAGGCCTCTGGTGCATTATATAAACCGAGGCCAGGCTAGTCGATAGACAGAATAACATACATTACAACAATCATACCATAGGCTAGCTTCTAGGGTTTAGCCTCCTTGATCTCGTGGTAGATCTACTCTTGTACTACCCATATCATCAATATTAATCAAGCAGGATGTAGGGTTTTACCTCCATCGAGAGGGCCCGAACCTGGGTAAAAGCATTGTGTCCCTTGTCTCCTGTTACCATTGATCCTAAGACGCACAGTTCGGGAACCCCTACCCGAGATCCGCCGGTTTTGACAAACACATTGGTGCTTTCATTGAGAGTTCCGCTGTGTGATCGGCGAAAGGATCAATGGCTCGACTGCAGGTCAACTGCTACATCGGCTTCTTCGTCACCAGCTCGACTGGTCACCTTGGCTTAACCGAGAACTACGCCCTACCTCCGATCGTCATATTCGGATGAGGGCCTTCATCAACACCAACTCCGATCTCTATCAAGATCATGGAGGAATCATCCAGGGAGCCCGGGGGCTCAACGTCAACATTGCCCTCGGGCGACCGTGCTGTTTTTCCGGACAGCGAACTTGTATCCGCCGTCACCACCTCCTCGAGCGTCGGTTTGACGATTGCTTCGGTGTCATAGAGCGGAATTATGTCTACAACAGCCCTGCGAAAATTTCGTCGAGTTCCGATGGAGGAATCTCCGGCAATCTCCGATATACCGGAGCCCTGTTGAATCTGGACGAGAATCCGGACGAGTTTAGGGCGTGGAATCCAGCGTCTAGCTCGGATGTCCTTTGGAGGATCCAACCGTTGATTTGCTGCGGAATTCCCTTATCTACCACCTGCCAAAAATTCACCTCGATCCGACCGTCCAAACTCCGAGAAACTTCCGATTAGTGCATCACTTTTTGGATATATTTTCTGCGCGAAAACGAATCCGACCCGAGTTCGTCTTTTTTATGAACGGGATTTCGGACATCCTTTTTGAAGGAAGTTTTGTATGGGGTATTGTGTTTTGTTCCCGAACACATCCCACTAACTTTAAGGTCTTTTGAACATGATCTTCAACATCATGCTGGTGTCAAACCAGTCTGGCAATATTGCTCCACGGCCGCCGACCTGCGCTAGACACGTCGTCACTTTGTTGAGCCAAGCTCAACTTCTTCGGATCATCATCTTGGCAAGCCGAACAAGAGTCAGGCATCGCGAAGGATAAATCATCACCAACATCGCCGCCCCAGGGATTACACGGAGCGGGCATACCGGCATCGCCGCACGGTCGCTTCATCAAGCCGGCATCGACCGCGTCACGACCTGCATCGGCAGGGCCGCACTATTGCCTCTTCAAACTGGTGTCCATCACGCCGACCTACTTCGACATCTCGGCTGGACCGGGGGCTTCGCCGTCTCTTCATCAACCTACTCCGGACACTTCGGCGTCACTAGCCGACTAGGCAATGGGTGCGCGGATCGAGTCCCAATTTTGGGAATCATCTTCCTTCGGATTGCTACAACAAATAAACCAGGTGCTATTAATCCTAGTATTTCTTTTTGCTTGTTTGGGTTAATTTTTTCCAAGGAATTATTACTCTGGTTTGTCCATCATATGTACACAGGTCTATCAAATGGTGGCCGCATTATCGACGGTCGCATGATGGTTCGGTCAGTCCCGTACATAGTCCGGCGAACGCCGCATCCGGAACTCGGACCGACCTGTGAATCCAGGCTTTACCACGCCTTTATTGCATTACGCCGACGACCTGCATCGACATCGACTTCGGCGCCAGGCCATATTTCTTTTATTACTCACTTTGCATAAATTATTTATTATGCAACGCTTTTTTTTTACTATTATCTCTGGTTTGCACTACTTTTCGTGCACAGGAAAATGATCCAGCCGGACTACTTACTTTGACGTCACCTCGGCTGGACGGGGGGCTTCGTCAACACTTCATTACCCCATGCCAGGGACTTCGGCATCACTCTGCCGTCCTGCATTAACCATGCTATGTCATCACTTCGGAGTGCCGAGCTCTTTGGCTCCTCCACCCCGGGACCGGCTTGGGGGATGGAACCTTGTCCCGCACCAAGCTCGGACCGCGTCGTCAATACCGAACACATTAACCAACTAAGTTGCCTTCATGCTCAAAGTTTTAAATTTCTAACTTGTGTTCGGTTCGACCAAGCATCATACTTTGTTGAAAAAAAAGTTGCTCGTAAAATTTTTTCCTTGTCCAAACTTTGTTTGCACATACTTGACGCGCTACACGCGCTCATTATACCTGGGGGCTTCTTTAACAAAAGCTTATTAATACGGGCTTTATGCCCAACACATGTGTCACACTTCCGCATGTACCTTTTATTCACCATTATATGCATCGATATGACTTAAGTTTTGGCCAAGTTGGGTTGCTTGGCTCCTGTGCTTACCCCTACGTTCCCGATTGTTCGGCTAGGTGGTAAAGGGAGCACCTCTGCGATTGTTACTGCCGGGTCAGCTGGATGTGTACCTCAGACTGGGTGAAGCCGAAAGCTAGCGTTCTTAAGGGAATATTCGGTCGGTGAACTAAAAGATGATTTTTAATTATTTAGCCATCTGCCCCCAGATGATTTTCTGCTTTCATAGCAGCTTTGACATGCACTTTAGGGCATGCATCCCAGCGAAAGGAACCCTTAACGGAACTATTCTCCCTGGAAGATATTTCTTACTAACCATGTAATATAACATAACTAGTTGAGCACTTGTCTGATAAAGCACTAATGACCCCTACGCCTGTTCTCCACGCATGCCCTGGTTTTTATAACCGCGAGGGTATTCGGACACACTCCGGACTATTGGGTCCAGAGGTTGAAGCGAAAAGGTCCGCTACGACAAACGATCTACAATCCGGCTAGAAGGCATTGTACATGTCACCTTACACTTTATAGTCAACTTTTACCCAAGTCACTTGGGGGCTCTTATGTTTATTTGAGCCGTTTCATACTAAGTGTTTTTCTTCTAAGTCGTTGCAAAGTTAAAGCACGGCAGAAGCACCTTTTTTTTCTCTAAAGTCCAATTTTTGGATTGGCACCGAACACTTGATCTTGTTCGGACGTCATGTCTTTACTAACGTTTTTTGGTTTTCCAAGCTTTTGGCACTTTTAACTATTTGTGTGTTTTCAGCACAATTCTCGCAGTGCAACGCCGGACACCTTTAGAGATTCGGCAAAAACATTCTCGGATATTGCTATATATGCATCAGCTTCGAATTGTGTCTTCGGTCAATAGTTGGGTTGCCCGGCTCCCGCGCTTGCCTCCTGTGTTCCGCTTTGTTCGGCTAGGTGTGCAAAGGGAGAACCACTGCGATCGTGCTTCCAGCTCGCATGGTCAAGCACCTCAGTGGAGTAAGCCGAAAACTGACTATCACAATAGGTGTAAACTGGTCAGCGATCCGATGACTATATTAAATAACCGGCCATTCATAAAATTGGCCGAAGTGTTTCCGGCTTGACCTCGAGTGTCGCCGAACACTACCGGGGGCTAGTAACTGGCCTCCCAAACTAAATCCTCAATATTTTGCTCTTACATTGGAGCTGAGGTTTCATGATCATGCTTAGCATGACAACCCAAAGAAAGGAACCGATAGCGGGACTATTTTCTTTGGAAGACATTTCTTCTGTTAAACAGTAATATAACATATCTCTCTGCGTACCTTTGTTTATAAAACCGTATGGCCAAATTGCCTTGTTTGTCGTAAATCTTTGCCCTCATAAAGGCTTTATAAAGTAGGACAAACACTCCTCGGCTACTGGCCGAGGAGGTTGAAGCCGATGGTCGGTCAACAAAGTTTTGTACAATGCGGATCCGAGCATTAATGACGTAAAGTACTTGGATACATAGAGTCATTACACATAATTTGTGATTTTACTATGGATATCGATCCTTAATTCGGCGTCCCGTGCCTGCATTAAGGCTCGGGGGCTACTGGGCTTCAGGCTTATTATTTATACAAATATTAAAGAGGCACATCGATCCCCTGATCTGGTATTGCCACCCGACCAGTGTCTCGTGGGCTACTGCATTGCCTGTTCATGCAGAAAATTTTAAGTGCAATACAGTTTCTGAGGAGATTTTGATCCTCAGGTTGGTCAGCCGCACCCAACCCGAGTCTCGAGGACTGATCACGCCGCTTTTTGTGTCCCGAAGTATTCTGCCGAGCTAGGACTTGATCCTCAGACCGATTTTGCAAATCAACCTAAGTCTCAGCGGCTACGAGGATCAGCGGTCTTATGTCATCCTTCATGTGCATCTCGGGTTTTAGACCGATACCCACATTGAGGGCTACTGGCACCAATCAAAAATATTGACAAAAATCGGTCCACATTCGGGGTGGTGCACCACCTCAGAAGCAGTCCGGCATAAAGCTCGGGCGCTAGTGGCTGGCTCCATAGAGGGCACTTCCGGCATTAAGCTCGGCTAAACTCCTTCAAACTTCTTCGAACCAAGGTGATTTATGACACCTCGGGTACAGTCCGGCGTTGGAGCTCGGATACAGTCCGGCGTTGGAGCTTGGATACATACTCCGACGTTAGAGCTGGGAAGCAGTCCGGCATTGGTGCTCGGCTGCAAAAGATACCTTGAATACAGTCCGGCGTTGGAGCTCGGACGCGAGAGGACGTTGCCGCCCGGGAACAACTTCAAACCCGAGGTGTGGCATAAAAATAACAAGGCATTGATAAAGGCCAGAAACTTAAAGGGGCTCCTCGGATACCCGACGTATAAGCTCGTCGAATGCATTTCGGCGATCCTCAAGATAGAAGATGAGAAGATTGCTTGAACCAGTTTTCAAGACCGACGACCGAAGATGAAGAACAGTTCGGAAGAATCAAGGAGCGACCCCAACTTGAATACCAGTTCAGGGGGCTACTGACGGTGTCCTGGAATAGGGGGTACTCACTACGTCGTCTCCCGATCAGGTGGATTGGGCCGAGGATCCCCATGGCCGTATACTCATGGGCCAGTCCGGACAGTTGCCGCATACAAGGAAGAATCAACAAGACTTGGTGATCAAGACAAGGACTCCTCCCCGCCCGGCGTATTCGGCTAGGACTCTTGTTATCCTAGGCCTCTGGTGCATTATATAAACCGAGGCCAGGCTAGTCGATAGACAGAATAACATACATTACAACAATCATACCATAGGCTAGCTTCTAGGGTTTAGCCTCCTTGATCTCGTGGTAGATCTACTCTTGTACTACCCATATCATCAATATTAATCAAGCAGGACGTAGGGTTTTACCTCCATCGAGAGGGCCCGAACCTGGGTAAAAGCATTGTGTCCCTTGTCTCCTGTTACCATTGATCCTAAGACGCACAGTTCGGGAACCCCTACCCGAGATCCGTCGGTTTTGACACCGACAGAGGGTTTAAGGCGAATTTCCTCATGTACTTGGGAGTAACATAGCGATATTCCCTCCATTGTCGTGCCCATCTTCTTTCTATCCTCTGTATGCGCACTTTGCGCTGATTTTTGGTCTCCTTGCCAAACTTGGCTTCATCAGGTGTGCAGTAATCTTTGTATATTTCATCAGGGATCTCAAAGGCAGTCATGACCTCCGGTTTCTTTCCTCCCTTCTGCGGTCTCTTGCCTTCTGCCATTTTCTTCAGATGAGGAATTTGAACAATAGAACACTCTGAAGAAGTATGCAGTTTTTCTTCGAGGAACGCTGCAAATGAGTTAAGTTGATGAGAACCTAGTGATTCAGCAGCGGACATGAGTACCTGTGAACAGAGTGTAGGTGCGAGGAATTTGGAGAGGTCATATGCGTTCTCAGACGATTTTTCAAAAAGGAACAAGTTTTGAGGAATTTGACCAGCTGAGCTTTGAGGAATTTCACTAAGCGTTTTGTCTTAGGTTCCAGAGTTGTACAGATTGAAAATCCGCACAATTGAGGAATCTTGAAGAAATGAATGCTTAGAGAGATAAATCAAGAGCATATAGTTTGTGAGGTGTTCATATGTGATGATTTGAAGAACAAAAACACCTTTGAAGATTTTCAGAAAGATTTGAGAATCAAAGCGAGTAATAAAAGTGACTTTTAATTACCCGAACTGAAGAACACGACGAACAGAGATGAACTGTAATGAAGTTCGTCACGTTAGATCTCCCACGCCCTAACTTGGCAGAGGGAGACAGCTACGGCGGCGGCGGAGTGAAGATTTCCGCAGCCGGCGCGAGTACGACGGCGATGAGGTCGAGGCAGTGAAGCTCTTCCTCACCGGAGGCGATGGAGTAGCGGCGGCGCTAGGGTTTGAGGAGAGCTCGAGCGAGAGACAGCGACCGAGCAGAGTAAATGAAGTAAGGAAGGGAGAGGGGTATTTATAGCCACGGTGAAAACTGTTCGCCTGAATATTTTGGGACGAACATGCCCCTGCCCTTTCTTCTTCACGCGACATGTGTCACCCACGTACTGTGCAGATGAGATCGTGTAAGATCGTGGGTGATTAAACTAATGCATCGTGGGATGCGGAACGGTTTGAGCGGTAAAACCGAAAATCTGGATAAGATTTGTTTAAAAATTCCGTTCGCAATTTCTTCAGCTGTCAAGGACACAGTGAAGACTTTGAACGAGTGTCAATCAGAACGCACATGAAGAATTTGTGAATAGATTGGATTGAGTATAGCATAGAGGGGGAAGGGTCCGATCACATTCACTTAGCAGAAATAGCAACTTGAAGAATTAGCAATAAGTGAATGTTGTAGAGGACATAAACTCATATATATATATATATATATATATATATATATATATAGCCAATGAAGGAAAACGACGGAAACAGTGAAGATTTTGCAAAGTTGAAGAATTTGAAAAACTGAGGAATTTCAAAAATGAGGAAAAACTCAAATTGAAGATTTTCAACTTTTGTGGTGGTGTAGCCCACCGTATAAGAATGATGATTTCAGACACCGCGTACAATTGTCGTAGGGTTCTGAGAATCAAATTCTTCATTAATTTCTTCACACTTAGAATGTTATTCTTCATTGATTGAAGAAAAACGTTTCTTCATGTGTTGCACATCTAAGTCATCAGTTATGCATACGGGTTAGGATGTGTGTCCTTTTCAAAGAACATTCGAAGATTCTAAGATATTTAGCTCACACCGCAACTTGCTAAATCTCTTCTCATCCAAGGGCTTAGTGAAGATATCAGCTAGCTGTTCTTCAGTCTTCACATGCTCGATGGAGATATCGCCCTTCAACACATGATCACGAAGAAAATGATGACGAATCTGGATGTGCTTAGTCTTCGAGTGCTGAACTGGGTTGTGAGCAATCTTGATGGCACTCTCGTTGTCGCAGAGGAGAGGCACATTCTTCACGTTGACGCCATAGTCCTTGAGGGTTTGCTTCATCCAAAGCAGTTGAGCACAGCATGAGCCAGCAGCAATGTATTCAGCTTCAGCAGTAGACAGTGATACACAGTTCTATTTCTTCGAGGACCAACAGACCAAAGATCGTCCGAGGAAATGATAAGTGCCAGATGTTGACTTGCGGTCCACACGATCACCAGCATAGTCAGAGTCAGAATATCCAATGAGATCAAAAGCAGAGCCCTTGGGGTACCATAATCCTAGTGTTGGTGTGTGAGCTAGATATCGAAGAATATGCTTCACAGCCTTATGGTTTGATTCCTTCGGTGCAGCTTGAAATCGGGCACACATGCAAACACTAAGCATTATATCTGGCCTAGATGCACATAAGTACAATAAAGAACCAATCATGGAGCGGTATACCTTGTGATCGAAGTCAATACCATTTTCATCAGTGCATAGATGGCCATTTGTGGGCATAGGAATTTTGACGCCTTTGCAATCTTGCATGCCGAATTTCCTCAGTACATCTTTGAGGTATTTCTCCTGAGATATGAATATGCCATTGCGCTGCTGACGAATTTGAAGATCTAAGAAGAATTTCAACTCTCCCATCATAGACATTTGATATTCTTCACTCATCATATAGGCAAATTCATCACTATATCGTTGGTTAGTGCAGCCAAAGATAATATCATCAACATATATTTGGCACACAAACAGTTCACCATCATATGATTTAGTAAAAAGAGTAGGGTCGAGTGAACCGGGTGTGAAGCCATTCTTCACGAAGAATTCCTTCAATGTGTCATACCACGCCCGAGGGGCTTGCTTGAGGCCATAGAGGGCCTTATTGAGTCTGAAGACTTTGTCAGGATTCTTGGGATCTTCAAAACCTGGGGGTTGAGCAACATATACTTCTTCCTCAAGCTTACCATTGAGGAATGCACTTTTCACATCCATTTGATATAAGATGATATCATGATGGTTAGCATAGGCAAGTAAAATGCGAATAGCCTCAAGTCTAGCAACAGGTGCAAAAGTTTCATCGAAATCGATTCCTTCAACCTGTGTGTAGCCTTGAGCTACTAGTCGTGCCTTATTCCTCACCACAAGGCCATTTTCATCTTGCTTGTTGCGGTAGATCCACTTTGTGCCAATGATATTATGCTTGCGAGGATCTGGGCGATTGACCAATTCCCAGACATTGTTCAACTCGAACTGATGTAATTCTTCTTGCATAGCCTGAATCCACTCCGGCTCCAGAAATGCTTCATCTACCTTAGTGGGCTCTGAGATAGAGACAAAAGCATAGTGCCCACAAAAGTTAGATAAGTGTGAGGCTTTTGAGCGTGTGAGAGGACCTGGTGCGCTAATGTCATCCTTTGTCAGGATTCTTTTCCACTTGCACTTCTTTTGCAACGCGTGGATGAGTTGGCTGTCGCTGAAGATTTTGATCATCATTTTCTTCAGCACCATTTTCCTCATCATGTTCTTCAGGTGCATCAGCTCGATGTTCTTCATGAACAGGAATGAATTCTTCAGCAGATTCTTCAGTAGGAATGACATCCTCAGTTGCCTTGAGCTTGATAGCATCCTCAGGTGCTGGTTCATCTAACACAGAAGGTAGGTGCTCTATTGGGTTTCTTGTCAGTGAGGAGTTCATAGGTAGTCTTCTTGAAGAATTTGTGAAGATATACTCTATTGATGATGTGGCAGGCAGTATCAATTGCATCAATCCAAAAACGCTGAGGAGTTTTGTATTCATCAAGCATAGTGCGAGCCATCTCAACAAGAGTTCTGTTCTTGCGCTCCACGACGCCATTCTGCTGAGGAGTATAAGGAGCAGATAACTCATGAGTAATACCAAGTTCATCAAGATAGGTATCAAGACCGGAATTCTTGAACTCAGTTCCATTGTCACTTCTGATATGCTTGATCTTCACACCAAAGTTGGTTGAAGCCCTCGAGGAAAATCGTTTGAAGACTTCCTATACTTCATGTTTGTAAGTAACAATGTGTACCCATGTATATCGAGAATAATCATCAACAATGACAAAACCATATAAAGATGCATCATTAGTGACTGCTGAATAATGGTTAGGTCCGAAGTGGTCCATGTGAAGCAATTCGAATGGACGTGTAGTGGTCATGATAGTCTTCGCTGGATGCTTGGCCTTGGTCATTTTTCCGGCTTCACATGCTCCGCATAAGTGATCCTTGAGGAATTTGACATTCTCAATGCCAATGACATGCTTCTTCTTTGCAAGCGTGTTCAAATTCCTCATGCCTGCATGACCAAGTCGTCGATGCCATAGCCAGCCTTCTGAAGCTTTTGCAAGTAGACATACAGCTGGTTGTGGTCCTGTAGAGAAATCAACAATATAAAGATCTCCTCTCCTAAAGCCTTCAAAGACTTTGGAATTGTCAGCTTCCATAATCACAACACAGCGATATTTGCCAAAGACAACAACCATATCAAAATCACAAAGCATTGAGACTGACATGAGATTGTATCCTAAGGACTCAACAAGCATGACTTTGTCCATGTGCTTATCCTTAGAGATAGCAACCTTACCAAGACCCAATACCTGACTTTTGCCTTTGTCAGCAAAGATGATATGCTTCAGAGGTGACGGTGATAAGGGAGCATCCATCAATAGATTCTTGTCACCAGTCATGTGATTTGTACATCCACTATCGAGGACCCATTCAGTGGTTTTGGGTTGATCATCCTGCAGATGAATTCATGTAGCTTACAATCTCATATGCTTCATCAGTGAAGAATATGATATCAATTTCATCAGATGAATTTCATCAAGCAGTAAACAGATATAGCAGTATGAGGACGTGTGAAATGAAAGTTCATTTCATCATGATTCGCCTGCATCCTTTCAGGCATTTTTGTCAGGTCCCCAGCAAATTCTTCAGATGTTAGAGCACGTCTGGAGACCTGACCCCGCAGAAGAGATTAGTTCTTTTTCTTCACCACCCACATCTGGAGGGGTGGCAAAGAGTTCATCATCCTGCGAGCACCATGTGAGAAAGGTGGCAAGGATGCCAAACCATTTCGCTTAGCATAAGAGGGGTTAGGGTATGCATATGAATAGGTGGAGTAATTCTTCGAGGACTTATGAACATAATGGTTTGAAGAATAATGCACATATTCATAGCCCTTAGCTCTACCCTGCGAAACAGAGTTGTTAGCACGATGATAACCATATGAGGACTTTGATCCAGTTGAGGAATTTGATCCTCGTGAAGAATTTGGTCCATATAAGGACTTGGATCCATATGAAGAGTTTGGTCCATATGAAGAATTTGATCTGGGGTTCCTGTTCTTCACAGGCGGTGTCATGAGGACATTCACCTGAAGACTTTCAACACAGCTTTTGGGAACCCAGATTTTCTTCATGGGGGAACCGTTCCTGCAGTTAGTGCCAACATATCTAGCAAATACTTCACCATTCTGATTTTTGAACAGTTTATAGTTGGAGTCAAATGACTCATCAGAAGAATGAGGAGATTCACATGTAACGCCAGATAAGTTAGATGGATCAACTGGAGGTCCCTTTGCAGCAACCCATGAGGTTTTGGGATACTGCTCAGGCTTCCAATATGTTCCATCGGCATTGAGTTTCCTCTCAAAGGCGATACCCTCTTTCCTAGGGTTTCTGTTTAGGATCTGCTTTTTGAGCACATCACAAAGTGTCTGATGCCCTTTGAGGCTTTTGTACATGCCTGTCATGTACAATTCCTTCAGCCCTGCATTGTCAGTGATACTAGCAATGTCCTCAGATGAGGAATTAGTGATAGCAGAGGCAAATGAAGAATTTGTAACATTTGAAACATTTGAACATTTAGGTGAAGAATTAGCAGATTCACGTTCAATGCACTTTAAGCATGGAGGAACAAATTCTTCCTGAGAAGCGCTGATTTGTTGAGCTAGTAATGAATCACGCTCCTTCTGAAGATCTTCATAACACACTCTTAGCTTTTCAAGATCTTCCTTTCTTTGAAGAGCTTCAAGAAAAAGCTTCTCATGATCTTGCTTTTCTTGAAGAAATTCATATGAAAGTTTCTCATGATCAGACAAGAGAGAGTTATGATGACCTTGAAGATTATCATACCTAGACTGAAGTCTCTGAAGATTTTCAGTCAAGGCTTTAGTGTGATCCATTTCTTCACCCAACATATCATCACTTTTATCTAGCATGTTTTGAACCTTTTCAAGAGCACGTTGTTGTTTCACAGCAATTTTAGCAAGTTTAGAGTAGCTAGGCTTGAGATCCTCATCAGATTCATTTTCACTAGAATCAGAGGAGTTGTATTTGAGTACCTTAGCTCCTTTTGCCATGAAGCAATAGGTGGGAGCGTAGTCATCATTATCTTCATCAGGCTTGTCGGTGGAGTCAGTTTCTCCAGTGTTGAAGATGGACTTGCTGACGAAAGCAGTAGCAACGGCCAGACTTGCCACACTAGACTCAGATTCTTCAGACTCCTCCTCTTCATCATTTTCCTCACATTCAGCTTCAGAGTCCATTTCCTTGCCAATGAATGCCCGAGCTTTCTTGGAGCTGCCCTTCTTATGAGATGAAGACTTTGAGGGTTTTGATGACGAAGATTTTGACGATTTCTTCTTCTTCTTCATATCATCAGAACTGTAATCCTTGTATTTCTTCTTCTTCATTTCCTTTTCCCACTGAGGACAATCTTGAATATAGTGACCAGGCTTCTTGCATTTGTGGCAAAGTCTTCTCTTGTAGTCACTGGATGAGGAATCATTTCCTCTTGAGGATTTTCCAAAGCGACCACGTCTTGTGAATTTCTGGAATTTCTTCACAAGCAGTGCTAGATCCTGGCTCAGTTCTTCAGGGTCACCAAGGCTACTTCCAGAATCCTCACATTCAGAGTCAGACACAACCTTAGCCTTCAGGGCACGTGGTTTGCCATAGTTTGAGCCATAGAGATCTCTCTTTTCAGCAAGCTAGAACTCGTGAGTGTTTAGCCTTTCGAGGATATCAGCAGGATCAAGTGACTTGTAGTCAGCACATTCTTGTATCATCAGTCCCAGAGTATCAAATGAGGAATCAAGCGATCTTAGCAGTTTCTTCACAACTTCATGATCAGTGATGTCAGTGGCACCGAGGGCTTGAAGCTCATTTGAGATGTCAGTGAGGCGATCAAAGGTTTGTTGGACATTTTCGTTGTCGAGTGTTTTGAAGCGGTTGAAGAGATTCCGAAGAACATCGACTCGAGAGTCACGCTGAGTTGAAACTCCTTCATTTACTTTGGACAGCCTATCCTAGATAAGCTTAGCAGTTTCGGAAGCACTCACTCTTCCATACTGTCCTTTGCTTAGATGGCCACAGATGATATTCTTCGCTTGAGAATCGAGTTGTTTGAATCTCTTCACATCGGTAGCGGTCAGTGTTTCAGTGACAGAGGGGACACCATTTTCCACAACATACCAGAGATCATTGTCAATTGCCTCAAGATGCATTCGCATCTTGTTCTTCCAGTAGGGGTAGTCCATTCCATCAAAGGTAGGACACCCAGCCGAGACCTTGATCTTACCTGCGGTCGACATAACTAAAACTCCAGGCGGTTAAACCAAAATCACACAGAACAAGGGAGTACCTTGCTCTGATACCAATTGAAAGTGCGTTATATCGACTAGAGGGGGGGTGAATAGGCGATTTTTATGAATTCTTCACTGAGGAATTTGCTGGTGAGGAAATTCCTTAGCAAAGAACTACTTGCAGTGGAATATGTACTCAGAAGTAAACATAACAGGATACACACATAGTCAGCATGATGAAATGAAGACTAAAACAGAGTACAGAAAGCGTAAACACAGGATAATAAGATGAAGACAAACAGACTGAAGAAATTGAACTGAGGAATTTGTGAAAGTCTTCAGTCAGAGTCTTCAAGCATAGATATGAACAACATTCAACACAGTAATGAGGAAATGAAAGAGTTGAGGAAATAGAACCAGTCAGTTGGTGAGGACAATGATTTGGTAAACCAGTTCCAACTACTGTCTCAGTTGTACGTCTGGTTGGAGTGGCTGAGTATTTAAACTCGAGGACACACAGTCCCAGACACCCAGTCTCTGAGCCGCAACTCAGGACACCCAGTCCTCACCGTATTCTCCTTGAACTAAGACCACGCAGGCCTCGTCCAATCACTCGTGGTAAGTCTTCAGGTGACTTCCAAACCTTCACAGACTTGGTCACTCGGCGATCCACAATTCCTCTTGGATGCTCTAGACCTTGACGCCTAACCGTCTGGAAGAAGCACAGTCTTCAAAGGTAACAAGCGTCGGATCCACGCAGGATCAATTTCTTCAGTGATGCTCAATCACTTTGGGTTTGTGGGGGTTTGGTTTTGGGATTTTCCTCACTTGATGATTTTTGCTCAAAGTCCTCGGAGGATGGGTTGCTCTCAAATGACAAGTGTCAAGTTCTCTCGGAGCAGCCAACCAACTAGTGGTTGTAGGGGGCGGCTATTTATAGCCTAGGGAGCAGCCCAACATGATAAGACATAAATGCCCTTCAATGATATGACCGTTAGGTGGATAAGATATTTTGGGACAGCCGGCGCGCAGCACAGCAACGGTCGGAAATTTGACTCTCAAATTCCTCAGGGCTATCATGTTCCTCACTGTGTAGGCAATTCGCACTTGCGAATTCCTAACTCCTCAGTCAGAGCAAAGTCATCAGTGATCAGAAGAACTGTGTCTCTGTCTCTGAAGAATTTGACTGAACTGTATGAGATTTCCAATGGCTTCACTCGAACGGATTGGTAGGTGTAGGATTTTGAGTTGAGCATCACATGGAAATTTTTCCTTAGTATTTCCTCGACCCCCTTTAACAGTACGGTGTTTCCTATGACTCAAGAAAGAGAAAATGAAACTACGAAAACAAAAGTCTTCACGCTTCATGTTCCTCGAATGAATATCAAGTCTTCAAGGTCACACCAATTTCTTCACTTTCAAAGTCTTCAGAAAGTCTTCAGAATATCAAAGTCTTCAGTTGAAGAACTTCATTTTTAGGGGTCGACTTTCTCTGTAAATATCAAACTCCTCATAGACTTATAGACCTGTGTACACTCACAAACGCATCAGTTACTTAACCTATAAGTCTTCAATACACCAAAATCACTAAGGGGCACTAGATGCACTTACAGCATGTGAAGACTGAAGAACAGCTAGCTGATATCTGCACAAAGCCCTTGGATGAGAAGAGATTTAGCAAGTTGCGGTATGAGCTAAATATCTTAGAGTCTTCGAATGTTCTTTGAAAAGGACACACATCCTAACACTTATGCAAAATTGATGACTTAGATGTGCAACACATGAAGAAACGTTTTTCTTCAATCAATGAAGAATAACACTCTAAGTGTGAAGAAATTAATGAAGAATTTGATTCTCAGAACCCTACGACAATTGTATGGCGGTGTCTAAAATCATTATTCTTATACGGTGGGTCACGCCACCACCAAAGTTGAAAATATTCAATTTGTGTTTTCCTCAGTTTTGAAAATCTTCAGTTTTTCAAATTCTTCAACTTTGCAAAATCTTCACTGTTTCCGTCGTTTTTCTTCATTGGCTATATATATATGAGTTTATGTCCTCTACAGCATTCACTTATGGCTATTTCTTCAAGTCGCATTTTCTACTAAGTGAATGTGATCGGACCCTTCCCCCTCTATGCTATACTCAACCAAATCTATTCACAAATTCTTCATGTGCGTTCTATTTGAAACTCGTACAAAATCTTCACTGTGTCCTGTCAGCTGAAGAAATTGCGAACGGAACTTTAAAACTAATCTTATCCAAAATTTTCGGTTTTGCCGCTCAAACCTTCCCGTATTCCACGATAGACTTATCTAATCACCCACGATCTATCACTATCTCCACTTTTCAGTACGTGGGTGACACATGTCAAAGCGAATGAGAAGGCCCAGGGGCACGTTCGTCCTAAATCTTCGGGCGAACAGTTTTTCACTGTGACTATAAATACCCCCTCACCCTTCCTCACTTCCTTTACTCCACTCGACCGCTCTCTCTCTCGCTCGAGCTTCTCAAACCCTAGCGCCGCCGCTACTCCATCGTCGCCGGTGAGGAAGAGCTTCACTGCCTCGACCTCGTCGCCGTCGTACTTGTGCCGGCCGCGGAAATCTTCACTCCGCCGCCGCCGTAGCTGTCTTCCTCCGCCAAGTTAGGGCGTGGAAGATCTGAACTGACGAGCTTCAAATCTACACTTCTCAGTTCGTCATGTTCTTCATCAAGGGTAATTAAAAGTTACTTTTACTGCCTCTTTGATTCAAATTTTCTCCACAAAATCTTCAAAGGTGTTTTATTCTTCAAATCCTCACACACAAAACACCTCACTAGTCATCTGTTCTTGATTCGTTTCCCTAAGCATCATTTTCTTCAAGATTCCTCAATTGTGTGGATCGTCGATCTATACAACTCTGGAACCTAAGACAAAGTACGCTTAGTGAAATTCTTCAAGACTCATCTGGTCAAATTCCTCAAACTTGTTCATTTTGAAAACCTTCTGAGAACGCATATGACCTCTTCAAATTCCTTGCAACTATACTCTGTTCACAGGTACTCATGTCCGCTGCTCAATCACTAGGTTCTCATCAACTTAACTCATTTGCAGTGTTCCTCGAAGAAAAGTTGCATACTTCTTTAGAGAATTCAATTGTTCAAATTCCTCATCTGAAGAATATGGCAGAAGGTAAGAAACCACAGAAAGGAGGAAAGAAGCCTGAGGTCATGACTGCATTTGTAATACCTGAAAACATCTATGCTGACTATTGCACACCTGATGAGGCCAAGTTCGGAAAAGAGAACAAAAATCAGCGCAAGGTGCGCATACAGAGGATTGAGAGGAGATGGGCAAGAGAATGGAGGGAGTACAGATATGTAACTCCAAAGTATATGAAGAAATTCGCTCTAAATCCTCCATGCCCAAGAGCTCCATTGGCACCTGGTCAAGAAGCTGATCCCACAAGCCTCAAGCGCGGTGAGGATTTTCCTGAAGAATGGGCCAAACGCCAAGGCAAGTTGAAAAGACAAGCCAAAGAAGCAGTGAGGAAATTTAATGAAGACTCTGCTGCTGCTGCTGCCATAAAGGCCTCTGACAAGCCTAGAAAATCAATGGCAAAGAAGCCTGCTCACAAGCCAAGTGCTTCATCAACTGTGCCCTCACGGCCAAGTTCCTCAGCAATGCCCTCACAACCAAAATCTTCAAAGCCCTCACGGCCAATTTCTTCAAAGCCCTCACGGCCAATTCCTCACGCTGCTCATGCTCCTCCAAAGTCCTCAGTTGCTCTGGCAAAGTCCTCAACACCTGTACATCTGGCCACATGCCAAAGGACTGCAGGCATCTCCATTGCCTCTGGTGTCTCAGCAAGTTCCTCAGCTGCACCAAATTCTTCATCAGGCCCCACTCTGCTGAAGACCAAGGCCACTACTGGACGAGGTCCCCGGCCTAGTCCAAAGAAGAAACAAGTTGCCTTCCATGTGCCATCTGACGATGAAGCTGATGATGATGAACTTGCAGAAATCATCAGAGACAGGCAAGAAAGGGCCGCTAGAGCCAAAGGCACAAATGTGCCACTACTTTTGGATCCAAAATTGATCCTCGACTACATTGATCTCTGGCAAAAGGACCCAAACACTCCTATCACAGATTTTCATTTGACTCCTGACCAAACTCACGTGCTGACTCATTTCATCAATGAAGAAAAATGGAAATTTGAGAAGGCCAGGCAAATCAAGAAGGCTCAGTTCAGGAAAGAGAAGTTCCTGAAGAACAACGTTGTCAAAATGACAACTGATGAACTCCTCAAGATCCAGTCTGAAATCAAAACCCTCAGCGATGATTTCAATGCTTATTATGCTGATTGGCAAGGAGCCAAAGTCAGGTTCGTTAAACTGACTGAGAAGTTCACCAATGTTGCAGCCCCATCGCAACAAGAAATTCCTCAAGCTGAAGCTTCTACTCAGCAAACTGAAGAACATGCCAGCACCACTGATGATTTTCAGCCTGCTGAAGAAATGCTAGTTCCATGGTTGATGACTCCATTCCAGCCGCTGAAGAAACTGCTAGGGCATCCACTAGTGGTGCGCCTGAAGAAAATGAAGAAGTCAGGGCAACTGCATCAGTTGCGCCTGAGGAAATTCAAACTGATTCCTCAGCTCCTCCTGCGCCTACCCCAACTCCTACCCTTCCATCTGCATCAGATGTGAGGAAGACCAAGGCTGCAGAGAAAGCTGCAGTGAAGAAAAGGAAAGCATCATCTGCTTCAGATTCTTCAGCTCCGAAGAAAATGAAGACTATGACTAGCTCACTTGAGAATCCAATCGATGTTGTTCCGATTTCCACTATGCCATCAAAGGACCTTGTTCCTTATGGTGAAGAATATGTGATCCCTAGTGGATCTGATGAAGAAAATCATTCAGCTGCTTCGTTAGAGCAGATTGATGAAGAAATTGAAGTGGATGCGATCCCTTCAACACCTGCTGCTTCCTCGCCAATGCCTCAGTTCACAGCTGAAGAGGCTGGCGTTGAAGAAATTGAAGATGAAGACGTGGATATTGGATGCAGCACGCTTGTGATGAATGATGACTTTTGGGAAAGTCAGCATCCCAATTCTCCACACTTCACCCCTCTACAGCAAATACCTCAGTCCCCTGCACCAACCGTTCAAATGGGCTCTGAAGAAACTCATCCCACCTCGTCTATGCATGAAGAAATTCCAGTCACTAGTGCTGAAGAAACTGCTGCTGCTGATACCTTGAACATGCAGACTGCCACTGAAGAGGAACCAGAAATTCCTCAGCCTGAAGAACCGGAGATTGTGATTCCTGAGATTGTGACACAACTCACTGACACTCCAGTGCCCAAGCCAAAGGATCCATTCTCAAAGAAGCAAAAGTTCAAGGCTGCTGATTTCTTCAACGAGCATGTGTTCTTCACTGACTATAATCCCTATGATTCTGCTCGCATAAGGAAGAGGCATTTCTGGACTACTAGTCAAGCAAATTTCTATTTCTCTGTGCTATTCGACAAAGACAAAGTCTTCGATCATGCACACATTCCTCACGTGGATCTCTGCCGTGCTTCGAGCCAGTCCTCAGTGTTCTTCACGATGCTGGATTACTAAATTTCTGCACTGACATCTGTGATTGGAATGAAGAACTCATTCTTCAATTCTATGCGACGCTGCACATCACAGGAAATTCTGAAGATGTGAACACATGGATGCTGGACTGGATGTCAGATAATACTCACTACAAGGCACCAGCAACTGAATTGCTTCGTGTCCTCCCACTCAGTCCTCCCCTTGATGGTGCATGTTGCATCTACAATGAACCTGAGCTTATAGATCATTACATGCAAGTGATGATGAAGCCTTTGAAGCCAGGACAGGCCCCATGAACCAAATTCCTCGTCAAGGAATTACTGTATGTGCCTCGGATTGTCTATCGCATTCTGACGAAGACAATGACTCCTATCGAAGGCCACGACTCAAATGATGAAGAAGTCATTGGCATCATCAAGAATATGCTTTTCAATATCATTCATGGCATTCCCATCAACTTCCATGATTTCTTCATGAGGACTCTGGCAAATATTGCTATGTCATCGTTTGAGCTGAAGCCTTATGGACCATGGATTATGAAATTCATTAGGACAAGGTCTTCACTCAACTACAAGGCTAATACTCTGAACCATGGCAGTTTCTTGCCTCCAATTGAAGTCCTCAAACGGACATTTTCCTCAGCTGATGACAAAGGCAAGGCAACTGTTGTGATAGATGAAGGCATTCGTCCATTGGATGGTCAATTTCGCAAGGCTGCATCCTACTCCACCAATGATGACTCTGCCACACATGATTGTGCCGCCAACACCTCTGCCAAGCAAATTCCTCAAGCCACAGCACCCAGGGTGATGACTGATCATGAGTTACTCCTCGGTCTTCATCAGAAAGTTGATCGCAATCATAAATGGGTCAAGCGTCAGTTTGGTTCCATTCTTTACAACATGACCTCAACCCACAATGTTGTGAAGAAAAACCTATACTACCTCCATGAAACCTTCAACCGTACCTGGGCTGTTCTATCTCATATCTACAGCGCCGAAGATCTGAAGAGCATGGGTCTCAAGCAAGAATTTGACTGGTCTGCACCTCCACCGAAGAAATTCAAGAAGGTCAAGGTTCCTTCCTTCGTGGCAAGCTCCTATTCTTCATCGCGCGACACTGATAAAAATGAAGACTTGGACGACACTGCGGCAGGCCCTACTACGACAACCGACCCCGACAATGCTGGCGCTCCTCCATCAACTTGATATTCTTCAGGGGCGTTAGTCCTCAGTTTCGATCCTTTTGGTCATTCGATGACAAAGGGGGAGAAATCTGAGTTAGTCTTCAAGCGGGTCTATTATATGGGCGTTTTTTTGCTAAAGTTACAACTCTCGCTCTTCTGAAACTTTTATTGGATCGAGTTGTAATCTTAAAGCTGATGGTTCTCTGATACTTTTGATGCACTATGCTCTTATTCTACATGCTTGTTCCTCGTTAATATTATTTCACGCATGTTGAATCTCTTTAGGCACCATATTTCATCATGCATTTCAAATTCTTCAAATTATATGTCAAATGCATGTATGAATTACAAGATATAGGGGGAGATCTCCATGATTCAACTCTTCAAGTGTACATTGCTTCAAAAGCAAATTCCTCACTATGCACATCTTCAGGGGGAGTTCTTCTATATCTTGCAATCAAATTCCTCAATATCAGTACTTACACTTCATATGTTTATCCCCGTTGAAAACTTAACCTATATTGTCATCAATCACCAAAAAGGGGGAGATTGTAAGTGCATCTAGTGCCCCTTAGTGATTTTGGTGCATTGAAGACTTATAGGTTAAGGGACTAATGTGTTTATGAGTGGACACAGGTCTATAAGTCTATGAGGAGTTTGATATTTACAGAGAAAGTCGACCCCTAAAAATGAATATCTTCGACTGAAGATTTTGGTATTCCTGAAGACTTTCATGAAGACTTTGAAAGTGAAGAAATTGGTGTGCCCGTGAAGACTTAATATTTATGCAAGGAATATGAAGCTTGAAGACTTTCATTTTCATAGTTTTGTTTTTCTCTTTCTTGGCTCATAGGAAACACCGTACTGTTAAAGGGGGTCGAGGAAATACTAAGGAAAAATTTCTATGTGATGCTCAACTCAAAATCCTACACCTACCAATCCCTTCGAGTGAAGCCATTGGAAATCTCATGCAGTTCAGTGAACTTCTTTAGTGACAGAGACGAAGTTCTTCTGGTCACTGAGGAATTTGTTCTGACTGAGGAGTTAGGAATTCTCCAGTGTGGATTGCCTACACAGTGAGGAACATGATAGCCCTGAGGAATTTGAGAGTCAAATTTCCGACCATTACTGTGCTGCGCGCCAGCTGTCCCAAAATATATTATCCACCTAACGGTCATATCATTGAAGAGCATTTATGTCTTATCATGTCGGGCAGCTCCCTAGGCTATAAATAGCCGCCCTCTACAACCACTAGCTGGTTGGCTGCTCCGAGAGAAACTGACACTTGTCATTTGAGAGCAACCCATCCTCCGAGGACTTTGAGCGAAAATCATCGAGTGAGGAAAATCCAAACCCAAACACCCACAAACCCAAAGTGATTGAGCATCACTAAAGAGATTGATCCTGCGTGGATCCGACGCTTGTTACCTTTGAAGACTGTGCTTCTTCCAGACGGTTAGGCGTCATGGTCTAGAGCATCCAAGAGGAATTGTGGATCGCCGAGTGACCGAAGTCTGTGAAGGCTTGGAAGTTGCCTGAAGACTTACCACGAGTGATTGGACGAGGTCTGTGTGACCTTAGTTCAAGGAGAATACGGTGAGGACTTGGTGTCCTGAGCTGCGTGCTCAGCGACTGGGTGTCCGGGACTGTGTGTCCTCGAGTTTAAATACTCAGCCGCTCCAACCAGATGTACAACTGAGACAGCAGTTGGAACTGGTCTACCAAATCATTGTCTTCACCAACCTTACTGGTTTTATTTCCTCAACTCTTCCATTTCCTCATTACTGTGTTGAGTGATTGTTCATATTTGTGTTTGAAGACTTTGACTGAAGACTTTCTCAATTTCCTCAGTTCAATTTCTTCAGTCTGTTTGTCTTCATCTTGTGTTATCCTATGTTTACGCTTTCTGCACTCTGTGTTTGTCTTCATTTCATCATGATGACTATGTGTGTATTCTGTTATGCTTACTTCTGAGTACTTTTTCCGCTGCAAGTAGTTCTTTGCTAAGGAATTTCCTCACCGGCAAATTCCTCAGTGAAGAATTCATAAAAATCGCCTATTCACCCCCCTCTAGTCGATATAACGCACTTTCAACAGTGTCTCCCATTGTTTCCCTGCAACACACATAAGGAAGATCTTGATCAGGTTAACTGAGAGTTTCCATACTATCAGTAGAATATGTATTGAGTACAGCCAACTTTGATTTATTTCACATGCATAACAATACAAAATTGTACCCACGGCAAATGAAAATCAAATTGCAGAATTGAACCAAACAATTAAATGGACAGCAGACCAATGAACCAAAACAGTTAACTGAGCACAACATTGCAGAATAGAAACATGTACTAGAAGACAAGACAGGTAACAAAACAAAGAATGCTTGAGAATAGTACTATGAAATGTAGCAATTGTTGGACCAAACTGTTAGCTAAACATTACATTTCAGAGGACCAAACTGTTAACTCAACATTACATTTCGGACGACCAACTGTTAACTGAACATCATTTTGCATATTAACATTACAGAGGACAAATCACTAGAAGGCACTGGCGGTGGCCTCAGGAAAACAGCATGAACTGTATTTTAAAGTAGACAACCGCATGGCGGTGTCGACAGTGGCCTCGAAGACGAGATGCTCCTCCAAGATCTGGCAGCCAATACACATGGCAGCCATAGCGAGCTCGTGCACGCGTGCGATCGTGATTTGCTTCTCCGCTGCCACATTCTACCAAGTGATATGTCTCCAACGTATCTATAGTTTTTGATTGTTCCATGTTGTTTATCAATCTTGGATGTTTTATAAGCATTTTATAGTCATTTTATATCATTTTTTGGAACTAACCTATTGACATAGTGCCAAGTGCCAGTTGCTGTTTTTCCATGTTTTTTACATCACAGGAAATCAATATCAAACGGAGTCCAAATGCCACAAAACTTCATGATGATTTTTTATGGGCCAAAAGGAAGCATATGGGCCCTGGTTGCACCTGGGGGGAGTCCCGAGGAGGGGACAACCACCAGGGCACGCCTGGAGGACCTGGCACGCCCTGGTGGGTTGTTCCACCTCGGGTGCCCCCCTGACCGCCTCTTTGCTCTATAAATACCCCAAAAATCACAGAACCCTAGGGGAGTCGACGAAATATTCATCCAGCCGCTGCAGAGTCTAGAATCACCAGATCCAATCTAGACACCATCTCGGATGGGGTTCACCACCTCCATTGGTGCCTCTCCGATGATGTGTGAGTAGTTCTTTGTAGACCTTCGGTTCTGTAGTTAGTAGCTAGACGACTTTCTCTCTCTCGCTGAATTCTCCATACAATGGTATCTTGGAAATCCATATGATGTAACTCTTTTGCGGTGTGTTTGTTGGGATCTGATGAACTTCGAGTTTATGATCAGTTATATCTTTCTATATCCATGAAAGTTATTTGAGTTTCTTTGATCTCTTATATGCATGATCTCTTATAGCCTCATATTTCTTCTCCGATATTTGGGTTTTGTTTGGCCAACTTGATCTATTTATCTTGCAATGGGAAGAGGGGCTTGGTAGTGGGTTCGATCTTACGGTGCTCGATCCCAGTGACAGAAAGGGAACCGACACGTATGTATCGTTGCTACTAAGGATAAAAAGACGAGATCTATATCTACTGCCATATAGATAAACGGATCTTGTCTACATAATGCCATTGTTCTTATTGCATTACTCCATTTTTCCATGAACATAATACACTAGATGCATGCTAGATAGCGGTTGATGTGTGGGGTAATAGTAGTAGATACAGGCAGGAGTCGATCTACTAATCTTCGACGTGATGCCTATGTAATGATCATTGCCTCGATATCATCATAATTATTTGAAGTTCTATCAATTGCCCAACAGTAATTTGTTTACCCACTGTTTGCTATTTTTCTCGAGAGAAGCCACTAGTGAAACCTACGGCCTCCGGGTCTTATTTCTCATATATTTGCTTTGCGATCTATTTTATTTGCTCTTTTTATTCAGATCTATTAAACCAAAAATACAAAAATACTTTTCTGCATTTTATTTTATTTTTGATCTATTATTCAATCTACTACAACTTATTTCTCGTCCATGCACCGTTTGAGGCGCCGTACCCGAAAGGGATTGACAACCCCTTTAACACATTGGGTTGCGAGGTGTTGTTATTTATGTGCAGGGGTTGTTCACGTTGTGTCGCTTGGTTCTCCTACTGGTTCGATAACCTTGGTTTCATTTCTGAGGGAAATACCTACCGCCGCTATGCTGCATCATCCCTTCCTCTTTGGGGAAAAACCAACGTAGCTTCAAGCGACATCAAAAGGAATTTCTGGCGACATTGCCGGGGAGGATCTTCAACATAACCAGGTTCCTAATCACAAATCTCATCTCCTCACATTTACATTATTTGCCATTTACCTCTCGTTTTCCTCACCCCCACTTCACAAAAAATTGCCGCTTTATTCGACTCTCTTTTTTTGTTCGTCGTTTTCTTGCTGGATCTGTTTTTGTGTGTGAGATCTTGTTTGTCATTATGGATAATTCCTCCTCTATTGCTTGCACTCCTGAGAACGAGGTTCTCAACTTTAAACAAAGGGGAGGAGAAAGTTTAAAAAATGCTTGGTATAGAATTTGCAATGCTCATAATAGATCTATCAGTAAGCAATCTACCGTTGTGCTTTGCGTTGCTATTATGTTGGCATCACCACTTGGTATAGATTCGTCCTTGATACGATTACCTGTGGAAATTTCTTAATGAGTCCTTTTGATGCTCTTAATGCTATGAGAAATTTAGTGGGCTCACCACCTCTTATGGTTCATGAAACAATTTTGACTCGCAAGCATGTTATGGAAAGAATAGATGCTATCAAAAATAAAATGCTAACTGAAAATCATATGGAAATTATACATAAAAAGATGCATAACTTTGCTACTAATCTTGTGTCAAAAGCGGGCGATATTTTTAAGTTGTTAAAAGAGAGGGGTACCTTAATCCATGAAAGAATAGAAGAAAGTCCGTCTCGGATCGAGAAATTGGAAGAAATCTTTATTAATCTAAGCACGGCTTTTACTACCACTAAAATTATTGAGGAAACTCCCGTAAAGAGTCGGAGATCCAGAAACAAGGGTGCAACTTCTAGTGATAGTAATAAAGAAGATCTTAAGATGATTAGTATCCACCCTAATTTTGTTGAAGTGATAAGAGATCCTTTTGGCAAAAATGAAATCTTTGAATTTATTCCTAGGAGTGTTGTTATTGACAATACGTATGCTAAATCTTTGAGGGATTCTAAGTGTTTGATTGGAGAGTTGGACAAAGATGACAAAACTTAGATCCTTGCCTTATGCCTAGCTAAGGGCGTAAAACTATAGCGCTTGTTGGGATGCAACCCAATGAATAAAATTTATTTTTTCTTTTTCCTTTCTGTTCTTGCGTGTTTACACAATTATTCTAATGTTATGATTGTGTCTTTTATGTTTTAATTAGTGCTTGTGCCAAGTAGAACCAATAGGATCTTCTAGGGTGATAGTTGTTTGATCTTGCTGAAAAAGAAAGAAACTTTGTACTAAAATAATTGTTAAAAAATTCACCAGAACATGATAAAATGCTAATTCTTTTTGAAGAAGATCAAAATAACAATTATCCAGGTTGTCGAAGTTTTTCAGAATTTTTGAAGTTCCAGAAGTATTCGAACAAATCATATTACTACAGACTGTTCTGTTTTGACAGATTCTATTTTCTTTGTGTTGTGTGCTTATTTTGATGGCTCTATGGTTTTCTTTGATGAGTTTTTGCCATAAAAAAGTTGGAGTACAGTATATATAATACAAAAACAAAATATGAATTGGTTTGATACATCACTTATAGTAGTGATTTATTTTTCTTACACTAACATATCTCACGAAGGTTTTGTTGAGTTTTGTGTGATTGAAGTTTTCAAGTTTTGGGTTATCTTATGATGGATGAAGGAAGGATGTAAGAGACTAAGCTTGGGGATGCCCCGCCATCTCAAGCTATTATCCAAGAATGAACAACCAACTAAGCTTGGGGATGCCCCCAAGTGACATCCCTGCTTTCTTCCAACAACTATCGGTATTTTACTCGAGGCTATATGTTTATTCGTCCCATGATATGTGTTTTGCTTGGAGCATCTTGTATGATATGTGTCTTTGCTTGTTTTATTTTGTGTTTTAAGTCGTCAATCCTTCCTGGACACACCTATTTGAGAGAGCTAAAATTATAACATGACTTGTTAGAATTGCTCTCTATGCTTCACTTGAATCTTTTATGAGCTAGGACTTGCTCTAGTGCTTCACTTATATCTTTTAGAGCACGGTGTGCTTTGTTATTTTGGAAGAAATGCTCTATTGCTTCACTTGGATTTATTTGAGAGTTAGTTAAATTTTGAAGAAATTCTCTCTTGCTTCACTTAAATTATTTTGAGAGAAAGAAAATTTGTTATGCTCATGATCTTCACTTATATTTGTTTGAGCTTACGAAAAGCAACACATGAAAATTAGTCCCAAAGTGATAGATATCCAAGAAGGATAAAGTAAAAAAATGTCATGAAGATCATTGGACAAAATAAACTTGATTCTTAGTAATACTTTTGAGATTTGATGATGTGATATGTGAGTTATGTTGATGAGTAATTGTGCTCTAGTAAGAACATTGGTGTTAAGGTGTGTGATTCCCTATGCATGCACGAAAGTCAATAATCATGCAATGAAAATTATATCCTACTTGTGGTGCATTATTCGGTGTTAATTATGCTTAATGCTTGCTTATGAGATTATTCCTTTATTGGTTGGTTTCTCAATCTTTTTGCTAGCCTTCATTTTGCACTAAGTATGACTTCTACTTGTGCATCCAAAATCCTTTAAACCAGTTTTGCCACACGAGTCCACTATATCTACCTATATGCGGTATTCTTTTGCCGTTCTAAGCAAATTTGCATGTGCCATATCTAATTTCAAAAATAAATTTCTCTTTTGTGTGTTTGTTTCGCTCGCGGAACGGTAACTGGTGGCTAATATTTTCCATGCTAGATGTATTATTCTCAAATGAGTGTTTATTCACTTGTCATTGCACGAGAGTAAGGCAAAGGTTTTTGGATGCCCAGTCCCAAAATGCAAAAAAAATATTTACTTTATGTTGTCAAATAATAAATTCCTTGGAAAGTGTTGGTATGGAGGTCACCCGTGGATACGGCTAGCCATGGAAAGTGAAAGAATGGTGGAAAAAGGAATAAACTTTATTTTTTGTTTGGGAACCGCCTATGGCATATCTAGCATGGAAAGTGTTCGGAACTCTACGTTGGTTTCGTTGGTGGGATGGATACACCTCCCAAAAGGTTTTTATCTCTAATTTTTCGCTTTGAGCTCTGGCACCTCTACAAATCCCTACTTCCCTCTACGAAGGGCCTTTCTTTTACTTTATGCAATTTTTATTTTGAATTTGAGTCTCCATCTTCTCTTACAAAAGCACCAAATAGGAGGCAATATGATTGTGCTCAAATATTGGGTGTAGTTAATATTCGAGTGTGTTTCATGAATGGATCAATGTTTGAGCATGATGGGCTAGGAAAAACTTATTTTAGCATTGATATTTTGAAAGACATGGTTGCTTGTTGATATGCTTGAGTATCTCAATTATTATGTCAAAACTAGACTATTGCTTTGAATCACAAAAAAAGTCCAAATGTCCATGCTATAAAGAAAAGAATATGATATGACTTGATGAACAACACTCCACATCAAAAATTATGTTTTTATCACTTACCTACTTGAGGATGAGTAGGAGTTAAGCTAGGGGATGCTGATACGTCTCCAACGTATCTATAATTTTTGATTGTTCCATGCTAATTTATTATCAATCTTGGATGTTTTATGAGCATTTTATAGTCATTTAATATCATTTTTTCGTACTAACCTATTGACATAGTGACAAGTGCCAGTTGTTATTTTTTCCATATTTTTTACATCGCAGGAAATCAATATCAAACGGAGTCCAAATGCCACGAAACTTCACGATGATTTTTTAAGGGCCAAAAGGAAGGAGTGGGGCCCTGGTTGCACCTGGGGGAGTCCCGAGGAGGGGACAACCCACCAGGGCGCGCCAGGAGCCCCTGGCGCGCCCTCGTGGATTCTGCCCACCTCGGGTGCCCCCCAGGACCGCCTCTTTGCTCTATAAATACCCGCAAAATTCCAGAACCCTAGGGGAGTCGACCAAATATTCATCCAGCCGACGCAGAGTCCAGAACCACCAGATCCAATGTAGACACCATCTCGGATGGGGTTCACCACCTCCATTGGTGCCTCTCCGATGATGCGTGAGTAGTTCTTTGTCGACCTTCGGGTCCGTAGTTAGTAGCTAGATGGCTTTCTCTCTCTCTCTCTCTCTCTCTCTCTCTCTCTCTCTCTCTCTCTCTCTCGCTGGATTCTCTATACAATGGTCTCTTGGAGATCCATATGATGTAACTCTTTTGCGGTGTGTTTGTTGTGATCTGATGAACTTCGAGTTTATGATCAGTTATATCTTTTTATATCCATGAAAGTTATTTGAGTTTCTTTGATCTCTTATATGCATGATCTCTTATAAACTCGTATTTCTTCTCCGATATTTGGGTTTTGTTTGGCCAACTTGATCTATTTATCTTGCAATGGGAAGAGGTGCCCGGTAGTGGGTTCCATCTTATGGTGCTCGATCCCAGTGACAGAAAGGGAACCGACACGTATGTATCGTTGCTACTAAGGATAAAAAGATGATATCTATATGTACCGCCATATAGATAAACGGATCTTGTCTACATCATGTCATCGTTCTTATTGCATTACTCCATTTTTCATGAACTTAATACACTAGATGCATGCTGGATAGCAGTCGATGTGTGGAGTAATAGTACTAGATGCAGGCAGGAGTCGGTCTACTAATCTTGGACATGATGCCTATGTAATGATCATTGCCTGGATATCGTCATAATTATTTGAAGTTCTATCAATTGCCTAACAATAATTTGTTTACCCACGTTTGCTCTATTTCTCGAGAGAAGCCACTAGTGAAACCTACGGTCCCCGGGTCTTATTTCTCATATATTTGCTTTGCGATCTTTTTTATTTGCTCTTTTTATTCAGATCTATTAAACCAAAAATACAAAAATACTTTTCTGCATTTTATTTTATTTGCGATCTATTATTCAATCTACTACAATTTATTTCCCGTCCACACACCGTTTGAGGCATCGTACCCGAAAGGGATTGGCAACCCCTTTAACACGTCAGGTTGCCACATGTTGTTATTTGTGTGTAGGGGCTGTTTACATTGTGTTGATTGGTTCTCCTACGGGTTCGATAACCTTGGTTTCATTTCTGAGGGAAATACCTACCGCCGCTGTGCTGCATCATCCCTTCCTCTTTGGGGGAAAACCGATGTAGCTTCAAGCGACATCACTGAGATCCATGTTATACTGCATGCAAAATGGATATGGGTGGCACTTAATTGGAGGAGGGGGACAATGATTTTGGTGGAAGATGTCGCGTCATCGATCGGTGCATGTGGGACGGGGAAGGAGGAGGATGGTGTGGGTGGGGTGTGGATTACTGACCAAATCGATGAGGCCGCGCAGCCAGAAGAAGGGTCGGCGGCGAGGAGGCCGTGCAGCAAGAAGAAGGGTTGCGGGTGAGGAGGCGGTGCTGCAAGAAGAAGGGTCGTCGGCGAGGAGGCGGGCTGCAAGAAGAAGGGTAGACGGTGTCGTGGATTTGTTGCGGCAGATGTCCTTAGTGTCAGGACTTAGTCGTGAGGCCAATGCACCTATGTGGTAGCTTGAGAGGGGTTTAGTGGACGAGAGGCGCGAGGTTCTTTACCCAGGTTCAGCCCCTCACGGTGGAGGTAAAAGCCTACATCCTGCTTCATTGATATTGATGATGATGATGATGCTCACGATTACAAGGGTGCTCTTTCGCTACCTCTATCTCGACTTGTGAAACTTGTCCCTCTTGGGGTGCCCTGCCCCTCCTTATATAAGTTGGAGGGACGGGTTACATGTGGAGTCCTAGTAGGACTAGGACTATTCTATTACAAGTGGAATCCTAGTCTTGCTTCCCTTGTAAGGGAAACATTCCTTATGCCTTCCTTCTCAAGCCGGCCCACCGGATAATGTACCTTGAGTCGTCTTCTCACGAGCCGCCTTATGGGCCTTGGACTTTGCCATTCATCTAACCCACTGTCGGTGTCAAAACCGGTCGATCTCGGGTAGGTGGTCCCAAACTGTGCGTCTGAGGATCGAAGGTAACAGGAGGCAGGGGACATGATGTTTACCCAGGTTCGAGCCCTATTAATGGAGGTAATACCCTGTTTCCTGCTTGATTGACTTTTATGAGTATAGGGGTTACAAGAGTTGATCTACCTCGAGATCGTAATGGCTAAACGCTAGATGTCTAGCATGTATGATTATGATTGCCTCTACGGACTAAACCCTCTGGTTTATATAGACACCGGGGGGGCTAGGGTTGTATAGAGTCAGTTTACAGAGAAAAGAACTTCATATCCGAACGTCAGGCTTGCCATCCACGCAAAGGAGAGTCACATCCGGATTACGGGGGAAAGCCTTCGGTCTTGTATCTTCACGGCCCAACAGTCCGGCCCATTTCACATAGCACGGACGCCCGGGGACCCCCTAATCCAGAACTCCCTCATTAGCCCCTGAACCAGGCTTCAATGACGATGTGTCTGGCGCAGATTGTCTTCGGCATTGCAAGGTGGGTTCCTCCTCCGAATACTTCAAAGTACTTGAACAAAAAGAACTATATCTGGCTCTCTGTAATAGTTACAACCCGGAACCATCAGGAAAAAATTCTTAAACAAAACAAGTCAGGTCTACTGACAACTTTTTCGGTGAGACGTTATATTCTGGCCTTATTTTTATTCTGAAACGTTTTTTAGCCTCCCGCTTCGCGTTTCGAGGCATGGCCTTCATTGACACGTCTTGTCAAAGTAGAGATTGCGTCCCCTTATTGCGGGATTCTCATCAATACGAGTTTGGTTAATCCAACCGTGTTGTCTGCACGACTCCTTGGGAATCGAGTTTTAAGGCTCGTGAGGAGGTGCCTGATATGCACTGCCTTTATAAGAGGATAGTAACCCGTCCTTCTACCCCACGTCTTGTTCTTCCTCAGCCTATCCCAATCTTGAGCTCTAGAGCCCAAGTTCCAATCTTTCCCTCCGCCCCAACCCCCCCCCCCCCCACACACACACCCCAGCCGTGGCTGGATCCGGCTCTCAAGGCAAATGGATGGCCTCCTCCATCACTGAGAAGGACATCGTGGAGCTTCGGGAGGCAAAGTACTTGACTGCGGAGATCCCGCACAGGTTACCCGCCCGGGAGCAGGTCATCCCCACCCCAGAGCCCGGCGAAAGGGTGGTATTTCTTCCCCACTTCCTCTGTGGACTAGGGTTTGCTCTCCACCCCTTCGTTCGAGGTCTAATGTACTATTACAGGCTAGATTTTCATGATCTTACCCCGAATTCCTTCCTCCACATCTCAGCGTTCATCGTCATGTGCGAAGCATTCCTCCGCATCCCCCCCAAACTTTGGTTTATGGCTCGAGACATTCAATGTGAAGCCGAAGGTGGTCGACGGTCAGCACGCGGAGTGCGGCGGCGCCACGGTGAGAAGCTCCCCAACATCACCTAGCTCAAAGGGGCATTCGTGGAGACTGTCAAGATATGGCAGCAGGAGTGGTTCCACATCACCGAACCCCGCGGCTCCAAGTGGGCGGCTGCACCCGCTTTCAGATCTGGACCCCTAATGCGGCTTGCGTTGTGGACTAATAAGGGTCTAGACAGGGGGTTATTGACGAGGTGTCAATGCTGCAGAGCCGCATCAAGAGTATGATAGCAAAGGACATCAGCCTTACTAATATGATCAAGGTAATGCTCGCCCGTCGATCCCTACCCTGCCAGCGATGCTCCCTCAAGATGTGGGAGTTCAATCCGGAAGGGCTGCGAACCCTGCAGCGATTCCTTTGCACGACACACAAAGAGATTTGGAAGCTTCTCTTCAAGGCTTGGAAGTCATGGCTGAAGACGTCCAACGACACCGGCCTTGATTGCAAGAACCCGGCCTCTCCGGTAAGCACTAAATTTCTGAACATAGCTTAATTCATCAATCCGAGGGAGGATACTAAGAGCTCCACCCTCTAAACAGGGTTGGACAACGAAGGCGGAGCGAGTCAGGTGTCCGGCTCCTCTTCCCGAAAACCCAGCTGATCCTTTGCTAATGAGGATGCTGGTCCCGGCGCCATACCAGGCGCCGGTGAAGAAAGAAAAGAAAAGGAAGAAGAACAAGGAGGCCGATAGCAGCCTCTATCACAAAGGCACTTAGGACGCTGTGTCCGGAGGGGCCGAGGCTCCCTCCTCCCACGAGGGGGATGAAGATGACGAGGAGGAAGAAGAAGATGATCCTCCTCGCAAGGGAAAGAAAAGGGCGGCCACCGAAGACGTGGAGGTGGAGGCGTCCGAGAGGGGAAAGATATCCCTCTCAGATGGCTCGGATTCAGACACCGAAGCCATCCCCAAGCATCGCCCCCTGATACGTCCCCAACGTATCTATAATTTTTGATTGTTCCATGCTATTATATTATCTGTTTTGGATGTTTAATGGGCTTTAATATGCTCTTCTATATTATTTTTGGGACTAACATATTAACCGGATGCCAAGTGCCAGTTTGTGTTTTTTGGCCTATTTTAGAGTTTCACAGAAAAGGAATACCAAACGGAGTCCAAACGGAATGAAATCTTCCGATGATCTTTCTTGGACCGAAAGCAATCCAGAAGACTTGGAATCGAAGTCTAGAACTCCATGAGGCAGCCACGAGGCAGGAGGGCGCGGCCCCACCCTCGTGGGGCCCTCAGAGCTCCACTGACGTACTTATTTCGCCTATATATACTCTTATACACTAGAAACATCAGGGAGAGCACGAAACCACTTTTCCACCGCCGCAACCTTCCGTACCCGTGAGATCCCATCTTGGGGCCTTTTCCGGCGATCTGCCAGAGGGGGAATCGATCATGGAGAGCTTCTACATCAACACCATTGCCTCTCCGATGAAGCATGGGTAGTTTACCACAGACCTTCGGGTCCATAGTTATTAGCTAGATGGCTTCTTCTCTCTCTTTGATTCTCAATACAAAGTTCTCCTCGATGTTCTTGGAGATCTATTCGATGTAATACTCTTTTTGGTAAGTTTGCCGAGATCCAATGAATTGTGGATTTATGAACAAGATTATCTATGAATATTATTTGGTTCTTCTCTGAATTCTTATATGCATGATTTGATATCTTTGCAAGTCTCTTCGAATTATCAGTTTAGTTTGGCCTACTAGATTGATCTTTCTTTCAATGGGACAAGTGCTTAGCTTTGGGTTCAATCTTGCGGTGTCCTTTCCCAGTGACAGTAGGGGCAGCAAGGCACGTATTGTATTGTTGCCATCGAGGATAAAAAGATGGGGTTTATATCATATTGCTTGAGATTATCCCTCTACATCATGTGATCTTGCTTAATGCGTTACTCTGTTCTTATGAAATTAATACTCTAGATGCATGCTGGATAGCGGTCGATGTGTGGAGTAATAGTAGTAGATGCAGAATCGTTTCGATCTACTTGACACGGACGTGATGCCTATATTCATGATCCTTGGCTTAGATATCTCCATAACTATGCGCTTTTCTATCAATTCCTCGGCAGTAATTTGTTCACCCACCATAATACATGCTATCTTGAGAGAAACCACTAGTGAAACCTATGGCCCCCGGTCTCTTTCTTATTATATTGCATCTCTTTTATTTACATCGCATCTCGTTTACTATTTTCCAATCTTTAGTTTCTAATCTATACAATAAAAATACCAAAAATATTTACTTTACTATCTTTATTAGATCTCACTTTTGCAAGTGACCATGAAGGAATTGACAACCCCTTTATCTTGTTGGTTGCAAGGTTCTTGATTGTTTGTGCAGGTACTAGGTGACTTGTGCGTTGTCTCCTATTGGATTGATACCTTGGTTCTCAAAACTGAGGGAAATACTTACGCTACTTTACTGCATCACCCTTTCCTCTTCAAGGGAAAACCAACGCATGCTCAAGAGGTAGCAAGAAGGATTTCTAGCGCAGATGCCGGGGAGATCTACGCCAAGTCAAGACATACCAAGTACCCATCATAAACTCTTCTCCCTCGCATTACATTATTTGTCATTCGCCTCTCGTTTTCCTCTCCCCAACTTCTAAAACAATTTTCAAAAACCTTTTCTTTTCTTCGCCCCTCTTCCGTTCGTCTCTTTTCGCTTGCTTCTTGTGTGCTAGTGTGTTGGATTGATTGTTTGTCACGATGGCTCAAGATAATACTAAATTGTGTGACTTTTCCAATACCAACAACAATGATTTTATTAGCACTCCGATTGCTCCTACTACCGATGTTGAATCTTGTGAAATTAATACCGCTTTGTTGAATCTTGTTATGAAAGATCAGTTTTCTGGCCTTCCTAGTGAAGATGTCACAACCCATCTAAACAGCTTTGTTGATTTGTGTGATATGCAAAAGAAGAAAGATGTGGATAATGATATTGTTAAATTGAAGCTATTTCTGTTTTTGCTTAGAGATCGTGCTAAAACTTGGTTCTCTTCTTTGCCTAAAAATAGTATTGATTCATGGAATAAGTGCAAAGATGCTTTTATCTCTAAGTATTTTCCTCCCGCTAAGATCATCTCTCTTTGGAACGACATTATAAATTTAAGCAACTTGATCATGAGCATGTTGCACAAGCTTGGGAGAGGATGAAATTAATGATACATAATTGCCCTACACATGGTTTGAATTTGTGGATGATTACACAAAAATTTATGCCGGACTGAATTTTGCTTCTAGAATTCTTTTAGATTTGGCCGCGGGAGGCACTTTTATGGAAATAACTTTAGGAGAAGCTACTAAACTCCTAGACAATATTATGGTTAAATATTCTCAATGGCACACCGAAAGATCCACTAGTAAAAAAGTTCATGCGATTGAAGAGATTAATGTTTTCAGTGAAAAGATGGATGAACTTATGAAATTGTTTGCTAATAAAAGTGTTTCTTCTAATCCTAATGATTTGCCTTTGTCCACTTTGATTGAGAATAATAATGAATCTATGGATGTGAATTTTGTTGGTAGGAACAATTTTGGTAACAACGCCTATAGAGGAAACTTTAATTCTAGGCCATTTCCTAGTAATTCCTCTAATAATTATGGTAATTCCTACAACAACTCTTATGGAAATTTTAATAAGATGCCCTATTATTTTGAGACTAGTGTTAAAGAATTTATGAGTTTGCAAAAGAATTTCAATGCTTTGGTTGATACAAAATTGCTTAAGATTGATGAGTTGGCTAGGAACGTGGATAGAATTTCTCTAGATGTTGATTCTTCGAAACTTAGATCTATTCCACCTAAGCATGACATCAATGAGTCTCTCAAAGCCATGAGAATTTCCATTGATGAGTGCAAAGAAAGAACCGCTAGGATGCGTGCTAAAAAAGATGCTTTGTGAAAGTGTGTTCTTCTAGTTTTCATGATAACAATGATGAAGATCTAAAAGTGATTGATGTGAATCCTATTAAATATTTGTTTTCCAATATGAGTATTAAATATTAGTTTTCCAATATGAATCTTGATAAAGATGGGACTGGAGATGAGTCAACTTTAGTTAAAAGACGTCCCAATGATTCGGAGTTTTTAGATCTTGATGCAAAAATTAATAAAAGTGGGATTGAAGAGGTCAAAACTTTACATAGCAATGAACCCACTATTTTGGATTTCAAGGAATTTAATTATGATAATTTCTCTTTGATAGACTGTATTTCCTTGTTGCAATCTGTGTTAAATTCTCCTCATGCTTACAATCAAAATAAAGCTTTTACTAAACATATCATTGATGCTTTAATGCAATCCTATGAAGAAAAGCTTGAACTAGAAGTTTCTATCCCTAGAAAAATTTATGATGAGTGGTAACATACTATTAAAATTAAGATTAAAGATTATGAATGCTATGCTTTATGTGATTTGGGTGCTAGTGTTTCCACGATTCCAAAAACTTTGTGTGATGTGCTAGGTTTCCGTGAATTTGATGCTTGTTCTTTAAATTTGCATCTTGCCGATTCCACCATTAAGAAACCTATGGGAAGGATTAATGATGTTCTTATTGTTGCAAATAGGAATTATGTGCCCATAGATTTCATTGTTCTTGATATAGATTGCAATCCTACATGTCCTATTATTCTTGGTAGACCTTTCCTTAGACTGATTGGTGCAATTATTGACATGAAAGAAGGAAATATTAGATTCCAATTTCCGTTAAGGAAAGGCATGGAACACTTTCCTAGGAAGAAAATTAAATTGCCTTATGAATCTATTATGAGAGCCACTTATGGATTGCCTACCAAAGATGGCAATACCTAGATCTATTCTTGTTTTTATGCCTAGCTAGGGGCGTTAAACGATAGCGCTTGTTGGGAGGCAACCCAATTTTATTTTTGTTCTTTGATTGTTGTTCCTGTTCAGTAATAAATAATTCATCTAGATTATGTTATGATTGTGTTTTTGGTGTTTTAATTAGTGTTTCTGCCAAGTAGAACTGATAGGATCTTATTGGGTGATAGTTGTTTGATCTTGCTGAAAAAGACAGAAACTTTGCGCCCACGAAAATAATTTTCATAAATCACAGATAAGAGATTTTGCCCTGTTTATTGTTTCAGAATATTAATATACAAATTACCCTGGTCTTCCTAATTCGGTAGAATCTTTGGAGTTACAGAAGTATTCGAACAAGTCACATTCCTACAGACTATTCTGTTTTTGACAGATTCTGTTTTTCGTGTATTGTTTGCTTATTTTGATGAATCTATGAGTAGTATTGGGGGGTATGAACCATTGAGAAGTTGGAATACAATAGGTTTAACACCAATATAAATAAAGAATGAGTTCATTACAGTACCTTAAAGTGCTGGTTTATTTTCTTATACTAACGGAGCTCATGAGATTTTTTGTTGAAGTTTTGTGTTGTGAAGTTTTCATGTTTTTGGGTAAAGATTTGATGGATTTTGGAATAAAGAATGGCAAGAGACTAAGCTTGGGGATGCCCAAGGTCCAATTCAAGGACAACCAAAATCCTAAGCTTGGGGATGCCCCGGAAGGCATCCCCTCTTTCGTCTTCGTCTATCGGTAACTTCACTTGAGGCTATATTTTTATTCACCACATGATGTGTGTTTTGCTTGGAGCGTCTTGTATGATTTCAGTCTTTGATTTTTAGTTTACCACAATCATCCTTGCTTTACACACCTTTTGGGAGAAACACGAATGAATCAGTATTTCTTAGAATACTCTTTCACTTATATCTTTTGAGCTAGATAATTTTGCTCTAGTGTTCACTTATATATTTTTAGAGCACGGTGGTGGTTTTATTTTATAGAAATTATTGATCTCTCATGCTTCACTTATATTATTTTGAGTCTTTTAGAACAGCATGGTAATTTGCTTTGGCTATAAAATTACTCCTAATATGATGGGCATCCAAGATGGGTATAAACAAAACTTTCATATAAAGTGCATTGAATAATATGATAAGTTTGATTCATTATGATTGTTTTGAGATATGAAGATGGTGATATTAGAGTCATGCTAGTTGAGTAGTTGTGAATTTGAGAGATACTTGTGTCAAAGTTTGTGATTCCCGTAGCATGCACGTATGATGAACCGTTATGTGATGAAGTCGAAGCATGATTTATTTTTTGATTGTCTTCCTTATGAGTGGCGGTCGGGGACGAGCGATGGTCTTTTCCAACCAATCTATCCCCCTAGGAGCATGCGCGTCGTACTTCATTTCGATAACTAAGATTTTTGCAATAAGTATGTGAGTTATTTATGACTAATGTTGAGTCCATGGATCATACGCACTCTCACCCTTCCACCGTTGCTAGCCTCTCTAGTATCGCCCAACTTTCGCCGGTACCATAAACCCATCATTTACCTTCCTCAAAACAGCCACCAAACCTACCTATTATGGCATTTCCATAGCCATTCCGAGATATATTGCCATGCAACTTTCCACCGTTCCGTTTATTATGACACGCTTCATCATTGTCATATTGCTTTGCGTGATCATGTAGTTTACATCGTACTTGTGGCAAAGCCACCTTCATAATTCTTTCATACATGTCACTCTTGATTCATTGCACATCCTGGTACACCGCTGGAGGCATTCACATAGAGTCATATTTTGTTCTAAGTATCGAGTTGTAATTCTTGAGTTGTAAGTAAACAAAAGTGTGATGGTCATCATTATTAGAGCATTATCCCATGTGAGGAAAGGATGATGGAGGCTATGATTCCCCCACAAGTCGGGATGAGACTCCGGACGAAAAAAAAAGAAAAGAGAAAAAAAGAGGCCATAGAGAAAAAAAGGGAGAAAGGCCCAAATAAAAAAATGAGAGAAAAAGAGAGAAGTGGCAATGCTACTATCCTTTTTCCACACTTGTGCTTCAAAGTAGCACCATGATCTTCATGATAGAGAGTCTCCTATGTTGTCACTTTCGTATACTAGTGGGAATCTTTCAGTATAGAACTTGGCTTGTATATTCCAATGACGGGCTTCCTCAAAATGCCCTAGGTCTTCGTGAGCAAGCGAGTTGGATGCACACCCACTTAGTTTCTTTTTGAGCTTTCATACACATATAGCTCTAGTGCATCCGTTGCATGGCAATCCCTACTCACTCACATTGATATCTATTGATGGGCATCTCCATAGCCCATTGATATGCCTAGTTGATGTGAGACTATCTTCTCCCTTTTGTCTTCTCCACAACCACCATTCTATTCCACCTATAGTGCTATGTCCATGGCTCACACTCATCTATTGCGTGAAGATTGAAAAAGTTTGAGAACATCAAAAGTATGAAACAATTGCTTGGCTTGTCATCGGGGTTGTGCATGATTTAAATATTTTGTATGATGAAGATAGAGCATAGCTAGACTACATGATTTTGTAGGGATAGCTTTCTTTGGCCATGTTATTTTGAGAAGACATGATTACCTTATTAGTATGCTTGAAGTATTATTTTTTTTATGTCAATATTAAACTTTTGTTTTGAATCTTTCGGATCCGAAAATTCATGCCACAATAAACAGAATTACATTGATAATTATTATAGGTAGCATTCCACATCAAAAATTCTGTTTTTATCATTTACCTACTCGAGGACGAGCAGGAATTAAGCTTGGGGATGCTTGATACATCTCCAACATATCTATAATTTTTTTATTGTTTCATGCTATTATATTATCTGTTTTGGATGTTTAATGGACTTTAATATGCTCTTTTATAATATTTTTGGGACTAACCTATTAACCAGAGACTCAGTGCCAGTTTCTGTTTTTTTGCCTATTTTAGAGTTTCGCAGAAAAGGAATACCACACGGAGTCCAAACAGAATGAAACCTTCGCGATGATCTTTCTTGGACCGAAAGCAATCCAGAAGACTTGGAGTCAAAGTCTGGAATTCCACGAGGCGGCCACGAGGCAGGAGGGCGCGCCTAGGAGGGGTAGGCGCGCCCCCACCCTCGTGGGCCCCTCGTAGCTCCACCTGCGTCCTTCTTTCGCCTATATATACTCTTATACCCTAGAAACATCAGGGAGAGCACGAAGCCACTTTTCCACTGCCTCAACCTTCTATATCCGTGAAATCCCATCTTGGGGCCTTTTCCGGCGATCTGCCGGAGGGGGAATCGATCATGGAGCCCTTCTACATCAACACCATTGCCTCTCTGATGAAGCGTGAGTAGTTTACCACAGACCTTCGGGTCCATAGTTATTAGCTAGATGGCTTCTTCTCTCTCTTTGATTCTCAATACAAAGTTCTCCTCGATGTTCTTGGAGATCTATTCGATGTAATACTCTTTTGCAGTGTGTTTGCCGATATTCGATGAATTGTGGATTTATGAACAAGATTATCTATGAATATTATTTGGTTCTTCTCTGAATTCTTATATGCATGATTTGATGTCTTTGCAAGTCTCTTCAAATTATCGGTTTAGTTTGGCCTACTAGATTGATCTTTCTTGCAATGGGAGAAGTGATTAGCTTTGGGTTCAATCTTGCGGTGTCCTTTCCCAGTGACAGTAGTGGCAGCAATGCATGTATTGTACTGTTGCCATCGAGGATAAAAAGATGGGACTTATATCATATTGCTTGAGTTTATCCCTCTACATCATGTCATCTTGCTTAATGCGTTACTCAGTTCTTATGAACTTAATACTCTAGATGCATCCTTGATAGCGGTCGATGTGTGGATTAATAGTAGTAGATGTAGAATCGTTTCGATCTACTTGACACGGACGTGATGCCTATATTCATGGTCATTGCCTTAGATATCTTCATAACTATGCTCTTTTCAATCAATTGCTCGACAGTAATTTGTTCACCCACCGTAATACATGCTATCTTGAGAGAAGCCACTAGTGAAACCTATGGCCCCCGGTCTCTTTCTTATTATATTGCATCTCTTTTATTTACATCGCATTTCATTTACTATTTTGCAATCTTTACTTTCCAATATATACAACAAAAATACCAAAAATATTTACTTTACTATCTTTATTAGATCTCACTTTTGCGAGTGACCGTGAAGGGATTGACAACCCCTTTATCATGTTGGTTGCAAGGTTCTTGATTGTTTGTGCAGGTACTAGGTGACTTGTGCGTTGTCTCCTACTGGATTGATACCTTGGTTCTCAAAACTGAGGGAAATACTTACGCTACTTTGCTGCATCACCCTTTCCTCTTCAAGGGAAAACCAATGCATGCTCAAGAGGTAGCACCCCCGGGCTAAGCCCCTGGCCGAGTCGTGGGTAGCTGAGGTTGCTTTACATACATCCATTCTTTTACAAACCGCAGGAATTATATTCGGTCCTGTGTTTCAGTCCGGCCCGCGATTTCCCCTAACTTTCCTCATCTTTGGGGAATTCTTTGGATCCGGAGATGATGGAGAGTGAGATGCCTCCGCAAGCTTCCCCGCCACCTAGGGCGGATGACACCGAGGCGTTGTCCCAGAGGGTCTCTCTGAACCTCGTGGAAGTGCGGGAGAACACCGAGGCGGCGCCAGAGGGTAACACCTCGGTTGCCATGGACATGGGGGGTGCCACCCCCTAGAGACTAGCGATGGAGGCCCTGAACCATCTGGCCCCCAGTCGAATACCGCTTCGGAGACCCAAGTGGCTCCAGAGTCAAGTGAGCGGTCCCCTTTGAAGGAGGGGGAGCGCCTACTCCCACGGTGACCTCCGCTAATCTGGAGGCGCCGAACACTCTGATGGACGCACTGCCAAGTGCGGCCATCTTGGGGGATCACCGTACCCTAATGGGTACGTGATAACCCACAAGTATAGGGGATCACAACAGTTTTCGAGGGTAGAGTATTCAACCCAAATTTATTGATTCGACACAAGGGGAGCCAAAGAATATTCTCAAGTATTAGCAGTTGAGTTGTCAATTCAACCACTCCTGAAAGACTTAATATCTGCAGCAAAGTATTTAGTAGCAAAGTAGTATGGAAGTAACAGTAATGGTGGCAAAAGTAACAGTAGCAGCTTTTGTAGCAATCGTAACAGTGGCAACGGAAAAGTAACTAAGCAAAGGTCAATATGTGAAAATCTCGTAGGCAATGGATCAATGATGGATAATTATGTCGGATGTGATTCCTCATGCAACAATTATAACATAGGGTGACACAGAACTAGCTCCAGTTCATCAATGTAATCTAGGCATGTATTCCGAATATAGTCATACGTGCTTATGGAAAAGAACTTGCATGACATCTTTTGTCCTACCCTCCCATGGCAGCGGGGTCCTATTGGAAACTAAGGGATATTAAGGCCTCCTTTTAATAGAGTACCGGACCAAACCATTAAAACTTAGTGAATACATGAACTCCTCAAACTACGGTCATCACCGGGAGTGGTCCCGATTATTGTCACTTCGGTGGTTGCCGGATCATAACACATAGTAGGTGACTATTGACTTGCAAGATAGGACCAAGAACTAACATATATTCATGAAAAAATAATAGGTTCAGATCTGAAATCATGGCACTCGGGCCCTAGTGACAAGCATTAAGCATAGCAAAATCATAGCAACATCAATCTTAGAACATAATGGATACTAGGGATCAAACCCTAATGAAACTAACTCGATTACATGGTAAATCTCATCCAACCCATCACTGTCCAGCAGTGAGCATCATGAAATTGGTGATGGAGGATGGTTGATGATGATGATGGCGACGGATTCCCCTCTCCGGAGCCCCGAACGGACTCCAGATCAGCCCTCCCGAGGAAAATTAGGGCTTGGCGGCGGCTCCGTATCGTATACGCGATGAATACTTGATGCGGAGCATCCTTCCACCATCCCCATGGACTCTACATCGACACATCCAACCCCACAAGGACCTATGACTCGAGCATGTGCAAGGGCTCTGGAAACCGAGGTGACATCACTCCTATCACAACTCTCCTTCGATTCACGTGAGACATGGTTGCTACCTCAAACGGAAACTCTATGCATACTCAGGTACCAAGGAGTCATCCATGAAGAGGCTAGGAAGCAAGGAGAACCGGAAGCGGAAGACATGCATGAAGACGGAGTGGAGAAAGCAACAAGGACCAGAGAGGCCGGACGATCCGGACGGAGGCCCGGACGATCCGGACAGAGCCCGGATGATCCGGACCCCGGTTAGGACGATCCGGCTAAAGCAACCGAAGGCAACAGAAGCTACCTCCCGAAGCCGGATCATCCGGACCCCGGCCCGGATCATCCGGACACCGCCCGGACGTCCGGACCAGCAGTCGGACATCCGGCCCTGCGCCGCCACCAGCCGAGCACCCAGACCATCCGGGCCCCCACCCGGATCATCCGGACCAGCCCGGATCATCCGGACCCTCGTCCGGATCATTCGGCCAGCGCCTGCGCGCGCGTGTCGGGCTGAGCCCATGTACCCCTTCGCCCCAGACTCTATATATAGGACCCCATATCCTCCCTTTGAGACTTAGCATTGGATTAGCTCATATTTGTGTGTGAGAGCCTTTGCTCATCCACCGGTACTTCTCCACGGAGATCAGGACCTCCGTCTAGGAGAAGATCCATCGGATTCAAGACCCCTATACAGGAAGATCCCCTCGTGGATTCAAGACCTCCTCTCGGAGAAGAACGGCTACCTTGTATCTTTCCTTTGTTGATTTTGGACCATGTATCACTCGTGCTTCGATGATCTAGACCTTGTGTGATTGATCTCTTGTCGGTTGAGTGTCTCTCTCGTTCTTCCCCGTGATTTTCTCTCGTTCTTCCGCGCGTTCTTCGTGTTTCCCCCGTAGGATCCCCTCCAAACGTGAAAGATCGACGAATTAGGGTTCCACCCTACATCATTATGGTATCATGAGCCACGTTGATCGCGTTTTTGGAGCCCCTACCTCGTGATTTCTAGCTTGATTTTGTTGTTTTCGTCCTAAAAACCGAAAATCCCCACAAAAATACCCCCAATTTTTTTTGTGATTTGTTGGTTTTGATGATGTTTTGTTGTTTTTGATCTGTGGATTCGGTGTGTAACTCGTGGATCTTGCTTTTCCCCACCTTCTCCCCTCGAAATCCACCCAAAATCCCCGAAATCGTCAAATTCCTCCCCATTTTCGAGTTCTTCCCGAGCAGTTCCCGTGCGAAGTTGACCTGCCCGGATCATCCGGACCAAGTCCCGGATCATCCGGACTCGCCCGGATCATCCGGCTCCTGGCCCGGATCATCCGGCTTCCTCTGCCGAACTGCACTTGTGCAGCCCCCAACCACCACCACCACCTTCTACACATACATACACCCTACCCACCCCATCCACCACCATTTCCACTTGCCAAACCCCAAGACAAAACCTCCGTACTACCATTCGAATTTGAGTTCGACAATTTGAGTGAGATTTCCGTGTCCTCTTGTGTTTCGGCTATTTAGGCGCGGTGTGACATCAAAAACAAATGCTCATTTTGGTCGGCTACTCATCTTCGCTACGGACGGTAACATCAACGACATCTTTGTCATACTTTGCAATTGCATTGATAACCATCATATACCATCTTTTGCGTTGCTTACCCACCGAGACTAGCCAATGAGTATTGCCGGCAACGTGACTTGTGCACATTAGTTGCATACACCATATCATACATACAATCAAGGTGCATATCTCGGAATCAACTTGTGTGTCACAAAGTTGCCATCGCATACACAATTGCTATCTTAGTTCATGAAGTTTGCATAAGAAAAGAGCTCAAAAGAGAAAGAGCCACTCAAGCTTTTAAGCAAAGAGGAAAGATAAGCAAAGAGCTTATAAGCAATAAGCATAGCATCATACAACATTAATATTGTCATATAAGATCATCTTGGATCATTGCACCGATACACCATACATATAGCATACGTGGGATAGAGACCGTTGCATTTTTGCCTAGTAGGTCGTGCACAAGCTCCGTATCCGCCTATTGTGCAATCGTGCTAGCGTCTCTCTAGTATTGTGCAACAAGAGCATTTTCGTGGATTCCACATTTTGGCTCACTTTTGGTTTGCACAATCCCATTTATCTATTTGCGTGTGTGTTTCCGTGTACCAATACTTGCTTGGTCTACTTGTTGCATATGCGAACTTGCGAATCTTCTTCAACATTTTTTAGTCAAGCTAACGATTGCAATCAATTTTGTGCCACCATCCTAACCAAGCTCCACCAAAGGCTTTTACTTGTGTAGGTGTGAGAATCGACAAGGATCGGTACCAATAGTGCTATTTCATTGTCCGCATTTGAGTGAACTTGATTCATCTTCAACTTCGGTCAATGGTACATTGGTATTCATTCTTCTCCTTCTACCACTCACAATTTGCTTGAAATGATGGATAGGCCAAGTTCTTCTACAAATCCACTCTTCATCGACCAAGACGATGACATGTCATCATACGTCACCAAGAGCCACCTCTTTGGCGCACAACGAGCTCTCCATCAAGAGCAACAAGCAATGACCGAACGCATCGACAACCTCTCCACCGACTTGAGGCTCTCCGAGCAACGTACAAGAGAATACTTCGATAACAAGCTCGACGCACACAAGAAAGAGAATGATGCAAGAATGGACGAGATCCGCGCCTTGTTGGTGAACCGGCGTACTTCTACTTCTTCACACTCAAGACGGGGCCACTCAAGTCGCCACTCCGACGACTCCTTCTCCGACACAAGTACACCGTCATCGAACACTCTTCGACGAGCCGCGCGTCAAGACCGTCATGCATCTCGCAACCCGCTACACGACAAGAATCTCCAAGAGCAAGTTCATGAACAAGTTCCTCGTCCTCAATCGAACCAAGTGGCGTTTGCTCAAGCTCAAGAACGACAACGTCTTCGTCACCAACAAGAACAAGAAAGAGCGCGCCTACTTCAAGAGCAACAAGATGCCGAGGCTCAACGCCTTCAACAACAACAACGAGAAGCACAAGCTCTTGAAGCGGAACGTGCCCTTCAAGCATCAAGTCGAGCTATCGCCAACCGCAATCGCGAAAGGCGCAATCAAGAGGAAGCCTTTCGAGAAGAAATACAAGAGAGGAACTACCATCCGCGTGCGCAACATCAAGTCCCACAAGCCCCTCAAGCTCAACCTCAACCTCATGGTCAATGAGAACAAGTTGATAATGGACTTCCCCCTCGCCAAGAGCAACATGAGGATGATTATCCTCCACGTCAAGAACGTCATCATCAACATCGACCTCAACAAAATGAAGGGCAACGCTATGGCAAGCTCAAGTTCACAATGCCCAAGTTCAATGGAAGCAATGATCCCGAAGAGTACCTCTCATGGGCATTGAAGGTCGACAAAATCTTTCGTTTGCACAACTATGATGAAGAAAAGAAGATCGCTATGGCATCACTTGAGTTCCAAGACTATGTGCTCATATGGTGGGAACAAGTCCTTGAGCGCCGACAAGCAAGAGGTGAACCTCCAATCACCACTTGGGCTCAAATGAAGGATGTCATGCGAGCACGATTTGTGCCCACTTACTACAACCGTGATCTCTTCAAGAAGCTACAACTCCTCAAGCAAGGAACAAAAAGTGTTGAAGAATACTACAAGGAAATGGAGATTGCCATGATTCGAGCCAATGTCACGGAGGATGATGAGCAAACAATGGCACGATTCTTGAATGGACTCAACCATCCCATCAAGAAGATCGCCGACTTCCAACCCTACTCCAACCTCATTGAGCTCGTGCATCAAGCTACAAAGGCGGAACGTCAAGTGCTAGATGACTTCAAGTACGCCAAGTACTCTTCAAAGACACACGGCTTCTCCAACACCCAAGCTTCAACAACTACTCCAACTTCGACATCAACAAAGCCTTTTCCAAGCAACGACGACAAGTCAAGTTACAAGAAAACTTCGACAAGTTCGAGTCGTCCTCCTCCTACTACAAGCAACTCCAAACCGCGAGCTTCATCATCTACTCCAACCGATGAGACCGTCAAGACAAGCTCCTTCAAGTGCTTTACTTGCGGCGGCCGAGGCCACAAGTCATACCAATGCACCAACAAGCGCACCATGATACTCAACGACGATGGCACCTACGACTCAATGAGTGAAGATGAAATGGACGCTATTGAGCAAGTGGCCATGCACCGGCGCATGAACGAGGATGAAGATGATCAAGTCTTTTGTGATGAAGATACAAGCCCCGCTCTTGTTGTCTCCAAAGTCTTGACACTTCAACATCAACAAGAAGAAGACCAACGATGCCACATCTTCCACACAAAGGCCGGCATCAATGGGAGATCCGTCAAGGTCATCATCGATGGAGGTAGTTGCCACAACTTGGCAAGCGAAGAACTTTGCTCCAAGCTTCAATTGGTCAAGAAGAAGCACCCACACCCCTACAAGGCCCAATGGCTAAGTGACTCCGGCGCTATACGAGTTGAGCATACGGTCCAAGTGTCATTCAAGATAGGTGCTTATGAGGACACTTTGGAGTGTGATGTGGTCCCAATGACTGTTTGCCACCTTCTACTTGGTCGGCCATGGCAATTCGACCGTGGTGTCTACCACAATGGGCGTACAAACCACTATAGCTTCAAGATGAAAGGCAAAGAATATGTCCTACGACCCATGTCTCCTAGTCAAGTGATAGCCGACAAACAAGCCACCAACCAAAGAGACAAGAGTGAGAAAGTGAGTCACCAAAAAGTGAGTGAGAGCCACAAGCCAAATTTGAGCGCCTCTTCGCCTAGAGAGAAAAACCTCATACTATTCGCCACCAAACATGAGATGAGAGAAGTGTGTGAGAACCCATCGAATGTGATACACTTTGTCCTTGTGTGCAAGGATGGAGAACCAAAAACTAACACCACTCATGAGCTACCTTTGGTGTTTCAATCTCTTTTGCAGGAATTTCGAGATGTTTTCCCCGATGAGCTACCTCCGGGTATACCTCCTCTACGAGGCATTGACCATCGAATTGACCTCATTCCCGGAGCGCCACTTCCAAACAAAGCTCCATACCGTGTCAACCCCGAAGAAACCAAAGAGATTCAACGGCAAGTACAACAACTACTCGACAATAGTCATGCTCATGGCGGTGGACTCATGGGACACTTTGGACAAGACAAGACCTTCACCACGCTCTCGAAGAACTACTTTTGGCCAAGGATGTTTCGAGACGACTCACGCTTCACCACCGGATGCTCAACATGCCGCAAAGCTAAGTCAAAAGCTCAATATCATGGTCTTTACATGCCTCTTCCAATTCCATATCAACCTTGGGAAGACATTAGCATGAACTTTATACTTGGTTTGCCTAGAACTCAAAATGGAAAGGACCCTGTATTTGTTGTTGTGGACCGATTTTCTAAAATGGCACATTTCATTCCTTGCAACAAGGTAGACGATGCTTCACATATTGCAAATCTCTTTTGTAGGGAAATCTTGCGCCTCCATGGAGTACCAAAGACAATCGTCTCCAAATGCGACGTCAAGTTCTTGAGTTACTTTTGGAAGACCCTATGCGCCAAGCTCGGAATCAAGCTCTTCTTCTCATCCGCATATCATCCTCAAACCGACGGCCAAACGGAGGTGACGAACCGGACGCTCTCCACTCTACTTCACGTGTTGATCAAGAAGAACATCAAGGAGTGGGAGGCGTGTCTACCCATCGCCGAGTACGCCTACAACCGCGCAAGACATTCAACGACCGGCAAGTCCCCTTTCAAAGTCGTCTACGGCTTCAACCCATTGTCCCCATTGGACATTCTACCGCTACCTCTACAAGAACGCACCAACCTCGACGCACGTGCCCGTCCAAGCTACATCAAGAAGATGCATGAGGATACAAGAAACACCATCGAGCACCAAGTACAACAACAAGCGACCAAGCTCAACATCAACAAGCAACCCATGATCTTCAACATAGGTGATCTCGTGTGGCTACACCTTCACAAGGAACGCTTCCCCAACGAATGCAAGTCCAAACTTCTACCTCGAGCCGATGGACCCTTCAAGGAGTTAGCACGCTACAACAACAACGCCTACAAGCTCGACCTACCAAGCGACAAGTACAACGTGAGCGACACCTTCAACGTCAAAGACCTCTCGCCTTTCCATGGTGACGAAGAATTAGATCCGAGGTCGGATCCTTTCGAAGGGAGGGGATATGATGCGGAGCATCCTTCCACCATCCCCATGGACTCTACATCGACACATCCAACCCCACAAGGACCTATGACTCGAGCATGTGCAAGGGCTCTGGAAACCGAGGTGACATCACTCCTATCACAACTCTCCTTCGATTCATGTGAGACATGGTTGCTACCTCAAACGGAAACTCTATGCATACTCAGGTACCAAGGAGTCATCCATGAAGAGGCTAGGAAGCAAGGAGAACCGGAAGCGGAAGACATGCATGAAGACGGAGTGGAGAAAGCAACAAGGACCAGAGAGGCCGGACGATCCGGACGGAGGCCCAGACGATCCGGACAGAGCCCGGATGATCCGGACCCCGGTCCGGACGATCCGGCTAAAGCAACCGAAGGCAACAGAAGCTACCTCCCGAAGCCGGATCATCCGGACCCCGGCCCGGATCATCCGGACACCGCCCGGACGTCCGGACCAGCAGCCGGACATCCGGCCCTGCGCCGCCACTAGCCGAGCACTCGGACCATCCGGGCCCCCACCCGGATCATCCGGACCAGCCCGGATCATCCGGACCCTCGTCCGGATCATCCGGCCAGCGCCTGCGCGCGCGTGTCGGGCTGAGCCCATGTACCCCTTCGCCCCAGACTCTATATATAGGACCCCATATCCTCCCTTTGAGACTTAGCATTGGATTAGCTCATATTTGTGTGTGAGAGCCTTTGCTCATCCACCGGTACTTCTCCACGGAGATCACGACCTCCGTCTAGGAGAAGATCCATCGGATTCAAGACCCCTATACGGGAAGATCCCCTCGTGGATTCAAGACCTCCTCTCGGAGAAGAACGGCTAGCTTGTATCTTTCCTTTGTTGATTTTGGACCATGTATCACTCGTGCTTCGATGATCTAGACCTTGTGTGATTGATCTCTTGTCGGTTGAGTGTCTCTCTCGTTCTTCCCCGTGATTTTCTCTCGTTCTTCCGCGCGTTCTTCGTGTTTCCCCCGTAGGATCCCCTCCAAACGTGAAAGATCGACGAATTAGGGTTCCACCCTACATCAATCCTTCTCTCTGATTCTTTTTCTCCCCGAACATGAATATATGGAGTTGGAGTCGAGGTCGGTGGAGTCCCAGGGGGCCCACGAGGTAGGGGGCGCACCCCGGGGGGCGCCCTGCACCCTCGTGGATAGGGTGTGGGCCTCTTGATGCTGATTCTTTCACCAATATTTTTCCTTATTTACAAAACGTGTCTCCGTGGATTTTCATGTCATTCCGATAACTTTTATTTCTGCACAAAAATAACACCATGGCAGTTCTGCTGAATACAGTGTCAGTCCGGGTTAGTTCCATTCAAATCATGCAAGTTAGAGTCCAAAACAAGGGAAAAAGTTTTTGGAAAAGTAGATACGTTGAAGACGTATCAACTCCCCCAAGCTTAAACCTTTGCTTGTCCTCAAGCAATCCAGTTGACAAACTGAAAGTGATAATGAAAAACTTTTACAAACTCTGTTTGATCTTGTTGTTGCAAATATGTAAAGCCAGCATTCAAGTTTTCAGCAAAAATTATGAACTAACCATATTCACAATAACATTTAGGTCTCATGTTTACTCATATCAATGGCATAATCAACTAGCGAGAAATAACAATAAATCTCGGATGACAACACTTTCTCAAAACAATCATAACATAAAATAACAAGATGGTATCTCGCTACCCTTTCTGAGACCGCAAAACATAAATGCAGAGAAACCCTAAAGATCAATGACTAGATAGACATTGTAATTCATGGTAAAAGAGATCCAGTCACAGTCATACTCAATGTAAATTAATAGCAATGCATGCAAATGACAGTGGTGCTCTCCAACTGGTGCTTTTTAATAGGAGGATGATGACTCAACATAAAAGTAAATAGATAGGCCCTTCGTAGAGGGAAGCAGGGATTTGCAGAGGTGCTAGAGCTCGAGTTTTGAAACAGAGATAAATAATATTTTGGGTGGCATACTTTCATTGTCAACGTAACAACCAAGAGATCTCGATATCTTCCATGCTACACACATTATAGGCGGTTCCCAAACAGAATGGTAAAGTTTATACTCCCCCACCACCAACAAACATCAATACATGGCTTGTCCAAAACAACGGGTGCCATCCAACTAACAACAATCCTGGGGGAGTTATGTTTGCAATTATTTTTATTTGATTTGAGCATGGGACTGGGCATCCCGGTTATGGGCCATTTCTCGTGAATGACGAGCGGAGTCCACTCATCGTGAGAATAACCCACCTAGCATGGAAGATATAGACAGCCCTAGGTCATACATGAGCTATTCAAGCATACAAAACAGAATTTCATTTGAAGGTTTAGAGTTTGGCACATACAAATTTACTTGGAACTGCAGGTAAATACCGCATATAGGAAGGTATAGTGGACTCATATGAAATAACTTGGGGTTTATGGAAGTGGATGCACAAGCAGTATTCCCACTTAGTACAAGTGAAGGCTAGAAAGAGACTGGGAAGCGGCCAACTAGAGAGCGACAACAGTCATGAACATGCATTAAGATTAATCAATAATGAGTGCAAGCATGAGTAGGATATAAATCACCGTGAACATAAATATCGTGGAGGCTATGTTGATTTTGTTTCAACTACATGCGTGAACATGTGCCAAGTCAAGCCACTCGAATCGTTCAAAGGAGGATACCACCCTATCATACCACATCACAACCATTTTAATAGCATGTTGGCACGCAAGGTAAACCATTATAAACTCCTAGCTAATTAAGCATGGCATGAGAAACTGTAATCTCTAATTGTCATTGCAAACAGGTTTCGTTCATAATAGGCTGAATCAGGAATGATGAACTAATCATATTTACAAAAACAAGATAGGTCGAGTTCATACCAGCTTCTCTCATCTCATTCAGTACATCATATATCGTCATTATTGCCTTTCACTCGCACGACCAAACGGTGTGGATAATAATAATAGTGCACGTGCATTGGACTAAACTGGAATATGCAAGCATTTAATACAAGGGAGAAAACAAAGTAATATGGGCTCTTTGTTAAATCAACAATAATGCACATGAGAGCCACTCAACATTTTCATCATGGCCTTCTCCTCTCGACCCCCAAAGAATAAGAAAAGAAATAAAACTATTTACACGGGAAAGCTCCCAACAAGCAAAAGAAGAACGAGAAATTGTTTTGGGTTTTCTTTTAATTACTACTACTACAGGCATGGAAAGTAAACTAGCTAAAAGCTACAACTAATTTTTTTTAATTTTTCTTAAGGTTTTTCAAACACACAAGAAGAAGACTTAGAAAAGAAAATAAACTAGCATGGATGGTACAATGAAAAAGTATGAGCACTGACAACTAGAATGAGTGTGATCATGAATGTAATGTCGGTGAGAAATACGTACTCCCCCAAGCTTAGGCTTTTGGCCTAAGTTGGTCTATGCCCACGGATCGAAGCTGGGGTTATACTAAGATGCAGCAACCACTACCTGAAGAGCTGCAGCTTGGAAGCAAGCTGCCTCTGTCCTCCTCTCATACTCGTTCGCGTCCTCCCTCATTACAACATATCTCCTTTTTACCTGAAAATTAAACAAAGTAGGAACAGGGAGGGCAACATGGACAATGCGCTGTCTGTGAAAGATTAGTCGGTATTGGAGGAACTGTTCATTCCTCACAAGAAAATGATGGCGAACCATAGCACTATAATCTAGATAAGAAGGGGGCAACTCCATATCATTCCCATGTATGGGTACACCAAGATAATTAGCTACATGAGTTGCATAAATTTCACCAAACAAATCTCCACTTATACCGTTAAGATGCAACCTTCGTGCAACAATGGCCCCCAAGTTATATTGATTATCACCTAATACAACACTCTTGAGGACACTAAGATCAGGAACGCACATGTGACAAGCCTCATCTTTACCGTTAATGCATCTACCTATAAAGAGAGCAAAATAATGTATGGCACGGAAATGAATGCTCGCTATGGTAGCTTGTGTAATTTCTCTAGATTCCCCCACAGTGATACTAGCAAGAAAGTTTTTATATTTAGATTTGCGAGGTTCACTAACATTGCCCCACTGCGGGAGTTTACAAGCAGTATTAAAATCTTCTAGGTACATGGTATATGATTTATCATAAAGATCAAATAAAATAGTGTGAGAATTGCCCGAGGATGTAAATTTAAACCTCCTCACAAAGGAATCAGTTAGGTACTGGTACTATAGGCACTTATCTGACACGAAGTCCTCAAGATCACCGTTACGCACATACACGTCAAATTCATCCTTGATGCCTGGCTGGACCATAAACTCCTCTAACGGCCATTCACAAGGCCGCACTTGAGCTTCCCTCGGTGGTTCATCGTTCGGCTCACGTATCGCCAGCCTTGGTCCTTGCTTCCTTGAGGAACCACCTTGGTACATTTTCCTATGCATTTTTCTTTTTCTGAAAAATTTCTGAACTTTTAGTTACTCAAAATAAAAGTGAACCAAACTCAACAAGATTGATAGAAACTACTCCCACAAGTGCCTAGAGGCTATATCATGCATTAAAACTACTTTTGACCATATAAATTTGACATGCAAGCTCAAGAACTGGGTCACCTTAGCAGCAAAAATTTGCAATAAATAAAGTACTAGAACGAAAACTAATTGGAACATTGGAGGAGTCACATACCGAAGAACAATCCCGCAAAATAGTTTTGTGAAAGGAGCTTTGAGCAAAAAGATCGAAAATGGCAGCAAGATGAGCTAGAACACGGGTTTGAGCTATGGGAGGATTTTTTTCTGGAGGAAGATGAAGTGAGTGGGTGCTGGAATAAGTGGAGGGGGTCCACATGGGGCCCACGAGGCAGGGGGCGCACCCTGTGCCCTCGTAGCCAAATGGTGGCCCCCCTATGTGTTCTTAGTACCAGGAATTCTTAAATATTCTACAAAAAATCATATTTCATTTTCTAGGTATTTGGAGAACTTTTATTTTCGGGGTATTTTTATTGCAAGGATAATTCAGAAAACAAACAAAAAATATTTTTTTTCTTTATTTAATCTAAATAACAGAAAGTAAAAGGAGCGTACAGAGAGTTGCGCTTTCTAACTTCATCCATCTCGTGCTCATCAAAAGGAATCCACTAACAAGGTTGATCAAGTCTTGTTAACAAACTCTTTCCGAATAACATGAAACCGGAGAATTTTCGAATAACACTAGGTTACCTCAACGTGGATATGAATGTCCCCAATAATAAGAATATCATATTTCTTCTTGACAGTAGGAAGAGGGAATTCAGAACCTCCAATAGTAATCGTTGAAATTTTCCAACAGAATTTATATTGTGGGCTTGAGGTTGTTTCCTCAGAAAGCTTATTGTATGCTCATTACCATTAACATGAAAAGTGACGTTGCCTTTGTTGCAATCAATAACAGCCCCTGCAGTATTCAAAAAGGGTCTACCAAGGATAATCGACATACTATCGTCCTCGGGAATATCAAGAATAACAAAATCCGTTAAAATAGTAACGTTTGCAACCACAACAGGCACATCCTCACAAATATCGACAGGTATAGCATTTGATTTATCGGCCATTTGCAAAGATATTTCAGTAGGTGTCAACTTATTCAAATCAAGTCTACGATATAAAGAGAGAGGCATAACACTAACAGCGTCTCCAAGATCACATAGAGAAGTTTTAACACAGTTTCTTTTAATGGAGCATGGTATAGTTGGTACTCCTGGATCGCCTAGTTTCTTTGGTATTCCACCTTTAAAAGTATAATTGGCAAGCATGGTGGAAATATCAGCTTCTGGTATCTTTCTTTTATTTGTAAGAATATCTTTCATATACTTAGCATAAGGATTCATTTTAAGCATGTCAGTCAAATGCATACGCAAAAAGATAGGTCTAATCATTTCAGCAAAGCGCTAAAAATCCTCATCATCCTTTTTCTTGGATGGTTTAGGAGGAAAAGGCATGGGTTTCTGAACCCATGGTTCTCTTTCTTTACTGTGCTTCCTAGCAAGGAAGTCTCTCTTATCATAACGTTGATTCTTTGATTGTGGGTTATCAAGATCAAGAGTAGGTTCAATCTCTACATCATTGTTATTGCTAGGTTGAGCATCAACATGAACATCATCATTATCACTAGGTTCATGTCCATTACCAGATTGTGTTTCAGCATCAGAAATAGAAATATCATTTGGATTCTCAGGTATGTCAACAACAGGTTCACTAGAAGCATGCAAAGTCCTATCATTTTTCTTTTTCTTCTTCTTAGAAGGACTAGGTGCATCTACATTAGTTCTCTGAGAATCTTGCTCAACTCTCTTAGGGTGGCCCTCAGGATACAAAGGTTCCTGAGTCATTCTACCCCCTCTAGTCACAACTCTAACAACATTATCATTTTTCTTATTATTTAATTCATTGAGCAAATCATCTTGTGCTTTTAGCACTTGTTCTACCTGAGTGGTAACCATAGAAGCATGTTTACTAATAAGTTTAAGGTCACCTTTAACTCTAGACATATAATCACTCAAGTGTTCTACCATATAAGCATTACGTTTCAATTTTCTACCAACATAAGCATTAAAGTTTTCTTACTTAACAATAAAATTATCAAACTCATCCAAGCATTGGCTAGCAGACTTGTTACGAGGAATATCACCTTCATCAAATCTATAGAGAGAATTTACTTTTACTACATGTGTCGGGTTATTAAGACCATGTATTTCTTCAATAGGTGGTAAATTCTTAACATCTTCAGCTTTAATACCCTTTTCTTTCCTAGATTTCTTTCCCTCTTGCATATCTTCAGGACTGAGAAATAGAATACCCTTTTTCTTCGGAGTTGGCTGAGGCGTTGGTTTAGGAAGTGTCCAATCATTATCATTACTCAATATATTATTCAATAGCAAGTCAGCTTGCACAACAGTTCTTTCCCTGAAAACACAACCAGCACAACTATCCAGGTGGTCTCTGGAAGCATCGGTTAGTCCATTATAAAAGACATCAAGTATTTCATTTTTCTTGAGAGGATGATCAGGCAAAGCATTAAGTAATCGGAGAAGCCTCCCCCAAGCTTGTGGGAGACTCTCTTCTTCAATTTGCACAAAATTATATATTTCCATTAAGGCAGCTTGTTTCTTATGAGCGGGAAATATTTAGCAGAGAAGTAATAAATCATATCCTAGGGACTACGCACACAACCAGGAGCAAGAGAATTAAACCATGTTTTAGCATCACCCTTTAATGAGAATGGAAATAACTTAAGGATATACTACTAACGAACTTTTTCCTCATGGGTGAATCAGGTGGCTATATCATTCAAATTTAGTGAGATGTGCCACAACAGTTTCAGATTCATAACCATAAAAAGGATCAGATTAAACCAAAGTAATTAACTCTGGATCGACAGAGAAATCATAATCCTTATCAGAAATACAGATAGGTGAAGTAGCAAAAGCAGGGTCATATTTCATTCTAGCATTCAAAGACTTTTCTTTCAGCTTAGCTAATAGTTTCTTAAGATCGTATCTATCTTTGCAAGAAAAAGGTCTCTAGCAGTTTCTTCATCCATAACATAACCCTCAGGCACATCAGGCAATTCATATCTAGGGGGAGAATCTTCATCATCATTTTCATCAATATTATTTGTTTCAATAATTTCGTTCTCTCTAACCCTAGCAAGTTGTTCATCAAGAAATTCACCTAATGGCACAGCATTATCAAGCATAGAAGTAGTTTCATCATAAGCATCATGCATAGCAGAAGTGGCATCAGCAATAACATGCGACATATCAGAATCAGTAATAGGTATAGGTGTCGCAAATTTACTCATAACAGAAGGTGAATCAAGTGCAGAGCTAGATGGCAGTTCCTTACCTCCCCTCGTAGTTGAGGGAAAAATCTTGGTTCTTTCATCTTTCATGTTCCTCATAGTGATCAAAAGATATAAATCCCAAGTGACTCAAAGAATAGATCTCTGCTACCCGGCAACGGCGCCAGAAAATAGTATTGATAACCCACAAGTATAGGGGATCGCAACAGTTTTTGAGGGTAGAGTATGTCAGTGTCCTGGGAACGGGGGTCCCCAGAGTTGCCTACCTGCGGACCATGACGTGGCTCCACCAGCTACCTGTACGGCCCATCTTCACTCGCAAATACTCAAGAACCTCGCGAGGGGCCGAGCCTCGCGAGGCAGACGATGCAAGACCTCCTCGGGGGTGGCCACACCAGGCGGGCTCGCGAGGGGCGGAGATATCAAGGCAAGGGGCACCTCGTGAGGTTCCTGTGACGTAAGCCATAACGGCCGGGGCCAGGCAGGCACCAGTGTGTGCAGTGTCCTTGTTTCCTCTTTGGTGCTAAAGAGGCAAGCGCAGGCGAGGAGTCCCGAGGCATCAGGCAAAGGTTTCCATATCAGTGCAACGAGACCAAGACCAGTAGGACGACAGGACGGAGGTCACCATGGAGCCCAAGACGGCATCACCACCAGAGCCTTTGGCAGGCAAAGACCACCATTAGTAAGGATAACTTGTACTAGTTGCGTCCCTTCAAAATTGGCCATTGTGGCATCCCTTCCCGCCAGCATTTGGGAAGAGGACCAGGGCCTCTATAAATAGGACTACCACCACCATAGGAAAGGACGGATCATTGAGACCATAGTAGGAGGCAACTGATCTCGAGCCATTCGGATCATCCTCGTCCACACAAGCTCACCAAGCACAAGAGCACCTCTCCTCGAGAGGTTGTTCTTCCGCTGTAACTATTCATCCTCAGCCCGAGAGGCAATCCACCACACCACACTGGAGTAGGGTAATACACCACATCGGTGGCCCGAACCAGTATAAACCTTGTGTCTCTTGTTCTGTGAGTTCGACGCGCTGAGCATTGAGATCACGGTGAGAGCGTGAGCTAGGGGGAGGAGAGATCTTCGTGTACACCCCAGTGTTCGGACCTCGAGGGTATTGCCAAAACCCGAAATCTGACATTTGGCGCGCCTAGTAGGAGTGCGCCGAAGCCTTCCTCCTGCCGATCCGCGTCCCATCGCTCCAACGCATCCATGGAGGATGCGCGACGGGCCCGTGCTGAGTGTCGGGCCGCCCTTGCCACTCGTGTTGCTTAGACAGCCCCTGTCGGCGGGCCTCCCCGATGTTCCCCGTCACCCGCCGCCAACGCTGCCACCAGTCCGACGGGAAACGAGCAACAGGTGTCCTCGCTGCACCCCTTGTTATGGCGGGATGGCTGTACCGCCACTCCATCGCTGACCCCAGCCGTCTCATTATCTCATGCTCGTCGCGCTCTCACGGAGACGCAGGCCGCACTGCTCATGGCATGCGAGCTCTTGCGCTACCGCCCGGTCGATGACCTCTACGAGGACTGGTTGGACCACATCGCCGAGCTCGTCAGCGCCGCTGGGGGCTCCCCCGCACCCTCCCTCTCCCTGCCTCACCCTCTGCCAGTTGCGGACGATGTAGCTCACAGAGCACCTCCACCACCTCTGCATCAAGACGGTGCTCTGGCGCCAAGGCGCGCGCCTCCCCCGGCGTGACCCACCGCGTCGGCGCCCGCGCGAGAAGAAGGAAGCTGCAAAGAAGTTTCCCGACCGCAAGAGAATGCTCCCGCGCTCCCAGTGCCACCGCGACAAGAACGTGTGCCGCCTGCAGTGGCAGTGCGCAGACGTCAGGAGAAGGCTCCACATCAGCAAAGGGCCCCGGTAGCCACAGCAGGCTGCCGCACCTTCACTCCAGAGCTGCGTAGCATCGTCTGGCCAGGAAAGTTCAAGCCCGACCTGCCTCCTCGCTACGACAGCACCCCCGACCCTGTGGAGTTCTTGCAGCTCTACGAGCTGAGCATCGAGGCGGCTAACGGTGACGAGAAAGTCATGGCGAACTGGTTCCCCATGGCTCCCAAGGATGGTGTTTGCTCGTGGCTCCTGGACCTGCCCCCAGGCTCGATCTCCTCCTAGGATGAGATGCGCGACCGCTTCGTCGCCGACTTCCAGGGCACTCGCGACCGCCCTCCGGCCGCAGTTGACCTGCGCTGCATCAAGCAGCAGCCAGGAGAGACCTTGCAGAAGTACATCCAACGCTTCAACAACGTTCGTCTCAAGATCCCAAGGTGACGGATGAGGCCATCATTTCCACGTTTTTTGATGGCGTCCGTGACATCAAGATGAAGGAGGAGCTCGCCATCCACGAGGAGTTATGCACAGCTCTGGAGCTGTTCAACATGGCAACCAAGTGCGCGAGAGCTTAGGAGGGGCGCCTTTCCCTCCTCGAGCTCCCAGCTACCGAACCGAAGGAGAAGAAAGCCAAGGCCAAGGACATGAAGCGCAAGGGAGTGGTCGTGCTCACAGCGGAGCCAGATACGAAGCGCGGCCGGGACCATCCCGAGTCGTCCAAAAGCAGCCGACCGTTTTGCGCCTTCCACAACGTACACATCCACAACACCAATGACTGTCAAGAGCTTAGGGCCATTCGAGATGGATGCTTCGGTCGATGCCGCGAGCACAACGACTGGGGCTACGGCCGAGGAGGAGGACGAGGCGGAGGATGCTGGGATGATCGCAGCCCCGCCAGGAGTGGCGGGACCGGCCTCGTGAGGACCGCTGGCAGGACTCGCCTCGTGAGGGCGCCTGGAGGGATCAGCCTTGGGAGGACCGCCCTCAGGGCAACGCTGGTCTTCCTCCACTACCGCAACCACTAAGAAGGAACGACGACCACCATCAGGAAGAGGGGGCTTGGGGCTTCTAGGAACCGCGTGCTATCACCTGCGTCTTGCACTACAAAAAAAGACACATCTGTGACATTTTGGGACGAACGAATTTTTTTTGTCATACATATGACACTTCTATGATGATAATTGTGACAAAACCCGGTATCATCATAGATGTGGTGGGCTCCTACTTCTATGACAAAAAATCATGACAGAAAATGGGCTTTTCGTCCTGGGCGGGCCGGAGACGCAGCTGCATGACATTCTTTGGGTCGTCCATGACGGAAAAAACCATGGTAGAACCGAGGGCAAGGAAAACTTCAGGGAGTTCCCGGTTACGGTGGGTGGTCGGGGGCCGAGCGATGCGCGTTTCTCTTGTACACGTACGCGCGTGTGTGCGAGGCGTTGGCTCTAACTAAACCCGAGCGAGGCGTTGGGCTCTGACTGAACCCGAGCGATTGCACTGCAGGCTACGCGTTACTGAACCCAAGTGATCGATCGATGCCTGTTAACTAAACCCGATCGAGCGATTCCTTCGCTACTGCTGCTAACTGAAGCCGATCGATTGGATGAACAGTGGGCGTTGGGGGGGGGTTGAATGAACAGTGAGCGGGTGGGGGTGGATGAACAGGACCCCGTGGCGTTGCCTCTGGATGAACAGGATGATCCCGTGGAGGGCTGGATGAACAGTAGACGGTGAAGGGGTGCCCGTGGAGGGGCCGTTGAATAGTAGCCGGTGGAGTAGCGCGCGGTGAAGGCTGGATGAACAGGAGCCCGTGGAGGCTGGAGGAGGTCGACGGTGGAGATGAACAATATCTCGTGGAGTCCCGTTTTGCGGTACGCCACACCCCTCCCGATGAACAGGACCGCCGTTTCGACGGTAGCGCTCCAACACAAGTCCGTTTCGTCCGTTTTGCGGTACGCCACACCCCTCCCGATGAACAGCACCTGTTTTGACCGTAGCGCTCCAACACAAGTCTGTTTCGTCCGTTTTGCGGTACGCCACACCCCTCCCAATCAACAGGACCCCCCTTTCGACAGTAGGAGGTCCGTTTCCTCCGTTTTACGGTACGCCCGACCCCTCCCGATGAACAGGATCCCGTTGAACGTGGTCGGTCGAACACAAGGCCGTTTCCTCCGTTCTGCGGTACGCCAGGCCTCATTTCCATCGCGTGTTCCGTCCAAGCCCTCCCGATGAACACGACGACGCATTCCGTTCTGACCCAGCCGGTTGGCTCCGCATGAACATGACTACGATGTTGTTTCTCCGTTCCGGCCCAGCCATGTACACGAGCCCTAGCCGTACGTATGTGCGAGTAGGCGTTCGAGACCCCGCCCGTATGTACACATAGGTGGTCGTATTTTCTTTCTTGCACACTGGCCGTTGTACGTACGTATACATGCTACGTGCGCGCCTCTACTACGACACATACGCGACTCTACTACGACACGTGGGCGCCTCTACTACGACACGTGCGCGCCTCTACATCGACTAGTATGTACGTACACGTTCGCAACCAGAATGACAACACTACGTACGCTTCGACCAGGTGGGTCCCGGCTGTCAGGCAATTCCTTGCGTGCGAAGATGTAGCTGGTGGGTCCCAGCAGTCAGGGGGGCAAATCATCTTTTTGCTCGGACGCACGTCCTTTGCGTGCGAATGTGTAGCTGGTGGGTCCTAGCAGTCAGGAGGCAAATCTTTTTTTTTCGGGCGCACTTCCTTGCGTGCGAAGATGTAGCTGGTGGGTCCCAGCAGTCAGGGGGCGAATTGTTTTTTTTCGGACGCACTTCCTTGCGTGCGAAGATGTGGCTGGTGGGTCCCGGCAGTCAGGGGGGAAACGTTTTTTTCGCGAAATACAGTGGCCCGTACGGTGGGTCCTTGCTGTCAGGTGGAGGTATCATTATTTTCCGCGTAATAAGGAGTGACTTCCTTACTGCGGCCGTGGACCCAGCTGTTAGCCTCTTCACGTACAGTCCACGTCCGATGGAAGTTGTTCCTGGACCACGCCGCGCCGAGAGCACCAGGGCGGTGGACGTCGGCGAGGCTAGGAAGCCGACGACGTGGAGCCAGGGAAGACGCGGTAGTGGATGCCCACGCGGAGAGGAGTATGAGGTTTCACTCGTTCGGCTGCGGTGTGAGGCTGTCGTCACCACAAAATAACAGGGGGTGTGCATGAGTAGAGGGATGGCCTGGCTAGCGGTGGGAGTAGTAGGGGGCGGTGAGGCCTCTGCGGCATCATAGCCAGCCACGGGCGGCAGGAGCATGTGGCACGACCGACGCTGCTTTGGGCGGCTCGAGCAAGAAGACCAAAGGTCGAAGAAGCACTACGGCCATTGGATGGACATCGTACGGTCACTGGCGCTAGAATCGTTCATATTGACTAAGTTGACAAAGCCCTCCGTCCGCGTCAACTTAGTAGGCCCACAAGTCAGCCTCCCACCAAGGTGGGTCCGAGCTAGCCAGGGGAGTATTCATTTTTTTGTGCGTAATAAGGAGGCACTTCCGATGGGTCCGAGCTGACAGCGGGGGGAACATTTTTTCGCGAAATACGGTAGCCCGTCCGGTGGGTCCCAGCAGTCAGGGGGGAATGTTTTTTTTGCAAGATACTGGTGGCCCGTCCAATGGGTCCCTACTGTCAGGTGGAGGAATAATTATTTTGCGCGTAATAAGGAGGCACTTCCTTGCGGCTCCCGTGGACCCAGCCGTCAGCCTCTCCACATACAGTACTCTTCCAATGGAAGTCCTTCCTTGACCATGTTGACCATGCCGCGCCGAGAGCACCAGGGCGGTGGACGACTGCGAGGCCAAGGAAGGAAGGGGACGACACGGAGCCGGGGAAGACGCGGCAGTGGATGCCCACGCGAAGAGGAGTAGGAGGGTTCACTGGTTCGGCTACGGTGTGAGGCTGCCGTCGCTGCAGGGCCTAGCTAGCGGCGGGAGTAGTAGGGGCGGTGGGGCCTCAACAGCAGCACAGCCGGCCACTGGAGGCAGGAGCAGGCGGTCTCGCCGGCACTGGTTTGGGCGGTTGGTGCAAGAAGAGCAGCACTCTAAGAAGCAGCAGGACCGTTTGAGCAAATCCAACGGTTACTGCTGCTACAATCGTTTGTTGACTAAGTTGACAAGCCCTGCGTATGTGTCAACTTAGTAGGCCCACAGGTCAGCCTCCCAACCGGTGCGCCCCAGATGTCAGTGGGAGGAATCATTTTTTTCGCGTAATAAGGAGGCCGTTGATTGCGTGCGGCCAGGCCAGCGGAGGGAGTAGGGTGGGTCGGGCAATCCTGCGCGGCATCACAGCAGGCCACAAGAGGAGGGAGCACGCAGTCCCGCCAGCGCTAGTTTAGGTGGTTGGAGCAGGAAGATCAGAGATTGAAGAAGCACGTCGGCCGTTGGATGGACATCCAACAGTCACTGCTGCTAGAATCGTGTGTTGACTCACAAAGCCTTGCGTAAACAAGTCAGCCTCGAAATCTGTGTCTTGTATAGCCCATTTGCTATTATTTTTATAATTTTTACTCATTTTCTAATCCATATGGAAATTATTGCAGCCAGTTTTCCATTTTTAGAATTGCTGCCCATTTTCTGGTCAGTACCAGGGTTAAAAAAATTAACTAAATATGTGTGAAATTTTGAAAATTCACAAATTTTGGCTGGGGAACAAAATATTCTTAATCCAAAAATTAGTAGCCATACTAAAAAAAATTTAAAAATAAATTAGTACTATGTCATGTTAAATCCAATGAAATACTATATAATATCAGTGAAGAACAAAAACAAAAAAAAGAAACAAATATCCCATTTGCTATAATTTTTTTTGGAATTTTCAACCCCTTTGATATTACTTTTAACAGACACTGACCATACTCTTTGGCCAGGCCGGAATGCATCCCTCCTCGTCTTGAAAGATTTGCCGCCCAGTAAGTCGAAGAAAACAAATAGGCCTATGGGTATTCTACAAAAAGAAATACTGGGCTACCTATTTTCCCAAAGAAAAACCTGCTGGGTTGGTCATGTTGTTAGACGGGCCACAGAGACCGTACAACCCAGTTTATAGCCTGCTCCTCCGAATTACTACTCAAAAAAAGTTGTGCAATTCTGTCGTTAATTGACTATATGTTAAAAATGATGTGGATCCCGGATATCAGCAGGGTGGATTAGAGTAAAAAAATGAGGGGTGCATCTGATAAAAGAGGCGCTTGCTTGTGTTCGGGAGTGGACCTGGTGGGTCCGTACTGTCATACTCACAACTACAGTTCTCTCCTGATTAACTATGTTGACAGGGACCATTTCGAAAAAAACTATGTTGACAGGCCCGGACGGCGGCACCGCGGCGAGCGCACCAAGGCGGAGGATAAAGTGTTGTCGTCAATGTGCTGGGCTGGGTTGGACATTCTTATTGAAAAATAAAAATGGACCGGAACTATTTACGATGCCGACTATGATTTGCATGGGTCCGCTGGTTGCAGGAAGAAAATGCTTGGAGAAAGAAGACTGGTCGCTATCCTTGCCTAAGAATAATATCGACTGAATGTAATGACACTATCATAGAAAATAATATCCTCCTGTTAAATCATGAATTTAAAGAACTGGTGTCATGCCCAATATGCGACCCTATCCAAAAGGAACTCGAAGATCCCACCAAGGATAGACCCGCATATTGGAACGCTTTTGCAAGGTGGATATCATTACATCAACATTACATAATAGATGGGGATACATACAAGAGGCATACAATGCCACACGAATACAACATCATCATACATAAGAGCATCATCCGACTACGGATGAAACACAGACAGAAACTCAAACGACATCCACCCTGCTAGCCCAGGCTGCCGACCTGGAACCTATCCCCTGATCGAAGAAGAAGCAGAAGAAGAAACTCCAAAACAAGCAAACATCGCGCTCGCATCAAGATCATCGCATAACCTGTACCTGCAACTGTTGTCGTAGTAATCTGTGAGCCACGAGGACTCAGCAATCCCATTACCAAGGGTATCAAGACTAGCGAAGCTTAATGGGAAAGGAAGGGGTAAAGTGGTGAGGTTGCAACAGCGATTAAGCATGATATGGTGGCTAACATACGCAAATGAGAGCGAGAAGAGAAACAAAGGAATGGTCGTCAACTAGCAATGATCAAGAGGTGATCCTGAACACCTACTTACATCAATCATAACACAGAGACCGTGTTCACTTCCCGGACTCCGCCGAGAAGAGACCATCACGGCTACACACGCGGTTGATGCATTTTAATTCGGATCTAGTGTCAAGTTATCTACAACCGGACATTAACAAATTCCCATCTGCCACATAACCGCGGGCACGGCTCTCAAAAGTTTATACCCTGCAGGGGTTTCCCAACTTAGCCCATGACAAGCTCTCGTGATCAACGAAGGAATAGACCTTCTCCCAGGAAGACCCGATCAGTCTCGGAATCCCGGTTTACAAGACATTTCGACAATGGTAAAACAAGACTAGCAAAGCCGCCCGATGCGCCGACAATCCCGATAGGAGCTGCACATATCTCATTCTCAGGGCAACATCGGATGAGATATCCTACGAGTAAAACCAGACCTCGAGTTTCCCCGAGGGGGCCCCGCAGTCTACTCGGTTCGAACCAGCACTTAGACAAGCACTGGCCCGGGGGGCTAAAATAAAGATGACCCTTGGGTTAATTACTCCCAAGGGAAAGGTAGGTGGTGGTGAGGCAAATGGTAAAACCAAGGTTGGGCCTTGCTGGACAAGTTTTATTCAAAGCGAACTGTTAGGGGGGGTCCCATAAATCACCCGACCGCGTAAGGAACGCAAAATCCGGGAACATAACACCGGTATGACGGAAACTAGGGCGGCAATAGTGGAACAAAACACCAGGCATAAGGCCGAGCCTTCCACCCTTTACCAAATATATAGATGCATTAATAATATAAGAGATATTGTGATATCCCAACATAACCCTGTCCACCATGGAGCAATCTTCAACTTCACCTGCAACTAGCAACGCTATAAGAGGGGCTGAGCAAAGCGGTAACATAGCCAAGCAATGGTTTGCTAGGAAGGGTGTCAAAGGTTAGAGGTTCATGGCAATTTGGGAGGCTTGAAGAGCAAATAATAGGTAACGCAGCATAGCGATAGAACGAAGCAACTAGCATAGCAATGATAGTAGTGTGATCCAGGGTAGCGGTCATCTTGCCTGAAATCCCGCAAGGAAGAAGAACGAGTCCATGAAGAAGATGAAGCCACGTAGACGAACCAAGCGTAGACGAACGCATCCTCACGATCGCAACGAAACGGGAACTATCGAGAAGAAGCACACAACATGGTAAACACACCACACATGAACAAGACATGATGCACAACAAGCATGATGCATGACAAGGCTACATGAAGCTACTCATGGCAAGAGATGATGCAAACAAGAACAACACATCAAGGCAAGTTTAAATGAGGCCGAAAACAACATATAACAATTCCGGTAAGTCCTCATATGCAAATTTTGAAATTAGTCCTGATCTGAATAAACCTTATGTTCAAGTTGTTAAACAGCAAGTTAAGATGCACCACAATGATCTACAGAAATTTTAGTCAAGTTACATATAAAGTTCATTAGATTCGGAGCTACGGCCTAGAAGATATGAGCAAAACAAGTTAAACATGGCATTGATGCAAAATGCACCCAAACATCAAGCAAACACACCAAAACAAGGATGCAACATGGTAATATGAAGCTACACGCAATTCTAAGCAAGTTTCATATAGAGCACACTCAAAACAAAGCATCGGTGCAACACATACACTATACAAGTCATAGCAACAATCTGTCCATAACAGCAACTAGGCATCTTACAAGCATCAAAACAATATGCTACAGTACCACAATATGAAAAAAAAGGCATGGGCATGAAGTACAGGTAAAGCATAACAAAACATGAACACTGAGCTATCTCCAGAAACAACTAGAACATGCTCAAAAAGACATGGAAAGATTGCAAATAATAACAGTTTCAGACTTTAGCAGAAATAATATCAGGTTGCAATGTTTAGAGCAAGCAAACAACATGTTACAGGAACTTGTCATGGCAAACAAAGGCATGGCATGAATCTACTAAAAGCATAGATCAAAAGTCCCTTACTGACCATGAGTCAAAAAGGATCAGAAAAGATGATGGCACCCATGTAAACATGGCAAGTTATATCACAGGTTCAAACATGGCAGAAACAACAATAAGTAGGCATGTTGGTGAGCTGGAACCACTCACCACAGAGCAATACATGGCATGGCAAGGCAACCAACAGTAAGAAGGCATGTTTGTGAAGTTAAGCATGGCAAGAGAAAGGTCATAGGATGCATGGAACACTAGCAAAACACATGGGAACTAGTGAACTTAATGTTAACAGGCTGATAGCAACATTATCAAGCAACTTTGGAGCAAGATATGAACAATCTACAGCAGGCTATAAATGCTACCAGGGGCATGGATGGATAGAGCATGACATATAGATCAAAACATGTTTATAGAACATCTCCAGATTATGCATAGAATGATTAGTAGCAACATGTTAACATAGCAACAAAATATAACAGAAACAGCCTAGCAAAACAGTAACAGCAAGTACACTACTTAACAAGCTCGATTCACTCACCACAAGTCATTGCATGACAAGATAAGCATAGCATCATCAAGAAGACATGTTTGTGAAACAAACCAAGGCAAGAACAGGTCCATAGCATGCAAGGATCAACTATAGCATCCTTGGCTAAATTGAATAACAAGTAAACAATCTGCCAGGAAACATTTTGAAGCAAAAGTAGAGCACTCAAATGACATGCTAGACTACTCCATAATTGCAAACAAGGGCATGAATGGATAGAAAATAACCATATGTTCAAAACACCCTTACTGAAGTATCTCAAAATATGCATGGATCTCTTTGTAGCATCAAGTTTATATGGCATCAAAATAACAGCAGAACAGGGACCAAAATCGGCAATATCACGAAGCCTAGTTTGCATGCTTGTGCTAGTCACCACATTGATCACAAAAATACATGTCACACACCCCTGGAAAGATGGCATGGCATAGATCAAAACACATGTAGACATCAACCTCATAGGATGCACACATCAACCATGGCAAAAATGACAAATGAGCAAGTTATAACAGTTTCAGCAGGTTAACATCAACATGCACTCTTCCAACAGCATTTCAGGCATCAAGATTGGCTCAAATGAAAATGATGCAATGGAATGAAATGAAGTACTCGTTGAGACGAACAATTTGACATATTACACGCGCAAAACGGAGCTATGGATGCAGAGATACAATGCGATGAACATGGCATGATTATGCAAAATTACTCGGGACAGTGGAAATTATACCCTCCGAAATTCCAGATCTAGGGTTCGGGCACGCGAACCGAGGCGGGGCTGGAGCTTCGCCAGAGATGACGTGGACGGTGGATCAGGGCCGGGGAAGGCCGCCGGCGCCGAGGACGGCGAGCTGGGCGGCGGGCGCGGCGACCTCGGGCGACGCGCGGCAGCACCGGGCGGTGGAGCGGGGCGGAGCGGAGCGGCTCGGGCGCGGCCCGGAGGCGCCGGACGGCGCCGGGGAGGAGGCCGGGCGGCGGGGCGCGGCGCCGGCGAGCGGAGAGCTCGACGCGGGGGCGACGCGGCTTGATTTCCGCCCGAATCTCGCCGGATCCGGGCGCGGCGGCGGCGGGGGACTCCGGTGACGGCGAGGCAGCGGGAGGCGCGCCGGCGGGGCTGCGGCGGTGCACGCTGGCGAGGGCGCGGCGGCGGAGATGACGGGCGGGGCGGCGGCGCGGGATCCGGGCCTAGCGGGCGGGATCTGGGTCCCGAGGGCCTCGGCGGCGCGCTGGTCGGCGGCGGCGGCGGGCGACGTGTCGACGTGCGGTTGGCCGGGGGCGGCAAGGCGGACATGTCCGGCTGCGGCGGACGTGTCCGGTGGGGGCGGGAGGAAGAGGACTAGGGTTAGGGGTGGATTTGATCCGAAATTTCGGGGGAGGGGGTGTTTAAATAGGTAGAGGGAGCTAGGAGAGTGCAAATGAGGAGCGGTTTTCGGCCACGCGATCATGATCGAACGACCGAGAGCATGGAGGGGAGTTAGATGGGTTTTGGGCCACTTTGGAAGGGGTGTTGGGCTGCAAAGAGAAGGAGGCTTTTACGGTTACCCGGTTAACCGTTGGAGTATCAAACAACCTCCAAATGGCACGAAACTTGAAAGGCGGTCTACCAGTGCTATACCAAGGCCGCTTGGCAAACCTCGGGCCATTCCGAGAAAGTTTAACACCCGCTCACAATGAAAGACCAAAGGGGAACGCCGGATGACATAGGAGTGCCGGATTGCAAAACGGACAATGGGGAAAATGCTCGGATGCATGAGATGAACATGTATGCAAAATGAAAAGCACATGATGACATGATAAAATGCAACACGCAAGCAAATGACATGGCAACAACGACGAATAACTGGAAGACACCTGGCGCATCGAACCCAGGGCGTTACAACTGGTGCATGAGCATTTAGCTTTATTTATTTATTTACTTATTTATGTTTAGGGGACCATGAGCATGTACCTGGGCCGGATTCATGTGAGAGCCTCCTTTCCAGTTAATTATGGACTCCTCTATTGGGCCTTCATCAGTGGGCTGCATGTTATCAACAAGTGGAAAATGTGTTCCGTACGGAAAATAGTATGTGTTACGTACGGTATGGGGCACTAAGGATCGAACCGTGCAAGGACTTCCAAAACATTGTGTTTGTCATTCTAACAACACATTTATTCAACCAACAGATGAAATATACTACTGATTGTACATTGAAAATAGCAGCATCAGCAACCAGAGCTGGGGGTGCAACAGAAGCAGTAAGCAGGCCAGAAGAGTGAAGACGCAACTCTCTCTTCAAACCAAACATCAGCCATTATTACAAAAGGGCTACCAAAAAAGAACAAGTGTATGCATCAAACTAAATAAAGATCCTACTACACCAAGTGTACGCATCTAACTAACTGGCTCAGTTAGATGTTACTATTTATTAAGCTGTGGAGATTGGCTGACGGCTTGAACCAGATGGGTGCCTGACGGGGGAAACTCCAGCCAGCAGGTCCAAGTCTGATACTTGCGACCCTCTCTCCTACTTTGAGCTGTAGAGCGTGGCGGCACATATCAGGGTATGGTGCATGCAGAGATGCATGGTACGCTGTGTACACACAGTTTTGCCTGATGAACAAAACCACGCTACCATCATGATCCTTGTCGTCGGTTATCTCCTGGTTAATCGGATAATTCAGTCCGACAAACAGAGAGCGGGTACCAAGGCTACTTACCAGCCTCCAGTCAAAAATTCCTGAAGGCCCACAGAAGCTGGGATCCTGCTCAAAGACCTTGCAGTGACTGTGATTGTATTCCGTGAAACAACACGTCCGGTATGTGTGAACGATCATCAATCGTTCACCATTGTCTGATCGAGCCAGGAACCACCTGCAACTGCCATGCCGCTTTTCTTTGAAAGGTTATGGGATTAGGAAGGGTAGGGACACCAGGCAGCCTACAACATCATATCAAGTTGTAGTCAAATAAAAAAGGGCTCTTGATTTAGTCAATCTTAAGAATAGCATGTTATGAGCATGAATATTTTTTCAGTAAATGTTGACAGTAATATAAGCAAGCCATCATGATATCATAGGAAAGTAACATACTGCTGTAACAGTCGATTGTAGCGACGACTGGAGTAGGCCAGCAATACCTCCAGCCATAGAAGGAGTCGACAGCGTAAATGAAGCCCTTGTGTTCAATGGAATCAGAGAACCATGGAGGATGTATGATACTCCCATGGACGTGCAGATTTATCCACTTATCGCAGTGACCTGTCAGATAGGCGAGACCGCGGTTGAAGAATGCAATTAGCCTGAAGTCTTTATAATTCACAGATCTTGTGGGCACTTGGCAGAATACAACCTTGCGCAAATCAAACTTGGTATCATGTTGGCTACTGTAAGATTGCGAGTATTCTGGGCCGCAGTGCCAAAGCAGTGCAGTGTTAATCGAAGGAAGGGGGATCAATCGCCGGGTGTAGACCTCCACCAGCATCCAGCTGCCACGACCGTCGACGAGCACCATCCAAGACGTGTTCATGCCGACCCAGTACATACCGTTAAGGTAGTTGAGGGTGACGGGGATCGGATCACAATCAAGGGGGTTGATGCTCGCCACCCTATGATTGTTATGCTGCGTGACACGCTGTTTCTGAAGATCAGGCGGCATCAGCAACCAAGGAGGTGGCTTAAAAAGCTCTGGCCTGAGGGCTTTGAGTAAACGGTACAGCCCCGACGAGCACGCGGCGAGTGGCATGGTACTAAGATGGTCCACACGCGAAACAATGAGCTTGATTACCTCTGTGGGGAGCGAATTCCAGCCACTCTTTCGGCGGACGCTACTCGGTTCTGCCATTGTTAGTGCTTGGGTTTCGGACGAGGGGGGGAGGTGCCTTAGCGGGGATGGAAGATTGGACGAGATTATGTGCGGAAAAAGATGGAGAACCGAATATGTGTTGCGGGAAGTGGGCAGGTGATGATGACTACAGCATGCCGCTTGACTTACGAGACACATACCAACAGCATAGGGTCATATCGATGCCAGACAACATGCTTCAGTGATCACAGTACTGGTACTCCCTACAGTACCTACTACAGTACTATGCCCTAACTTGCTTGAGTAGAGTAGTGGAGTAGGACTCTGCTCTACTAATAGCACTGGAGGAGTAGTATATTCTAATCTAAAATAGTTACAAACTTCAATGCCCGAGCGTGGAACGACTACGAACTGTGCTCAAAGACCGTGTCTACATGGTGTTTGAATTATATGCAAAAAAAATAGCATGATGCCCGTGCATTGTACGGCACGCCATCATCACCAACTCGGTTTTTTCTCTACTCCTACTCCTATAAAAGACTGAGTTGGTGATGATGGAGGCGAGGAGGCGTGTTCAGCCGGGCGTGCAGCTGACGGTGCAGTACTATTCGGTTTGTTATAAAAAACAAAGAAGAGTAGTAGAGATAGAGACTTAGGGAGGAGCACGAGGTTGTGGGAGATAACGATGAACGAGGTAAGGCCTTATCTGTAAATGTGGAGAGAGGTGTGGGTATCTTTTGTAAAATTGTCATAGTTGGCTTTCTATCCGTGAGATATAGATCGGACGGTCTACATTACAAGATGGCAGGCATACCATCATCACCAACTCGGTTTTCTATAAGAGTAGATAGATATAGATAGATAGAGACTAGGGAGTACTAGTAAGGACACCATCTACTGCTTCATGTGCTACTCATGTGCTCCATTCGGCGGCCACAACGTCCCCTACAGCCACTCCCTCCGGCGCTCCATTCGGCGGGCGTTGTTGAAATTTGGGGAGCGCACTCTCGCGACTGCTGGCAGCCATGACTTCACCGACAACGACTTCTTCCCCGACCTCGGCAACCTCTTCCTCAACGACATGGGCGACAACCTCAACGCCAACGGTGCTGCTAACATTGCACCGTATGTGTTTCTATCCTTCCTGTTTGAAATCGTGGTAGAATTCATGTTTCTACGATATATCCTACTACTATGCTAGTCCACATGATTAGTTTCATCTCTGTTATAGCCGTCATGATTTATTTTGTGCTTATTAGGATTAAATCTCATAGTAACTTGCTCATATATTCAAATGGCGCAACGTCCCCTACAGCTACTCCCATTTCATGGATGGTCTGGTCGATGCCTCCAAGGAGCCCTTCGTCTACTACTATGAGTGCCCGATGTCGTTTTGGGGCTCGCCGGCGGACATGGTGCATCACCTCACGGATGCGTGCAGCGGTCACTACTGGCCCTTGGCGGAGAACATCAAGTACAAGACGTGCTACCCGTTCACCATGCCGGAGTCGCTGGAGGATCATTGTCGCCTGCTAGTCTCGGAGGAGGACGACAGTGTCTTCCTCTTGATCGTGGGCACCGGCGAGGCCCGCGCAGGCCGCCACCCCGTCTCTGTAGTGTGTGTCAGGGGCGACGCCGCTGACACTGACACTGACACGAGTCCTATGTACGGGTGCGTGGTCAGTGTTACTACCCCTCCGGGTCACGTGGGCGGCACACCGGCCTCATCGGACGGACTTGGACTCTGCGGAGCTGGGAATTTCCCGCTGATGTGGACTTGGAAAACCCATGGCATCCTTTACCAGCCAACGCGGTGCACGGGGACTCCAAGGAGGTTCACCTGGACATGCGCATTATCAAGTTAAATGTTGATCATTAGTCTTCGCTCAATGTAATCCACTGTTTAAGCATGTGGAGACTTCCATGCATGATCTTGCTCTATTGGAGTATCACGCATGAATAAAAGTGTATCCTTTTATGGTTTAGTCTAGAATCTTCCATGTATGAACTTTTACTACGGTACTGGTGAAATACTTACTATGAACCATTTCTTACATCTCCTCTGCCCCCTTCCAAGTCATCCTGATTTAATCCCTACGTCTAGGTGTATAAGGGCATGGTTAATATTACTTAATAGTACAACCAACTATTGACTATAAGAAAGTGCCATGTCATCTGTAGCCAACATGTATAACAATCGATACTCAAAAACTAATTCTTAAAGATCATTTCTTGCAAAGCAAAATAAGTGTTATTTCTTCACAAGTTTTGGATGCAGGTTGAACAGTTGAACGCTTTTGTTTGCAAAAGATACCTTTTTATCTATTTCACCCGGATGTTTGTGAGCTCTAGAGATGAAATAATATCCAAAGAAACCTATCAATACCCATTACACATGAGATGACCCCCACATCCTTTGTCAAAATAAACAACTCCCCGATCAATGCATTTCACTCTTCGGTGCAACGCACGGGCACCTTACTACTATAGATTAGTACGACCAAAAATTGAACTAACATTATATATAGTACGATAAATGCTGATGCATGTCACCTAAAATTATATCATTCAAAACTATGTTCAAATACGAATCCAACGATATAGTTTTTGTTGACATGCACTAACATTTTGTCAGTTAAATCTTCAGTCAAATTCAATGGGGGACTAATAAACCACGACTGATGTAGTACAAGTGTAGAGGGCGGCGCTGCACGGGAGTTTCACCCCACTTGTGGTGCGGCAGTAAAGTCATCATATCACAAAACCCAACCACTTCTAGTAATAAGTGGCCTGGTAAAATAAACGGACAAGCAACCATCACATCCCTCCGTCTTTTTTGCATTTCATCTCTCTGCATTTACTTTCTCCAGTTCATCTCGCACACTCGATCCCTGGCTACTACTCCTAGTATCCCTAGCTACTACTCCTAGGGCCAGTTCTTTTTGCAGCTTAAAAAATAAGTCGTCTCTTCCCCAGCTTTTCCCATAAGACTAGTCACAGTGGAGAGTAACATTAAGGCGCCTCACTCATTTATTTGGGCTTCTAAACTACTAGTACTACTAGTACTCCCTTTATTTTTATATACAAGGTCACAAACTCAAATTACAGGTAGCAAGATAAAAATCAATGTATGCTTTACAAGTCAATTTTTTTTCTTGTTTACCGGGTTAATTAATAGGGTGCATGCACATTAGAAGAAATTGAGTGGCTGTGAGAGAGGAAGTACTAGATGAGTTTGTCATTATCATCCACTCCATGCATGCTAGTAATTAAGCCATGGGTTACTAGTATGAGGAAACATCATTAATATTTGTCTCGATTACTGTTGGTGGCCTTGTATAGATGCAAAATGTATTTTTTTATAGTGGCCTTGTGTACAAAAATGGAGGGAGTACCTCTGTCCTGGTTTATTCGTCACCATTGTAATTTGTGGTAAATTTTGACAAAAGATTTAACTAATGAAATGTTAGTGCATGTGAGTAAGTCATCTTAGGTTGTGCACCGTGACCAAGGAGGAGGGGGAAACGAGAGACATTAATGTTTATATGCTAATTAATAGCATTGCATGCAATGAACTAACCACTGCATGTCGTGTTTGGTACTCTCAAGTCATTAAAAGCATGCACACCCTTCATCTCTTTATTGGTTTATATGTCAAGAAACAAGAAACGAGGTAGAAGTTAATGCACCACGCCTAAGTATTTTGAGATTATTTGGTTTTCGTAAGATGACTTACACACCGAGACAGAGGGAGTACAACTAATCTAGAAGCCTAAACGAGCTGGCCCCTGGTACTCCTACTAGTAGTACTAGTACTCAAGTTGGAATTCCAATTGCACGGCACAACTTGTTAGGCAAAAAATTCGATACAGGGTGTAGGAAGCGGTTTGGGAATTTGCATGCCTTTCCGACCAGTGAGATACTCCATACAAAGTACGATAGAGAAATAACCACAGAGAAGGAAGCTAAAAGTAAACAATCAAACGAGCATTTTTTCATTTGTTTTGCATTGAATTGTTTGACAAGCTTGACTAGTGTTGTTTTTCTACTTTTACAAAAACCGCATCGTAATGTTAAAACGTGCATTTGCCCGTACATAAGTAATAGTAGTACTCCCTCCGTCTAGGTGTATAAAGTCTTCCCTCCTACTTGGTCACGGTGCACAACCAAAGATGAATTATTCACCTAGACGGAGGGAGTAGCATAGTCTGCAATAATATATAGAGAGAGACGTGCAATGCGATAGTATATAGTACTAAAGTTTGTGTTGTATGCACCTACTTACAAAATGCATACGGATACACAAGGTTTCCAAACTTTCCCTCTTACATAATTAAGGATGCTAATAATTCCCGAACGTTCGGGATTTATCATTTGCATCCCAAAACTAATGAGATCACCTTACGAAACTAAATTATACTCCCTACTAAAATCCATGGCGCTCACAGGAGCGCTTGCGGCACGCCACGAGTGCCCTAGTGCGCGGCCGTTTCCCAGCGCGCCGACACAACGCCTCTTCCTCAGCCTCGCAACTCGTGAGGTGCTGATTGGTGGCTTGCCGGCGGGCGAGCGCGATCTCACCGGTGTGGTGATCCGGCGCCAGCAGGTACTCCTCCTCGCTGGAAGCGTGCACCCGGTCCACGTACCACCAAGCGTAGATGAGGCGCTTGGGCCCGACTGCACTCAGGGCTTTGGCACGGGCGTCCTCCGCAACCCTCACGGCCCTTGCACGAGCCTTCTGCCAAATAGCCAATTGCCTGACTCTCTCGGACGCGACATAGAGCTGCTAGGCACATTGCCCCGTGGCGCGCTTCTCTTCCTTGTCCTTCTTCTCCGCCTCTATTTTCGCATGCTTTGCCGCCGGCAAAGCCTCCCACATGGCAACATCCATTTCTTTCCAAAGCTCCTCAAGGCTGGGGGGCTCGGCAGGCGGCGCGGCGTTCTCCTTGTAGCAGGGAGCCGACGCGCGTGCTGGCGAGATTGGGAACACCGACGCTCCACCTCGACGCGTCGCGGCGAGGAGTGGAACGCCGACGCGTCCTCCTCGAATAGTGGTTGTCGGTGTCAAAACCGGCGGATCTCGGGTAGGGGGTCCCGAACTGTGCGTCTAGGAGGATGGTAACAGGAGACAAGGGACACGATGTTTTTACCCATATTTGGGCCCTCTCGGTGGAGGTAAAACCCTACTCCTGCTTGATTAATATTGATGATATGGGTAGTACAAGAGTAGATCTACCACGAGATCAAGGAGGCTAAACCCTAGAAGCTAGCCTATGGTATGATTGTTTTTCGTCCTACGGACTAAAACCCTCCAGTTTATATAGACAGCGAAGAGGGCTAGGGTTACACAGAGTCGGTTACAATGGTAGGAGATCTACATATCCGTATCGCCAAGCTTGCCTTCCATGCCAAGGAAAGTCCCATCCGGACACGGGACGAAGTCTTCAATCTTGTATCTTCATAGTCTTGGAGTCCGGCCAAAGATGATAGTTCGGCTATCCGGACACCCCCTAGTCCAGGACTCCCTCAGTAGCCCCTGAACCAGGCTTCAATGACGATGAGTCCGGCGTGCATATTGTCTTCGGCATTGCAAGGCGGTTCCTCCTCCAAATAATTCATAGAAGATTTTGAACACCAGGATAGTGTCCGGCTCTGCAAAATAAGTTCCACATACCACCGTAGAGAGAATAATATTTACACAAGTTCAATCTGCTGACGTATTTCGTGGCATGACGTCACACCACGGCCAAGCCTTTATTCGAATTGTTTTTATTGTTCCACCTCAGCGCGTTTAGCGAAGCGGTTTCCTTGGCACGTCTTGTCAAAGCAGAGATCGTGTCCCCTTATTCCGGGATTCTCATCAATACGGGCGTGGTAACCCAACCGTGCCATTGATTATGGCGCTTGGGAGATAAGCGAGTTTTACCAGGCTGGTGGGGACGCATAGTTTCGTCCGCCCATATATAAGGGGATAAGGTTCCACCTTTTTAGCTACGCCTTCTTCCTCATTTGCTTATCCATTTCCGCGCACTCGGGCTCCAACGCCCAAGCCCGCACATCTCGCCTCAACCTTCCCCAGTCATGTCCGGAGCGGGAGGCAAGTGGATGGCCTCCTCCGTCACGGAGGGGCACATCAAAAAGTTGAGGAAAGCCAGATACCTGCACAACGATCTTGCGCACCGGCTTCCAGACGAGGGGCAGCTCGTCCCCACCCCCAGGCCCCATGAGAGAGTGGTGTTCCTTCCCCACTTCCTCCGCGGACTGGGCTTCCCACTCCACCCATTCGTCCGGGGACTCATGTTCTACTACGGCCTGGATTTCCATGATCTGGCCCCAAATTTCATCCTCAACATCTTAGCATTTATAGTTGTGTGCGAGGCCTTCCTCCGCATCAAGCCCCACTTCGGCTTATGGCTGAAGACTTTCAATGTCAAGCCGAAGGTAGTGGGCGGCCAGCAGGCAGAGTGCGGAGGCGCCATGGTGGGCAAGATGCCCAACGTCACATGGCTCGAGGGCTCCTTCGTGGAAACCATCAAAGGGTGGCAATCGGGGTGGTTCTACATCACCGAGCAGCGTGACCCTGAATGGGCAGCGGCCCCCGAATTCAGATCTGGCATCCCCACGCGGCTCACCTCCTGGAAAAAGAAGGGCCTGACATGGGGTGATTCAGAGGAGCTGACCGGACTCCAAACCTGCGTCCAAGACCTTGTGAACAAGAAGACCAAGCTCGTCAACGTGGTCCAGGTCATGCTCGCCCGCCGGATCCTCCCATGCCAACAACGGGCCTTCAACTTGTGGGAGTTTAATCCGGCACAACACCAGACCTTGAGCAGGCTCTTCGACACTACGTACGAAGACGCCTTGAGGGTGCTGTTCAAGGGTGCCGAAGCTCCCGCATCCGCTACCGAGGATCGCCGATTCAGCTCGCAGCGTCAAGTCGGCGAGGTAAGCTATTTTACCCTTCATGGGACACTTGTTTTCCATAGTTTGACTCTATGCGTGATCTAAACTCCCTTTACCTTTGACAGGCTTGGCAGAAGAAGTTCGGCCAGGTTAACTGTCCGGCTCCCTTGCCAGAAGGCCCAGCGGATGCCCGATTAACGGGACTGCTGGCTCCGGCGCCTTACGTGGTGCCGGAGAAGAAGGCCAAGAAGAAGGCCACGGGAACTCGGAGGAGTTCCCGGCGCCAGGTGTTATCGGACTCATCGTCCGATGACTCCGAGGCGGACTCCTCCCGCGAAGACGAGGAGGATAAGAAAGAGGCCTCTCCCCCAGCGGGGGGAGAGAAGAAAAGGAAGGCTTCCCCAACGGAGGAGGCCGAAGGGTCCAAGAAGGGAAGGACCCTTCCTCCAGACTGTTCCACCAACGCCGACGACGGCGAAGAGGAGTGGCCTTCGAGGGTCAAGCCTCTGGCGAGATCGTAAGTGTCCGGATTCCAAAATAACTCATGATTTTTCTTTCGTCGCATAGTGTCTTCTGACGCCGAATACCATGTAGCCCGCCCAAGGACGATCTCCCCGCTTTGTCGAGCGGCTCCTTGGATTCGTTGGATGCGAATAGCGCTTCACTTCCGACCGCCTCCTCCCCCCACGATGCAGACGACGCCGAGGTGGGGTCCCAGAAGGGGCCCAGCCAGGAGGAGGAGGCCCCGGAGGTGCCGCAGGGCAACCTCCCAGACTTTGGACCAGACTCTGCACCGGAACCTTTAGTGGTTCCGGAGTCCGGCGGGCGGCCCCTTCGTAGGAAGGGCGAGACTGCGATGCCGGTGACTTCCGTCCAACCGCAGGCGCCGGATAATTTGCTGGAGGCGCTCAACGGTGCTTCCATCAACGAGGAGCACCGCACTGTCATGAGTGCGGTGATTCAGAAGGTTCAGTCCGCCAAGAGCGGGCTGACCGAAGCCTGCACCAGCCTTCTAACAGGCTTTGAGGTATGTGATTAAGATATGTAAAATTAGTACCGCATAGACAGTAGCCCCTGATGCTCGGTTTGGTGTTCGGAAAGAAAATCCCAACTGAGGATCTAAAAAGATATACGCATGAGTCTAACACAAATATGCCAATATGGGAATGCAGGCTGCACTGCTGACCTCTGCCGCACTGACTGTGGAGGTCAATGCCTTGAAGCAGAGCCTCGAGCGGTCCGAGAACGAGCTCGGCCGTGCCAAGAAGCATCTCGAGGACAAGGAAGGTAAGTAATACCTTATTAAAGTAATACCTTATAGAAAAGGATTTGGTTGCGAAAAATGACAGGGATAACGTGAGTATTGCAGGGGCCACGAACGAGGTGGCGACCCTAAAGGAAGCGGTGTCCGAGGCCGAACACAATGCGGCCGCGGAATGCACCGAGCGGGAGAAGCAGGAGGCGCGGGTGGCGGAGGTGCGGCAAGAGCTCCAGGCTCTCATGGAAAAACATGAGAGTTTGGAGCGTGACTCGAAGACTCGAGAGTCCGAGCTCGCCTCGGCTCTTGAGAGTGCCAAAGCCGCTAAGGCCGAAGCCCAGAAGGCCCTCCAGGAGATTGAGGAGATAAAAAAGATAGCGGCGGGTAAGGCATTCTTCATGCAAAGCAAGCATGTAAAAGTGAATTATCTGTTACTTACCCGGATTCGGAGCTCTCCAGGAGCGTTCGCAGATCTGCCCCGTAGTGTGTCCGATGCTTCCGCATTCTACCGGGCCGAGGAAGGGAGCTCGACAGAGAAGGTATTCTGGTCTCAGTATGCTGAGGCCAGAAATCCAGTGCCCCTGAGCGACCAGCTGAAGCAGCTAGTCGAGCTCCACAAGGTGGCCGAACAGGCCATGAAGGGCCTCATAGTTCGGTTGTGGCCCAAAGAAGCCATACCTGGGAGCTAATTTGGTCTGGTGCGGCGGCTGGTGGATGCATGTCCATGGATTGAAGTCATCAAGCACTCCGTCTGCATTGAAGGTGCCCGTCGGGCCCTTGCCCGCGCTAAAGTGCACTAGGGCAAGATGGACGCCGAGAAGCTTGTGACGGACGCGCCACCGCCGGGCAAGGAGTATCGCATGCCCAAGATGTACTATAAGGGTGTCATGAAGGGTGCCCGCCTTAAAGCGGGTGAATGCCCCAAAGATGTAATTTTTGAGTAGACTCGCATTTTGTTATCATGTGCGCTGAAAACTTGTTCATATGTGCTAAGCAACGCTTGTTAATTTAAAATATTACCTTCTGTGCAGCCATTTATCAAATCTGAGAGATGGCAAGTCATTGGCTTCAGCCCGCATGCCGCGAGTGCTAGGGTGTTCGGGATAAACTTGAGCGCTCTTTTTCCCATTTTTGGGTCCTTCGACGGAGGCGCTCAACACAACGAACGAGGCAACCGGACTTATAATGCTTGAACACTCCCACTTAGCCATAGAATTCTTTAATTTTAAATTTCAGCGAAGCCCCTAGTGTTCGGAAGGCCGAATTCGGGGCGCTATCCACGCCTGGGGCCAGACAAAGCCGGCTCCTCGCTCTAAGCGGCATAAGTCTTTAGGGACTCGAAAAAACCTCTCGAACAGCGACCGGCTCTCGCCACATCATGACGGTCAGTTTTAGCTTGCTCCACTGAGGTGCTCAACCCAGCTCAACTAGGGCACAATCGCAGTGGTTCTCTCAGCGCTACCTTAGCCGATATAACGGAATGTAAGGTACCAAAACATGGGAGCCGGGCAAACCCAACTATTGACCCAAGACATGATTCGGAGCCGATGCATATAATGCTATAAGTTCGGGGTGCCGCACTTGTGAAAGTGTTCGGACTTATCACACCATACTTTGGGGAACTTAAGCCCCCGGTGTATTTGGCCGTACCAAAGCGTACGGGTGCAACATGTCATAAGTGAACATATATAGATAAAAAAAGGAATGCAATGATAGGCAAAAAGCGATGCATTGTTTATTCAAAAAATACTGCAATGAAAGCAGGACGATACAAATAGTGCGATAAGCAAGGGATGGGACTATTTAACATGTCCCCCTCCAGGGGTAGGCTGCGGAATGGTATGTGAAACAGGTATAATGCTCGTAATGGAGACCACCTGGATACTCGACATAGCTTTTCTGCTTCCCTAGCTATTGCATCATGAGTTCGGCAAGTCTACTGCCGGACAGGGCTTCTGGAAAATGGAGTCCTGTGAGTAAGAAGAAAGAAAAAGAAGAATGACACAATTGGGAGCCCTTGGTGTGGTTGAGCCGCACTCTGGGCATGCCGTGGTCGTGCCCCCCCTGTGCCCATGGTATCTCCAGATCGTAGTTATGTATGCGTGGTACTGGTCTCGCGATTTCGCGAGGGCTGGGGTTGGGGCTGCATTGCTACGTGTGCTTGGAATGTGCCAGGTGGTCTTGTTGTAGGTAACTCCGGGCGCGCTTGACGGTGTTCGGCCGCTTAACAGCCGGACTCGAGAATTGCCTTAAGAGGCTGCTTTGTATTTCCGCCACGAGAGCCGCTGTATGCTCCTCCGTTCGAAGAGAGCGTTCGGTGTTTCCGTTGACCATAATGACTCCTCGGGGGCCTGGCATCTTGAGCTTGAGGTATGCGTAGTGCAACACCGCATTGAATTTTGCAAATGCTGTTCGTCCGAGCAGTGCATGATAGCCGTTGCGGAATGGGACTATGTCGAAGATTAACTCCTCGCTTCGGAAGTTATCCGGGGATCCGAAGACCACTTCAAGTGTAACCGAGCCTGTACAATTGGCCTCTACACCTGGTATGACGCCTTTAAAGGTCATTTTTGTGGGTTTAATCCTTGACGGGTCGATGCCCATCTTGCGCACTGTATCCTGATAAAGCAGGTTCAGGCTACTGCCGCTGTCCATCAGGACTCTGGTGTCTAGAACCAATGCGGCGAATCCGCCATGGCGGATGCTAGTGGGGTGGTCCCTTCGATCAAAAGTGATCGGGCATGAGGACCACGGATTGAACTTTGGGGCGACTGGCTCCATCGCATATATGTCCCTAAGTGCACGCTTCCGCTCCCTTTTGGGTATGTGGGTTGCGTATATCATGTTCACCGTCGACACTTGTGGGGGGAAACCCTTTTGTCCTCTATTGTTCAGCGGCCGGGTCTCCTCGTCGTCATTGCTATGCAGCCCCTTGTCATTATTTTCGGCAATTAACTTGCCTGCTTGAACACCCAACAATCCATGTTGGTGTGATTGGCTGGCTTTTCGGGGGTGCCGTGTATCTGGCACAAGCGATCGAGTATTCGGTCCAAATTGGATGGGCCCGGAGTATTTCTTTTGAATGGATTTTTCCGCTGACCGGGTTTAGAGCCTCTGAATCCGGCATTGACTGCCGTATCTTCAGTATTATCGCTGTTAATGCGGCGCTTGTGCTTATTGCGACGCGACCTGCCATTGCTATCCTTGGTATCCGAACTAGCAGAGTTTTTGGTCAGGTTGTTACTGCGAGCTAGCCAGCTGTCCTCTCCCGCGCAGAAGCGGGTCATGAGTGATGTGAGTGCTGCCATAGACTTCGGCTTTTCCTGTCCTAGGTGTCGGGCAAGCCACTTGTCGCGGATGTTATGTTTGAAGGCTGCAAGGGCCTCTTCATCTAGACAGTCGACGATTTGATTTTTCTTGGTTAAGAACCATGTCCAGAATTGTCTGGCCGATTCGTCTGGCTGCTGAATTATGTGGCTTAGTTCATCGGCGTCTGGAGGTCGCACATATGTGCCCTGGAAGATATCAAGGAATGCGACTTCCAAGTCTTCCCAACACCCAATTGATTCTGCTGGCAAGCTGTTGAGCCAATGCCGAGCTGGCCCTTTAAGCTTGAGTGGGAGGTATTTGACGGCATGTAGATCATCACCGCGGGCCATATGGATGTGAAGGAGATAGTCCTCAATCCAAACCGCAGGGTCTGTTGTACCGTCGTATGATTCAATGTTTACGGGTTTGAAACCCTCGGGGATTTGATGATCCATTACTTCGTCTGTGAAGCATAGTGGGTGTGCGGCGCCTCTGTATTGGGCTATATCGCGACGCAGCTCAAACGAGCTTTGTCTACTGTGTTCGGCCCGGCTAGAATTGTTGTATCCGGCATGACGGTTGTCGTCATGTATCGTGGGGCGCCCACGCGATCCGTAGATCAATCTTGTTTGTCTTGCCTTATCCTCCAATATGTCTCGTAAGTCCGGCGCATTCCCCCGTGGCCTTGTACTTTTCAAGCGACGCCAGGGTTTAGCTTTAGTGGAGGGCCTAGAGGCCTCTCTGTCGCGGGCCATGAGGTGGCCGGTCGGCCGTATTGTGCGCTGGTGGTGTAGGTTTATGTGCTTCCTCCTCTAATCGGGGTAGCAGCTTGCGTTTGGGGTAGCTTTTGGAGGGGCGTTCGAGTTCATACTCTTCGGCCGCAAGGACTTCAATCCATCTGTCGGCTAGCAAGTCTTGGTCAGCTCTAAGCTGTTGCTGCTTTTTCTTGAGGCTGCTTGCCGTGGCCATAAGCCTGCGTTTGAAACTCTCTTGTTCGACGGGATCCTCAGGCACGACAAATTCGTCGTCGTCGAGGCTTGCCTTGTCTTCGGAGGGAGGCATATGATTGTCGTCCTCTACCTCTCTGTCTGCCGCTCTCTCATGAGGGCTGGTTTCTCCATCCTCCTGTGCGGAATCTTGCTGGAGGGGGTTGTCTTCAGCGCTTTCCGGGGTGTTATTGTCTCCGGTGCCGGAATCTCCATTTTTGCTGTGGCGGGATTTAGAGCGGCGTCACTGACGCCGGCACTTAGGCTGTTTCTTGGAGGGGAAATCCTCTGTTGTTCCATCGCCATTACCATCCTTTGGGATGTCCACCATGTATATGTCGTATGACGAGGTGGCCTTCCAGTGCCCTATAGGCGCTGGTTCTTGGTCGTCTCCGGCATCGTCGTCCATACCGTCGATGTCTTCGGAGTCGAAGTCTAGCATGTCGGTTAAGTCATCGACAGTGGCTACGAAGTGGGTGGTTGGTGGGCTTTGAATTTCTTCGTCGTCCGCATCCCAACCGTCCTAACCATAATCCGGCCAGGGCTCTCCTAATAAAGAGAGACACTTTAGCGAATTCAGGATGTCGCCAAAAGGCGAGTGCTGAAAGATGTCCGCACCGGTGAACTCCATGATCGGCACCCAATCGGGTTCGATTGGCAGGGGCGCGGAAGGTTCGGGGTCTGGCACCTTGGAGTCACGAGCTTCACAAGGGACAGGGTTGGTATTCGGCTCTATCCCCATAGAGGTAGCAGCCCCCGAGGCGGCGTCCAGCCACCCATCCTCGATCGGCGCAGTCGGCTCCGAGCTAAGGGTCGGAGCGGACTCTTGTGCGGCCTCCAGGGCATTGTCCGGCAGCAGAGCTAAATCATGCCCATTGTGATAGTGCAGCGCGCTCGGCTGTGGCTCGAATCCGTCGAAGATCAAGTCTCCGCGGATGTCAGCCATATAGTTCAAACTTCCAAATCTGACCTGATGGCCAGGGGCGTAGCTTTCGATCTGCTCCAGATGGCCAAGCGAATTGGCCCGCAGTGCAAAGCCACCGAATACAAAGATCTGTCCAGGGAGAAAAGTCTCACCCTGGACCGCGTCCTTGTTGATGATCGAAGGAGCTATTGGGCCTATAGGCGATGACACAGAGGAACTCTCAATGAAAGCACCAATGTCGGTGTCAAAACCGGCGGATCTTGGGTAGGGGGTCCCGAACTGTGCGTCTAGGAGGATGGTAATAGGAGACAAGGGACACGATGTTTTTACCCAGGTTCGGGCCCTCTCGGTGGAGGTAAAACCCTACTCCTGCTTGATTAATATTGATGATATGGGTAGTACAAGAGTAGATCTACCACGAGATCAAGGAGGCTAAACCCTAGAAGCTAGCCTATGGTATGATTGTTTTTCGTCCTACGGACTAAAACCCTCCGGTTTATATAGACACCGGAGAGGGCTAGGGTTACACAGAGTCGGTTACAATGGTAGGAGATCTACATATCCGTATCGTCAAGCTTGCCTTCCACGCCAAGGAAAGTTCCATACGGACACGGGACGAAGTCTTCAATCTTGTATCTTCATAGTCTTGGAGTCCGGCCAAAGATGATAGTTCGGCTATCCGGACACCCCCAAGTCCAGGACTCCCTCAGTGGCAGCAAGGAACGGAACAACGACGCGTGACCGTCCGGGCGGTGCAGCAAGGGGCGCTTAGGGCTTGGGAGGGGCGATGCCATGGTGGTCGACGTGAGAGGGAGGGGGAGGAGATAGCGATGAACGTGAGCGTTCTTCTGAATCCCGTGGGAGGCGCAGTATTTATAGTGAGCAATGGCACACCTACGTAAGATATGGACTGAGCTGCACTGACTTAACTGCAGGTCCAGTCGCGTCACTGACATGTGGGCCAGACCCTTGTTGGGCCCATATGTCAATGACCCAATGCACCTGCAGTTAAGTAACTGAAGCAGCGTCCCGGAAGATATGTTGCGTGATTAACGTAACAGCTACGTGGGCATATTTGTTGGAGTAAACTACGGGGGAGGGAAGGGGTGGAAATATTGCTGGTCACAACGGATTGGACGAGCGTGGGGGAGGAGAGTCATGCATGCCGATTTTTTCACACGTGGTGGAGTGGTGGGACCGCCGGAGGGAGAAGGAGAGTTTGGCAGGCAAATTGTTTCCACACATGGAGAGGAAAAGATTTGGAGACAAACGGGCTTCCTATAGGTATGGGGAACGGTGCATAATAAGTCATCTTGCATGCCGGGCTAGGTATAGTCTCAAGTCATTAAAACATACATGCCCCACACATGTTCATATTTCAAGGTGCACTAAATTATTGCATGCGATCATTAAGGCAGGCCATAATGGTGGTATCTTAGCTAGTATCATGCACACGGGAATAGCAAACATGCTGATGTGGCAAATAATTAAAAAAGAGAGGGGGGTTAGAGTAACTAGTGTTCATGCATGTATTGGTAAACACATTTTTTGTGAAGCACGACAGCATTAGTTGAGTACTTTTGCAGACTTCAAAAAACTATTCCACCGCCTCTACTATCTTGCTAAGAGTAGGTGAAATTTTTGAATCGAGCCCTTTAAACTAGAAGGGAGGTAGTAGTACTCTAATAACTAACTTTGTTGTGATGACAAGATAGGACATGGCACGCACCTGGACGGAGGAACTAGTCTGCATTATGCATTTAAGTTTTGTCTGAACTCAATGTACCTCTACTTTCACCAGACTTATAGAAAAATGTATCAACATTCACAATGTCAAATCAATATTTTTACACTCATTATAAAACGTAGTTCTTATACTCATTATAATCATAATTGTAGATATTGATATTTTTAGTATAAATTTGGTCAAACACTTTGCAAACGGTTGACGGGAGTAAAAAGGACCAGAGGGAGTATCATGCATGCGGTGTAGGCAAAAAAAATGCTCATTTATAGCCGGTCGAAGTCTCAAAGGGCGCGACCGCGTGAGGGAGGCGAAGGTCGTGGGAGGCGCGATGGTTGACGGAATTAAGTGAAGTTACATCCACGCGCCGGCATGGTGTGCGAACATGCAGAAGCTATACCGTCAGGCCCACGATATGGGTCTAGTAGACATGACATCTAGTGGGTCCCGCATAGTTCTCGAGAACTCTTTGCGGGCTTGCAGCCGTTTATCCACCGGGCAAGCCAGCAACCCCACGTCGTTCGCATGCCCTACTCGTCCCCGTCTTCTACCTTACAATTGTTCGCTCCCAGTCGTCCCATCCTTTCACATTAGTTCGCTCCCAGTTTTTTTGCTGGGTACAATAGTCTCCTAACCCTCCTCCAAAATCCATGGCCTCCCAAATCTCCATGGTTGCCGCTGAGTACCAGGTTAGAGCCATCGCCGGCGATGAGTCCATCGTCATCTACACACGTGGATCCGTGACGGTGAAAGCATGGCTTGCTCGCTTCCTACGCATGTTCAACAGTTCAACGGATGAGTGGGCGTTGGGCTAGAAGTTGAGTACACCACAGTCCTAGGACGAGAGAAGGATCTAAAGGACGAAGAGAGGAAGAAGCCCGCCGTGATCCAGGTTTGCGTACATAACGTTTGCTTGGTCTACCACATATGCCATGCCGGCGTTGAGTGCCAGGATTTTAAGAACTTCCTCAAGGACAAAAGAGTGATATTTGTTACTGTAGACTTTAAGAATGACAGGGATGTCCTACGTCGGATAGGTCTCGTTGTAGGCCAGCCCTTCGAACACCAGAAGGCAAGCCTGGTGTCCTCCTCTCAACCTTCAATGCTGACCCTGGCAGCAGCCATGATTGATCCTTCGTACGCAAAACTGAAGAAACCTCATTACGAGTTTCATCATGCATGGGAGTCGAAGACATTAGATGAAGATCACATCATGTATGCAGCAATGGATGCCTACCTTTGTTTAAATATCTACAATGGTTGGATGAAGAAGCAGAGCCCAGTGTCCAGTTCAAGCAAAGAAGCGTCGGTGAAGAGGAAAAGGAAGAGGGACGAGGACGAAGTCGAGGACGAAGTCGAGGACGTGGACTCAGACTCCGAGTAGGTGGCAGTGTCGTCGCTCATGCTGGTTCTACTGCAGTGTCAAGCGGACTAGTTGCTTAGTTTATTTTCAAGGGTGTGTTGTGCTGAGGCCCCAGTAGAACTATGTTTATGTTCTTTCTCGTTATTTGAACTATTTAGTACGTACAGTAGTACTAGTACTATGTCTTACTACTGTTCTTCTTGCAGTTGGTACTACTGCTCGTATCTTCGTGTTCCTACTGTACTTAATACGTTCGTACTAGTAGTATAATTTAGGTCAGTCGACTTGTGAAAGAAGTTCGACGGAGCGAAGGAAGAAGATGGCATAAGAGGTGGAAGAAGCCCTTCTAGCCATCCATGTTACATCAAACGGCTCACAAGAGTCGACTGACCCAAATTGCTCCTTCAGATTGCAGGATCCACGTGGCATTCAAGGTCTCGAAGGTAGATTGCGTGTCCACACCCGGTTCGCGAGCACGACGCGCGCGCGACCGGCTTCCGCTGCGACATCAACCATGCGCGCCTCCTCCGCGCGGGCGGAGATGACAATGACACGCTAGTTCCTCCTCGCCGGCGTGCTGGAGCACGCGCTCGTCCTCCTCTTCGTACGCTGCGTGCATAGACGCGGCTCCACCAGCTGCTTGCGTGCTTGGCAGCATGGCGGCATCGCGAGAAGGGACTACAGACGATGTGAGCGGGCGAGCCTTCGGCTTCATGGCACAGGGATGGCGGCGACACGGCGGTGATGGGTGAGAAATTGTTGGCCGAAGAAGGCGGGTGCCGGCATGCGCAACGGCGGCGGCAGCATATTGATCAGTGCGCGTGTGGGGGCTTAGTTAGTTTTATATAAGGTTGGTCAAACTTAAAAGAAAACCATTCTAGTACACGTAAATATTAGACTTAGGCAGCGCTTTTATTAGTTAGTACCACAGCCATGATACAGAATCCTGTGCAAGCGCGTAAACTGCGGTCGCGCGGTCGATCAAAGAGTGCATCACCGTGTCGCGCTCGAAGGACATCCACCGAACCTTTTTGTGTGTGTGAAAACAATCCCCGAATATTACTCAACTTTTTTTCCTGGAAAAGTTCTTGACGCTGCAATATTTTCATATATTTGAATTTAGCTTCAGTTCGTGTTTATTTGGATTTGGACGTTTTAGGTGCGCCCTAGTTTTTTTAATACTGATTTTCTGTGTGTGACTGAGAGAGAACGTGTGTATGTGTCCATATGTGTGTTGTGGCGGAAGGGTAATGTAGAGACAGTGTGCGTGTGATACAGACATAGAGAGGTGTGAATGTGCAAATGATCATGCATGAGTGAGACATAGACAGATGCCGATACGTTCTGTATACATGAGAGAACGGTCTTCTAGTTTACTTGTGTGTGTGTGCGTGTTTGTGTGTGTGTGAGAGAGAGAGACAGATAGAGAGAGAGAGAGAGAGAGGAGCATCTGTAACACAACAACCTTCTCTCTCGATTCGTCCGTCCCTCGCACGCTCGCATGCAACACATTCATCAACGCGCACATTTTGACACCCTCACCTGGCCCCTGACCACCTCAAGGCCCGCACAATCTCTTCATGAATACCCATTTCTCTCCTTAGGTTTGTTTTCTCTCAATATCTGACACACACACACACACACACACACACACACACAGAGACACACACAACACAACACACACACACACTCCCTCGAGCACACAATTCATCCCCATCCAAGGTTATACGGCGACCACTCTCGCTTGTGCTTCTTTGCACCCCAACATGCACGACACCTTAATATTCAAAGAGGGCATCGAGCAGATTGAAGACGGCGACCACACCGCACTAGAGAATGTGGGGCTATTTGGAAGGAGGGTGATGTGATGACGGCTGACTGACTCCTCCCCCCACCCTCTCTCTCTCGCACAAAATTACCAATCCCTCTCTCCCACGCACAAAATTATCAATCCCTCAGCCCACGAGATCCTTCCCCTCTCGTCCATGTTTTTCCAGCTCTCTCATCAAACATGTTGTCTCTTCTCCTTCCATGTATACAGAATCCGGATGCACACGCATCTCACGTATATTACATGTCTCCATCTTTCTCACAGACCTAACTTCTTCCTCTCTCTTTCTCTCTCTATCTCTCTCTGTCTCGTTAGGTTTGTCTCCTACTCTCTCGCCCACATACATACAATCTTTCCCGCCCTATCTGCTCCATCTTCAAAAGCTCTCTCTGCACGTTTCATTCACACATTCGGATATGTCAAAATGTTGCTTCTATAATGGCTGATGTAGAGTTATGGTTGGTTTTGTTGCATCCTACAAAGTAAAAACTATGAAATGCATTTAGATTCTCATTTGACTGGGACTATGTGAGTTTGAGCATGTTGTAAAGTACTATAGACCTTGTATACATCTTGGGATTCGACAATGATTGTAACTATTGAATTGTATAGACCATTACATTTGAAGTCAATAGCCTAATATATTTATTTCACAATTTCAACAAATGATTAGTTCACTACAAACTAAGAAAATAAATGTGTACTCCCTCCGTTTTTATTTAAGTCCGCATATTAGCATTGGTCAAAGTCAAGTTTTGTAAACTCTCAGAAAGCTCATAATTATTAACATATACAATAACAAATAAATACCATTAGATTCATTATTGAATGTACTTTCACATCATACATATTTGTTATGGTAAATGTTTATATTTTTCTATAAACTTGGTCAAACTTTAGGAAGTTTGACTTCAGTCAAACCTAATATGCAGAGTTTACTACTACTACACGCTAGTTGCTTAGCCGAATCACTCAACACGCCACACGGGGAGTTTAGTGTCACAAAATTTTGAGGTCGGCGGGAAAATCTCCCGCGACCCTGATTCGAGCAGTGGGAATTTACCATCATAGCCTTCCGAGCAGGCCTACGGATGACGCTTGGTAGGGGGTTGTTTTCGTAACTTCAGGTTCACCCCAGCCAGTCAACCCCACCCTGGCACCCAGAGTAGTACACCTGAATACTCCCCATTTTCTATCCCCACCGCAAAATAGACTTCTCCACGGCACCGCAGCCTTCGTGCTCCTCCCCTTTACATCGGTGCACTCGTCCACCGCAGCGCATCTGCCTCATCGACGACCTCATACGCAGCACTGGAGCCGGTCCATCGTCGTCATCGTACACGGAGCCTCTTCCCCGGCATCGTCTTCCACGGTTTCGGATCTGCTTCCCAGAAGCCGACGCCAAGCGCAGAAGTACCACCGTCGTGGACAATGAACTGACTCCCGTTGCCGACCATGACTCACAGAGGCCGCCGTGACCATCGTTCTCCTCCTCGATTGGTAATGTGTGTATTGAATCACTTAGCAGTACATGTGCAGTTTCAATTTTGTTCATACCTACCCTTCAAATTTTCTGGGTGCTATTGTTCCCGTAAAAGTAATTGGTTATAGCCTCCATTGTCCAACAGAATATCAGCTTGTAATTGTGCGTCGCTCCTATATCGCGTTGTGCTTGGGTAGGTTTTTCATCTGCAACTAGTAGTGTGGCAAATGATGGAAAGTTTTTTAGAACTAGCAAGATCCCATGCGTTGCACGCATCAAGATGCATTTGTATGAGTAGTTTATCTTGTGGGGAGAAAAGGATGAACGAGGGAAGGCCTTATTTGCAAATTTGGAGAGGGGTATGGGTATCTTTTTGCAAAATTCCTATTTGTTTCCTTCCTATCTGTCAGATATAAATCGGACGGCCTATATTGCAGGATGGCAGGCACACCATCATCACCAACTCTGTTTTTTTATAAGAAAAAAAAGTATAGAGAAAAAAAAGTAGACAGTAGAGAAGTAGAGATAAATATTAAATATTAAATCTATATCTATACCTACTAATAAAGCAAGGTGCGTTTCTCCAAAAGTTTCATCCGTTCACCGTCGAAACATACTAGAATTTATTTCTATCCAAGGTGGTACTAAATTTTGGGGCGTTTGACCGCTAGAAAATAAAAAGCGCTTCCATCTAAAATTTCATCGCTTGGGCCACAGGCTCATCCCTTACGCATAGCCTTTCCAAGGAAAAGGAAAAATTAATGCCAGTTACTGGTGTCAAACTCACGACCTCATGGATACATACCATGTGACCAGGCCAACTGCGCTAGCTTTGTTCTATGTCTCAAAAAGTAGTAGGTAGTCCTCTCTATTTCTGCTCAATCCATCTAGCCCAGTTGGGCCTCCACGTGCGCACCAGCCCCCAATCAAATTATTTTTTTCGTCTGTCTATCAATTGATAAAAGATAATTTGTTTTGTTGGTATTTTTCTCAAAAAAAATCATCCATCCCTCATCAAGTGATAAAGAATTTATTTCTATCCAAGGTGGTACTAAATTTTGGGGCGTTTGACCGCTAGAAAATAAAAAGTGCTTCCATCTAAAATTTCATCGCTTGGGCCACAGGCCCATCGCTTGCGCATAGCCTTTCCAAGGAAAAGGAAAGAATTAATGCCAGTTACTGGTGTCAAACTCACGACATCATGGATACATACCATGTGACCAGGCCAACTGCGCTAGCTTTGTTCTATGTCTCAAAAAGTAGTAGGTAGTCCTCTCAATTTCTGCTCAATCCGTCTAGCCCAGTTGGGCCTCCACGTGCGCCCCAGCCCCCAATCAAATTATTTTTTCGTCTGTGTATCAATTGATAAAAGATAATTTGTTTTGTCAGTATTTTTCTCAAAAAAATTCGTCCATCCCTCATCAAGTGATAAAAAGATTTGTTTTTATGGGCCTTTTTTTGGACAGGACGGGGTGTTCATGGGCCACGCACGGAGCACTAAAAAACTGGTTGTGTGAGAATCAAACTCACGATCTTCCCTGTTGTACATATATAGCTGCAACCAACTGGGCTAACATATGGATATTAGTTTGTCCACCACGCGGCTTTAATGTGATTTCTATGACTTTATATACTTTGTAAGTTACATGAAATATCGGCAAGATGAGAACTGGTGAAACAGAATTGCTTGTCCTCTTGGAGGCATTAAAGGAAGGATGCATTTTGGCAATTAAAAGGAATTATGTGGGCTGTCTTGGTGGGGGTCTATTAAAGGAAACATGAACAATTAAAAGGAATTGGGTGGCCTTCTTAGGGAGGAAGGATGGATTTCAAGGACATTTACATGGCAAGGATTGAACGTGTTTGTGGGGTGTATTATAAAGGAAGGAGCAACAGTTAAAAGGAAATGGTGGGGTGTATTAAAGGAAGGATCAACAATTATAAAAACGAATGTTCACAAAAAAATAATTAAAAGGAATTGTGTGGGGATGGATTCACGTGACAGGGATTGGACATGCACAGGAGTTTCTTAAAAAAACGTGCATGATATGGCTAAAGGAATTGTGAAAGGAAGGATGGCAACCATGATGAGAGGAATCACATGAGAACATGCACGTTCAGCTTCATTGTACTTGCAATCGTAGCAGCCCAGCCCATGTAAGTGGGTTAGGATGGCCAGGGTTAACCAAGGATGCCCAGCAAAACAAAGTTTACAACAATATAAAACACATCTTCATTTTGTCGACACAGACACTGTGATCGATCCATCTTCTCATAAGTGCACTTGCATGTTTACTTAAAAAAAGGGTGCGCTTGCATGTTGGCATTTTTTAGGGGGGAATGGTCGGCCAGGCCATCTCCTACCTTTCTTTGCGGTGTACTCAGCACCCATGGGACAACTCTTCTTTCTTTTGTTTTTGGTTTTCTTACTTTGTTTTTGCATGCTGGTTAGTCATCCAGCATATTTAATCACTTTGAATCACAGCTCACTCCTTCCTGTCACTCCTACTGCATGGAATTGCTCTCGCCTCCCTTCTCTTGCGAGGAAATAAATCACGCCTAGGGTTCCTATCTTCCACCACCAACGCTACTTCCCGCCATCTGCCGCCTTCCGCAACGAAGTGCTGGAACCGTGACGTGCACATACATATGAACGAGGTGTGCTTGCAACTATCATATTCTATATTTGAATTATATGTCAATTCCAATGTGAAGGAGATAGGTACTGTGTGAGGACCCAAACTTTGAACTTTAGATCAATCGAGAGAGGAAAAACAATGCACAAGTGGCCAGTCTATGGATAATATGGGGTCACAGAAGTATGAAATTCTCGGAAACCAGAAGGCCAAGTTTTTTGATGCGGAATTGACACTTGAGAAGAGAAGGCCCGACAACGGATAACATCCATCGTAAGTCAACAATGCAGACGCATCAAATGTTACATTTACAATGATGCAACAAAGAAGAAACAAGCAAGACAAGCACGTATTGCATGCATTCTCCATACTAAGCTTTGCAAAAAAGTAAACTCCTACTTTGGGACACCTTTTGTTTCAAGAACCTTTTGTTTCAACTTGACACAATGAAGCAGGCAAGTGGGTATACAATGGGCCACCGTGTTAAAATACAGAACGTGGATTTGAGGAAGGGAGGTCTTGAGGCATGTCTACTGGACTAGGACATGTGATTTCTCCTCCCATTGCAAAAAGCAAGGTGTGTTTCTCCAATTTTTTCATCCGTTCACCGCTAAAAGATTTTTTTGTTTCTATTCGAGGTGGTACTAAACTTTCGTAGTCGGTCTGTTAGCAAAGGAAAAACGATTTGTGGAGAACTTCGTACATGGGCAGCGCGCCCTATGGCCCAATAAAGTCAGCCCTTTTTTCCTGCCCACGCAGCAATAATAAAATCCTATTTTCCGTTAAATGCAGCATATAGTTTCAGCTACGCACAGGACGACCAAGACACATGGCCCATTTTTGTTTGTGTTTTGTTTCAAATTTTCTTTTTCTATTTCTTTCTCTTTTTATTTCCTATTTCTTTTATTTTGCCCATTGCAAGTATATTTTTAATTTATTTTCTGAAATTCCACAATTTTCAAAAAATGTTTGCAATTTCAATTTTTATTCTCAATTTCGTAAAAAGTAACGAATTACAGAGCTATGTTCCTATTTTAAAAAATGTTTCTATTTTTTTTGTCGTGCCAAAATATGTTCAAAAGTTAGAAATATTCCCATTTTAATAAAATGTTCGTATTTTTCAAAAAAATCAACATTTGAACAAATGCATTTAAAAAATGTTCCAAATTCGAAAAATATTCTTTTTTTACATATAGGTTTAAAAATTGAAAAGAATGTTTGCATTAAACGAACACGTTTTCTAAAATTCTTTTGCATGTTTAACACATCTTCCCATTTAAAAAAATTGTTCATAACGTAAAAATATTCATATTTTTATAAGAATGTTCATGTATTAAAGAAATGTATGCGAATTTCAGGAAATGTTCTTTTCAAATTTTTTGTGCTTGCTTTGTCCAAAAATGTATGGAATTTTCAAAAAAATTGTTCAAAACTTGGAAAATTATTCACGTTGCCAAGGATATTCGGTAGTTCATGTTATGAATTTCAAAATTGTGTTCCTATTAAAAAATGTTTGAAATTTGAAATTTTTGTCATTCTGATTTTTTTTCAGAATTTTAAAAATTATTCCCATTTTTTAAAAATGTCTGGATTTTTCCAAATTTGTTCATGATTTAAAAATGTTACAAATTTGAAAAATATTATTGTTTTAGTGATATGTTCAAAAATAGAAAATAATTTTTGCATTAAAAGACACATTTTCTAAATTTCTTCCATATGTTCAAAACATGTTCCCGTTTCCAAAAATTGTTCACAACTTCAAAAAAATATTCGTATTTTTATAAAACGTTCATGCTTTTAAGAAATGTTTGTAAATTTCAACAAATGTTCCATTCAAAATTTTTGTTCATGTTGAAAAGTTCAAAATAAAGATTTGAATCTGACGTTGCCTTAGATTCTTTAATATTAACGCTAGCCATTGGTTAGCAGAGCACATTTGTTTGAGTGGCTTGCAACATGTGGTCGGGTCTTTGAGGTTGTGAGTTCGATAAGTCCCATACTGGGCCTGGTCCGCATCCGGTGCATCAAGCTAAGTCGGCTTGTTTAGAATAAGGGAAACCATAAACTATTGACAGTGGTAGCTTCTTTGCGTCAATAAAAGAGAATATACTGGTTAATTATAATTGAAACAAATTATGGGCAAGTGCCAATAAAAAAGAATATATTGGTTCGGCTCTAATTAAAGGGTGCCAAGTTGAACTATAGAATACAGACATGTGGGGTCTTGATTCATTCTTATATTAAGCTAGAGGCATGTAATTTTATCCTCCTGTTGCAATGCACGGGCATGTGAGCTAGTATAAAATAAATATAACAGTAGAGAAGAGAGTAGAGATAGCAGAGACGTCGGGAAAGGATTGCGCGCGCGGGAAAAAGCGGCCGGGCGTTCGCTAGTTTTGGCGCGCGGCGTACGACGCGCTATATAAATTCCAACGCCCTCCCACCGCTATGTGCCTTGCCACCACTCTCTCCCCTCTCTGTGCCTCGCCACCGCTCTCTCCTCGCTCTTTCTCGCCTCGCCGCCACCGCGCCACCATGTCGCTGCGTCACCGGGAAACTTGGGGATACCGCGGCGTCCGCGCGCGCCCCTCCGGCGGCTTCTCCTCCGAGATCCGGTTCCGCGGGATGCGCCTCGGCCTCATCAATTTCGACACCGCCAACGAGGCCGCCCGCGCGTACGACGCCGCGGTGTGGCGCCTGTCGTGGTTCTAAGTCTGACAGTAGAATAGGGGGTAGGAATGGAGAGGCAAGATCCTAGCTATGGAGTAGTTGTATACGCAAGATGTTTACGAGTTCAGGCCCTTCTCGGAGGAAGTAACAGCCCTACGTCTCGGAGCCCGGACGGTCGACTGGATTATATGCGTATGAGTTACAGGGGTGCGAACCCTTGACACTAAGGAGGGGGGTGGCTTATATAGAGTTCGCCAGACCCCTCCGGCCCTCAGTTATGTAGGGTTTAAAGTACATTAAGATCGGGGGTTACTGGTAATGCCCCACATAAAGTGCTATGATGACCATAAGAGCTACTTAATGATCGACCGTTTGTGTGTAGACTGACTTTAGATCTCCTGGCGGTCGAGTGGTTGGCTTCATGGTCGAGTGTCTTCAAGTCAGTCGAGTGGAATACTTCTGAGTCGACTGACAAGTGGTTTCTTCTAGAAACATCCTTGGGGAGGGTATCTTGGACAGGTCCATGACCCTACCCTAGGTACATGGCTTCATCATTAGCCCCCGAATGGATCGAGGTTTGAGTGGGGAAGGAGTTGAGAACTCTTCCGACCCACTTTTCGTGCTATGAGTGTGTCTTGTTCTAGATCAATGAACTTAAGTGACGGCACCAACTTCTTTTTCAGTCGCCTTGATCCATTATTTGCATTCGTCGAGTGAATTTTCTTTACTTGGAGAACTCCGAATGACAGAGCGGAGGAAATCTCTCGTCTGACAAGTTGTTCTGCAGCTCGCGGATTTAGCGGGATTCGAATTTCGGGAAGCGCGCGGGGCGGAGGAGGCCGCGGTAATCGGACGAGAAAAGGCAGGGACGCCTCGATCTCCATGCCACCTTTTTCGCCACGTATCGCGCGCGACTGTTGCGGGATTTGACAAGATCGCCCGGGCCTACAAGTCAGTCACTCGGAAGTAACCTCGTATAAGGCGTCGGACGGGGGTTTTTGAACAGTGCGCTCTCATTTCCTCCTCTCTTCTTCAGACTTATCTGCCGCATTCGCTTCCATCTCAGCGCCGCTGCATCATGCGCGTCTCGCCGACGACGATGGTGAAGGAGAAGACAGTGGCCCTGGAGCGGGTGAAGAAGGCAACGGCGAAGGCGAAGGGAAGGGCGACCAGTCGGGGCGGATCTTCCTCGAGGGTCGGCCTGCCGCAGGGCTTGATCCAAGGCGACTGGATCCGCTCGACGATTCGTTAGGCGGATCTCGATGACCTGGCCAATGGAGGACTGATCCCCCATGGGTCAGCGCCGCTTCCGGGGAAGGAGTCTGAGCCGCAACCTGAGGAGGGTGAGGTAGTTCTCTTGGCCACCCATGTCGACCGTGGGTTTTCTCTGCTGCCTCATCCTTTCTTTCGAGGATTTCTGAATTTCTTTGGGGCGCAACTCCACCACTTCACACCCAACACCATCATGTACCTCGCTGCTTTCGTGTCTTTGTGCGAGAATTTCTTTGGTTATCGGCCTCATTGGGGTCTTTTCAAGCACATTTTCACCTGTCGCTCCCAGACGGTGAAAAAGGCCAATCCGAGTGATGAGAGAACCCAAGTGATTCAGATGTGTTGGGGTCTTGGGGTTCAAAGGAGGGGGAAAAGTGCCTTTCTGGCCATGGTCCTTCCCGACTCGGTCCGTGGATGGCAGTCGACCTGGTTTTACTGCAAAGACCAGCCGATGCCAGGGCAGTCGACCGGACTCCCTCCTTTTACTATGGACCGAGTGAGGAAGCCTTCCTCTTTGAAGGTGATCCCGGAGGAGAAGGTGCAGGTTAAGGTGCTGGTCGAGCGTGTAGTCCAGCTTATCCGTGACGTGGTGACCGGCATGGATCTCTTGGAGGTCTTCCTCCGACGACGCATCCAGCCCCTTCAATATCGAGACCATCCAATGTGGATGTATTCTGGCACTAAGGACACCACTCGGATCAACCCGGAGGAGGTCGAGGAAGCCATGTTGGAGAGGTGGCTGACGGCCATCACAGGGAATAAAGACAGCCCCCGAGGAGCCAGGAGGATTCCTCCACTCGACCAATCATACAAAGTAGACAAGGTCCGATTCTGCATCTCCGACTGTGATCCTGTTTTCTTCACTCTGCTTGCTTAAAATCAGTCGACTGACTTCTGTCTTGTTTGTTGTCTTCTAGGTCACTACTGAGACGTACTCGATGCCCAACAGGGCGCAAGAACAGGTCGAGGAGGAGGAGGCGAGCGGAGGTGAAAGTCAGGAGGAGTGGCAATCTGATGGTGAGGGGGATGAAGATGACGACGGCTCCGGTGAAGAGGAGGAGGAGGAAGAGGAGGAGGAAGTCGACCCTCCTCGCACGGAAAGGCGATCCAAGCTCGCCCAGGACCCTGCAGTCGAGCGTGGTAAAGCGACTGTGCCTGTTGGGCAGTCGATGAAACGCCCTCGGACGTCCTCTCCAGCGCCGACTGAAAAAGCGCCGAAGTATCCCCGAGCGGCGTTGAGGGAGTCCTGGACTAGGGGGTGTCCGGACAGCCGGACTATCATCGTCCGCCGGACTCCAAGACTACGAAGATACAAGATTGAAGACTCCGTCCCGTGTCCGTATGGGACTTCCCTTGGCGTGGAAGGCAAGCTTGGCGATACGGATATGTAGATCTCCTACCATTGTAACCGACTCTGTGTAACCCTAGCCCTCTCCGGTGTCTATATAAACCGGACGGCTTTAGTCCGTAGGACACAACATCCATTACAACAATCATACCATAGGCTAGCTTCTAGGGTTTAGCCTCCTTGATCTCGTGGTAGATCCACTCTTCTAATACACATCATCAATATTAATCAAGCAGGACGTAGGGTTTTACCTCCATCAAGAGGGCCCAAACTTGGGTAAAACATCGTGTCCCTTGTCTCCTGTTACCATCCGCCTAGACGCACAGTTCGGGACCCCCTACCCGAGATCCGCCGGTTTTGACACCGACATTGGTGCTTTCATTGAGAGTTCCTCTGTGTCGTCACTGATAGGCTCGATGGCTTCTTCAATCAACAACAACACCGTCCAGGGTGAGACATTTCTCCCCGGACGGATCTTCATATTCGGCGGCTTCGCACTGCGGGCCAATTCACTTGGCCATCTGGAGCAGATCGAAAGCTACGCCCCTGGCCGTCAGGTCAGATTTGGAAGCCTAAACTTCACGGCGGACATCCACGGAGACTTGATCTTCGATGAATCCGATCCGCAGCCGAGCGTGCCGCCACTATCGTGATGGGCACGATCTAGCTCTGCCGCCGGACAGTGCCTTGGAGGCCGCACATGAATCCGCTCTGACTCATAGTTCGGAGCCGATCGCACAGATCGAGGACGAGTGGCTGGACACCGCCTCGGGAGCTGCAACATCCGCGGCGATGGAGCCGAACACTGACCTTGTCCCCTATAAAGCTCGTGACTCCGAGGTGCCGGACTCCCTGCCGGACTCCAAACCTCCTGCGCCCCTGCCAATCGAATCCGATTGGGTGCCGATAATGGAGTTCACCGCTGCGGACATCTTTCAGCACTCGCTCTGTGGCGACATTCTAAATTCGCTAAAGCATCTCTCGCTATCCGGAGAACCCTGGCCGGATTATGGCCGGGATGGTTGGGATGCGGACAACGAAGAAATTCAAAGCCCACCCACCACCCACTTTGTAGCCACTGTCGACGATCTAACCGACATGCTAGACTACGACTCCGAAGACATCGACGGTATGGACGACGATGCCGGAGGCGATCAAGAACCAGCGCTCACAGAGCACTGGAGGGTCACCGCAACCCATGATGTATATGTGGTGGATACCCCGAAAGGAAGCGATAACGAGGACCAACGGGGCGCGGCAAAGGATAATCCCGCCGATAAACAACCAAAACGGCGACTCAGACGCCGCCCTAAGTCCCACCTCGACAACAACAGCGCTCTTAATGACCCAGCAACAGAGCAAGGCAAACCAGTGGATGACGAACATGCAGCCAAGCAACCGTCCGAACAGGACGAATCGGATAATCAATCCATGCCTGGCGAAACCAACAGTCCAGACGACCTCACGCCGGACACACCACCGGAGAATAAGAGCCTTCGCAAAAGACTCATCGCCACTGCAAGAAGTCTGAAGAAGGAAAAACGGAAGCTCAAAACAGCGGAAGACATACTCAGAATGAGGTGGAGCAAAGTGCTCAAAACCGCAGACAAATACGGCAATTGCCATCAATCAAAGAGCTACCCGAAGCGCAAGCTGCTGCCAGAATTCGACGAGGAAGCCATAGAGCCCCCACAGTCAAAAAACAAAGAGGCCGCCTGGCCGGATAGATGGCCAGATGATAGGCCAAAAACTATAAGCGGCGCCGCACACAAGCCGGCCCATGATCCTGGGAAAACAGATGGCCCAGCCAGGTCCATTTACGGGCCAAAAAAGAGGGGCCCAGGAAGCAACACAACACGCCAAGTGTTCGAAGACAGCGGTACACCCAAATACAGGGGCACCGCACACCCACTATGTTTCACCAATGAGGTGCTGGATCATGAATTCCCAGCAGGGTTTAAACCCAGAAACATAGAGGCTTACGACGGAACAACAGACCCTGGAGTCTGGATAGAGGATTATATACTACACATACACATGGCTAGAGGAGATGATCTCCACGCCATAAAATATTTACCCCTCAAGCTCAAAGGGCCAGCCCATCATTGGCTCAAAAGCCTCCCAGAAAACACTGTTGGAAGTTGGGAAGAGCTTGAGGACGCGTTTAGAGCAAATTTTCAAGGGACTTATGTCCGCCCTCCAGATGCAGACGATCTAAGTCATATAACTCAACAGCCCGGAGAGTCAGCGCGCAAATTCTATAACAGGTTCCTTACTAAAAAGAACCAAATAGTCGACTGTCCGGACGCCGAAGCCTTAGCAGCTTTCAAACACAATGTCCGAGACGAATGGCTCGCCAGACACCTCGGCCAAGAGAAGCCGAGGACAATCTCCGTGCTAACAAGCCTCATGACCCGCTTTTGCGCGGGGGAAGATAGCTGGCTAGCAAGATGCAGCACCAGCGACCCAAGTACATCCGAGATCAGAGATGGAGACGGAAAATCACAGTGCAGAAAAGATCAGCGCCGGAATAAAGAGAAAAGCCCAAAGAACACGGCGGTCAACGCCGGATTCAAAAGCTCGAGGCCAAACAACAAAACACTGCCCCTTAAGGATAACAGTGATGAGCTATCCAACTTAAACAAAATTTTGGATCGGATATGTCAAATCCACAGTACCTCCGGAAGGCCTGCAAACCACACCCACCGAGATTGTTGGGTTTTCAAACAGTCCGGCCGACTCAACGCCGAACACAAGGGGCTCGACGCATCAAGCGAGGACGATGATAAACCCCACCAGCAGAGCACCGGAAAACAAAAGACTTTCCCGCAAGAAGTCAAAGCAGTAAACTCACTTCATGTGATAATACGAAAAAACAATGCGGCACCCGCTATAATGGGTCTTGCACGGTCCACCCCAGCGGAACCTCGAGATTGGATATCAAAACCAATCACTTTTGACCACCTGGATTATTCCAGAAGCGTTCGAAATGCAGGATGGACTGCCCTGATATTGGATCCCATAATAGACGGACTACAATTTACACAAGTCCTAATGGACGGAGGCAGCGATTTAAACCTGCTATATCCAAACACAATCTGCAAGTTGGGGATAGACCTTACTAAAATTCAACATAGCCGCACTTCCTTTAAAGGAGTGACGCTAGGCCCTTACGCCAAGTGCACAGGCTCCTTATTACTAGAAGTTGTGTTCGGGTCACCGAACAACTTCCGACGCGAAAAACTAATCTTTCATGTCGTCCCATTCAAAAGTAGCTATCAAGCACTATTGGGACGTGAAGCTTTTGTCCGCTTCAACGCCATACCACATTACGCGTCTCGTACACTTAAAATGCCCGGTCCACGTGGCATCATTTCATTACGAGGGTCATTTAAAGACCCCGGACACGGCTAGACGAGTCCGACATAAATAAGCTAGGGGTTCCCTAGCCGCACACCCCTTCACAAGGGGCTGTGCGTATAAGCAACAATGAGCTAATATAGACCCCGCTTTACTTATTTATTAATATTTTTCATATACTTTTTTTTCGCACGATTTCCTTTCAAACTAAGTTCCTCTCTTTTTACAGATGAACAACATGCACACCCGTCCAGGATAACGGCACAACGGAGACACAGGCGCAGATGTGCAGTAGGGACCCGTAGCAAGGATTCTTTTCAGATTAAGACCCTGCGTAAACCTTTTTTACTGTCTCTTGTTGCTATAATCCCCTGGTTTTTCACTATAACCAGAGTGGAGACTGGCGTTTTGGCATCGGCCGCGTCAGAGGACCTCGCCCGTACCTGGACACTAGGGGCTTAGGGCATTGTTCTGCCCATTATTATAAAGACCGAACACCTTAGGGAGTGTTCGGCGTCTCGAGTTAGGCCTTATATGCATCAGCTCCGAATCATGTCTTCGGTCAAATGTTGGGTTTGCTCGGCTCCTGTGTTTTGCTGCCTTACGTTCCGTATCATCGGCTAACACGGCACCAGGAGAACTACTGTGATTGTGCCCCAGTTCGGCTGGGCGAGCACCTCAGTAGAGAAAGCCGAAAACTGACTGTCATGATATAGCGAGAGACTGGTCAACCACTCGATCGACCACCGGAATGTTTAGAATTCCTCCGCTTTGACGAAGGACCGTTTCCCGGTCAGGCACACACGCGCCCCAAATTCGGAGAGCGCGGTGCCCCCAGGGGCTATATCGTAGTCCCACCCTCGAACTCCAATGGCTAAGTGAAAGTGATAAAGCATCATAGTCCGGTTGCCTCGTTTGCTACGCTACCACCTCCTTAACAGGACCGAGACGTCGGATTAAGTGTGAAAATGTGCTATTTTTTGCGAACACCCCCGCACCTTGTGCGTGGGGGCTGAAGCCGACGACTGCCATCTTTCAGGTTATACACACGTATACATAAACGGCCGCATAGGAGATATTTCAATACTTGAACGCACAAGTATAAAAAGCGATTACATCATAACCATTGTTTTACAAAATAAAATGTTCATTCGAACGTGACATTTTTCGAGCACTGTGACTCTATTACACGAGCACCACGCATAACCTCCCCAAAATAGTGCTCGGCGGGTAACCGGCTTTCGTACGAACCCGGGGTTGCAACAGCGGCGGCATCCATCTCTGTCCACTGTGTCTTCACACGGGCAAGGGCCATCCGCGCACCCTCTATGCAGGCTGACCGCTTCATCAACTTGAGATGTGGCACCGCTCCAAGAAATTGCTGCAATAAGCCAAAATAGCTCGTCGCCTTGGGCCTCTCCGGCCAGACATGAGTCATGATATCCGTCATGGCAAGTCCGGACAACCTATTCAGCTCAGCCCATTCGGCCAACCGATCGGTCAGCGGAAGTGAACGATCCGGACTATGGAATTGAGACCAAAACAGCTCTTCCGTCTTGTGATCCTTCTGACTTCGGAAGTGCACAACGGCATCCGCCGCACTTGCCGCTAAGTCCATATATGGATCCTCCGGACCCAACAGCTGGCCAAGCTGGGCATACTTTGGATACGTAAACCTATGGCGCAGCAGAAAAGGCTTGACAGCCACAATGTCTCCGGCCTGGCGCAGCTCATCCTTTATAGCTCGCATTGCAGAACGGGCATCCTTGGCTTCGGCGGTGGCCTTCCCCAGGTCTTCCCGCTCCGATAGACGCTCCTTTTCAAGAGCCTCATTGCGGTCGGTAGCATCCTTCAATTTAACGGCCAGTTCGGCCATCTCTTCCCTGCTTCGGCAGTGTGCAGCCCTTTCGGCTTCTAACTCCTCGGCCGCCCTCGAGGCAGCCACATCACTCCTTCGGGCTTGCTCCTTGGCTTGAGAAAGTTCGGCCGGAAGGCTCTCCACAGCAGCAGCACCATCTGCGTCCAGCATAAAAATTGTAAGTGGTGGGCTTTTGCTCCCTTAATAGGTGACTGCGGAGACACAATTTACCTTGCGACTCGTCAAGTCGCTTGTTGACTAGCGTGATGTCCGCATCCGCAACATCGAGTTGCCGCATTAATTCAGCAACTCTATCAGTCCGGCTAGCCCCCGGACTATCCGCCACCTGCATAGGAAAGGTGACACTCAATACCTGTGATTTTGATCCTCGGCACGCTGTCGCTTTCGACAACTTACCGAGTCTCAGGGGCTACTATCTATACAGGGCGCACTTTCATGTGCAAAACTGTCAAAAAGGTGCGTCGTTTTTACGTACCTCAAACCCCGCCAGCAAACTCCTGACGGCATTATGCAATCCGCTTTCGGCAGACGAAATCCTTCCAATCACCATGCTCATCAATGCATGGTGATCTTCTGAGATGGACGCCCTCTCAAGCATATCCTTCAGCTCCCCCGGCCGAACACTAGTCGGCGCCGAACTCATCGGCTCTGCCGGGCTCGGGGATACCCTCCGTGACGACACTTCAGGCTCATCCGCCCTATCCGACGGCGCAGTAGACGGAGGCGTCTCGCTCTCCATCGTCTCCGGACGAAGATCCCCCGAAGACGAGCTCATCTGAGAAGGTCGCAGATCCGAACTACAAGGTAAAAATTTCGGTTATCCTCAGAAGCAAATAGGGATGTTTCTTATTAATGAACTCCCCTTTTTCTACTCACGGCTCGCTGGAGGGCTGATTCTTTAGAGAAGATTGTGCGGCCGGGGCCTCCCCGGACGCAGGACCCTCTGGTGAAGATTTCTTCCCCCGTTTAGGGGCTTTGGCTTCAGGTCTTCGGAGGCGGTCCTCTTCTCCCCCTGGTGGGAGGGATTCTCGATCCCCCCTTCTTCAAGCGCCCCCTTGGGCGAGGTGGTAGCTCCTCTATTTTCCCCTTCGCCTTCTTCTGAAGGTGCAACCTCCAACATTCTGACTAGCACGGGCTCCGACGCGGTCTCTGGGAGGGGGGCCGGACACCGTATCAGCTTTGCTTGCGCTATCCACTCCTATTGAAGGATAACGGGTTAAAAGGCGAATTGTAGAAAGGCAAACAAACGGTGCGTCCGAACACTGAGCTACTTACTTGAGTATCCGGGCGATTGCAGCTTAGGCCGGCATCCTCGGTCAATTCCGGACACGCCGCCTGCGGTCCAAAGAATGACTTGTACATCTCCACGGGTGTCGTACCCATAAAGTGTTGGAGAATTCGTGGTCCCTCCGGATTGAACTCCCATAGCCGGAGAGGACGGCGTTTGCAGGGCAGAAGACGCCTGATTAGCATGACCTGCATCACCACGACCAGATCGATCTCCCTCGCTTGGAGGTCTCGAATCCGGCCCTGCAATAGGGGCACGTCTTTTGGCGGCCCCCAATTGAGCCCTTGGTTGACCCACGACATCAATCGTCGTGGAGGTCCCGAGCGGAATGAAGGCGGCGGCTTCTGCTTGCTGCCCTTTGGAGCGGTGATATAGAACCACTCCTGCTTCCACAAGCCGAGCTCCTCTTGGAAGGAGCCCTCGGGCCACGAGGCATCGGCCCTCCTGCTTATGGCCGCCCCGCCGCACTCTGCTTGACGCCCCCAAATCATCTTCGGCTCCACATTGAAGGTCTTCAGCCACAGGCCGAAGTGGGGGGTGACGCGGAGGAAGGCTTCACAGACGATAATAAATGCGGAAATATGGAGGATGGACTCCGGAGCCAAGTCATGGAAATCCAGACCGTAGTAGAACATGAGCCCTCTCACGAAAGGATCCGTCGAGAAGCCTAAACCCCGACGGAGGTGGGATACAAAGACGACGTACTCACCGGGCTCGGGAGTGGGTATGGCCTGCCCTTCGGCGGGCAACCTATGTGAAATCTCGTAGGACAGGTACTTGGCCTCTCGCAGCTTTATCACGTCCTCCTCCATGACGGAGGAGGGCATCCACCGGCCCTGAAGGTCGGAGCCGGACATTGTTGAAGGTCCGAAGCACTCGAATCTGGGGCTCTGGGTGTTGGAACTTGGAGCGAGGAGAGGATTCGATGGAAGATTGAAGAAAAGAGACGAGCCTCGGTCCTATTATAAAGAGGGAGAATACCAAGAGCCGTCTCCGCGACCGTTCGGGACTCACCTTCGATAGAGGAGGCGTGGCGACAGGCGCGGTTGGGTTACCCACGACCGTATTGATGAGAATCCCGGAATAAGGGGAACACGATCTCTGCTTCGACAAGACGTGCCAAGGAAACCGCTTCGCTAAACGCGCTGAGGCGGTATAATAAAAAACGATTCATGTAAAGGCTTGGTAGTGGTGTGACGTCATGCCGCAAAATACGTCAGCAGATTGAACCTGTGTACATATTATTCTCTCTACAGTGGAATGTGGAAATTATTTTGCAGAGCCGGACACTATCCTGGTGTTCACCATCTTCTATGGATTATTTGGAGGAGGAACCCGCCTTGCAGTGCCGAACATTATGCACGCCGGACTTATCGTCATTGAAGCCAGGTTCAGGGGCTACTGAGGGAGTCCTGGACTAGGGGCTGTCCGGACAGCCGGACTATCATCGTCCGCCGGACTCCAAGACTACGAAGATACAAGATTGAAGACTCCGTCCCGTGTCCGGATGGGACTTTCCTTGGCGTGGAAGGCAAGCTTGGCGATACGGATATGTAGATCTCCTACCATTGTAACCCACTCTGTGTAACCCTAGCCCTCTTCGGTGTCTATATAAACCGGAGGGCTTTAGTCCATAGGACACAACATCCATTACAACAATCATACCATAGGCTAGCTTCTAGGGTTTAGCCTCCTTGATCTCGTGGTAGATCCACTCTTGTAATACACATCATCAATATTAATCAAGCAGGACATAGGGTTTTACCTCCATCAAGAGGGCCCGAACCTGGGTAAAACATCGTGTCCCTTGTCTCCTGTTACCATCCGCCTAGACCCACAGTTCGGGACCCCCTACCCGAGATCCGCCAATTTTGACACCGACAGGCGTCATCAAAGCCGTCAAAGGCCCTGCCCAAGATGAGAATGGCCATTCCCACCATTTCCGGGTAACAGCATAACTTGTGTTTTCTCGTTTAGCATGGATAGACTCTTGGTCGACTCGTTGGCTAACCGACTGATTTCTGAAATCTGCAGTGCTGCTACCTCCGAGACCTCAGCCCGGAACGAGGACCAAGAAATGGAAGATACTGCCACCTCCAACCTTGGTATGATCTCTGTAGTTTCGCTTTTGGTCGATTGGATCTTCATTTTTAACTTTGAATCTTTCCTGTAGCCCCACCTCATGTCATTGATCTCCCTGATGATGACGATGAGGCACCGCTGAGGCCGAGGAGGAATAAAAAGGCGCCTGCTGGCAAGACTGCTCAGGTTGCATCAGCACCTGAGACGCTGGTTCAGGAGGGTGGCAACATCACTCGGACTTCCGTGTCCTTCGCTGTGCCGCTGACGAGTGATCGACCTTCGTCGTCGACTGCTGATCCGCCTTCCCTCTTCGCCACACACCACGTCCCAAAGGACCAAGCGGGTGCTACTAAGGAGGCTATACGCCAGGCGGGGGTCATGATGGAGCAGGTGAAGGCGATCCGGGACGCCAGCCAAGCCGCTTATGATGCAAGCTCAGCTCTTCAGAGCAACGTCCAGGTTAGTTGGTCACCGCTTGTTCTATTAGGATATGGTATCTGAAAACTCTTCTTTCTGAAGATCTTTGTATCTGTACACCCACTGGGTGTGTCAATTGAATTTTTGGATTGGTGGGGGCACGCTGAGTACACCCACTGGGTGTAGTCCCCGAGACTATGGTGGACTGCTGGCAGTCGACTGTAGTCTTTATACTTTGAAATTGTTCACTCTAACTTTTCCACTCGGTCTGCTTAAATGGAATCTTGGAACCCGTGGGGGCATGCTGAGCGCACCCACTGGGTGTAGTTCCCGAGACCATGGTCAACTGCTGGCAGTCGACTAAGGTCTGAAGAACCTTCTCTCTTTTTTTAGATCATGCTGATACCGTGTCTAACTGCTGGCAGTTAGCTATGGTTTAGGATCATAACCTTTTTGTCTCTTTCGGTCGACTAATCGAACCAAGTCGGTAGAACCAGTGGGGGCACGCTGAGTGCACCCACTGGGTGTAGTCCCCGAGACTACTATTGAATATTTTGATTCGGCTGTAGTCTTAGAAATGCTACGATTTTTCTCTTAGTCACTCGGAAGCAACCTATCTTTAATGTTTGTCGACTGTCCTTTCGTAGAAATCTTGCGAGCTTGTGGCTCGCTATACTGAATTAGAGAACAAACATATCCAGCTCGAACTTGACTTGAAACTTGTTCAGGAGAACTTTACGAAGGCGAAGGATGAAGCAAAAGGTATGTTTGGTGAGAATCTTGACGACTGTCTTTATCTTTTTGTCCATTCCTGATTCTGATCTCATTGTCACTTTGCAGATAAACTGAAGGAGGCTCTGAAGAAGAAGGAACATGACCTTGCTGAGGCACAGAAGGCGGCTTTGGACAAAACGAAGCTTGCGGAAGAAAAGCTGGCTTCAGTCGGAAAACTTGAAGAGGATAATACCAATCTGAAAGCTTCTCTCGACGCGGCCAACAAGGAGGTCAGCCGTCTGAAGAATGACAAGATAGCTCTGAGTGACAAGGCTAGCGAACTGGGGGGGAAGAAGAACGATCTGGAGGCTTATCTGCAAGGGCTCGCCAAGAAGTTATTCCTCATGCTTGAAGGTAATCTCTTTTATCTGACTGACTCGTTATCATCGAATCATCGTAGAACTGTTGGCTTAACTTCAAACTGTGTTTACAGAATTCTGCCAAAACTTCGAGGAGGAGACCAGTCGACTGGAGACAAACTTGGACCCCATTAACTCTCCTGTGAAGGACGAGGCCGCTATGAACGTGTTCTGACTGGAGTCTCGTGTTGCTGGAGTTGTTGACTATCTTGCTCGACTGAAGGTTGCAGTGTCACGGATCGACACGACACTCTGGCTAGGAGAGACGCTTCAAAATGACCTCGAGTCTCTGATGAGTCGACTAAATGACGTTCCAGGTCGAGTGCAAGAATGGAAAAAGTCTTCTGCCAGGTGTGGTGCTGACGTTGCTCTATCCCTGGTCCGTGTTCACTGCAAGAACGCGCGAGAGAACAAGCTGGCGTCCATCAAAGTGGCCAATACCAAGAAGCATGACTTCCAATCTTTCATGGAGACCTTCATTGTTGCTGCCACTCGGATTGCTCATGGAATCGACCTGGACCTGTTTGTCGCGCCCTCCAGTCCTCCACCTGAGGAGTAAGAAAAACTTTTATGCCTCGCCTTAAATTTGCCTCGGAATGCCGAGTGGTTTTGTAACCGATAAACTTTTACAGGCTTGACGCCTGAGCACTTCTGAATCTGTTATCTGAACTTTGCTTATCATTGAATATGCTTGCATTTGCCTTCGAGCGAACTTTGTTCTTCACTCGGAATATACTTTAATGCTTGAGACGCAGCTCTGAGGTGGAAAGTCCAGTCGACCTGCACTTCATCGCTCTTGCAGGTAGGGATGGAGCACAGATTGCAGTCGACTTGCATCCTTGCGGATCAGGATGGAACGCACATTGTATTTGTGGCGTAGCTCAGAAGGAGAAGGTAGCAGTCGACCTGCACCTCGTCGTCCTTGCAGAGCGCACATTGTATTTGTGGCGTAGCTCATAAGGAGAAGGTACCAGTCGACCTGCACCTCATCATCCTTGCAGAGCGCATGTTGTATTTGTGGCGTAGCTCATAAGAAGAAGGTAGCAGTCGACCTGCACCTTGTCATCCTTGCAGAGCGCACGTTGTATTTGTGGCGTAGCTCCGAAGGAGAAGATAGCAGTCGACCTGCACCTCGTCGTCCTCGCAGAGCGCACATTGTATTTGTGGCGTAGCTCCAAAGGAGAAGATAGCAGTCAACCTGCACCTCGTCATCCTTGCGGATTGGAATGTATTAAGTACTTAGGCGAGTACTGGACTGCAGCTAAGCCCCCGAGTGGGAGGATTGCTCTCCAATCGGTAGGATTTTCAAATACTTAGGCGAGTACGGGACTGCAACTAAGCCCCCGAGTGGGAGGATTGCTCTCCACTCGGTAGGATTTTCGAATACTTAAGCAAGTACTGGACTGCAGCTAAGCCCCCGAGTGGGAGGTTCGCTCTCCACTCGGTAGGATTTTCAAATACTTAGGGGGGTACTGGACTGCAGCTAAGCCTCCGAGTGGGAGGTTCACTCTCCACTTGGTAGGATTTTCAAATACTTAGGCGAGTACTGGACTGCAGCTAAGCCTCCGAGTGGGAGGTTCGCTCTCCACTCAGTAGAATTTTCAAATACTTAGGCGAGTACTGGACTGCAACTAAGCCTCCGAGTGGGAGTTTCGCTCTCCACTCTATAGGATTTTCAAATACTTAGGCGAGTACTTGGACTGCAGCTAAGCCCCCGAGTGGGAGGCTGGCTCACCACTCGGTAGGATTTTCAATTACTTAGGCGAGTACTGGACTGCAGCTAAGCCTCCGAGTGGGAGGTTCGCTCTCCACTCGGTAGGATTTTCAATTACTTAGGCGAGTACTGGACTGCGGCTAAGCCTCCGAGTGGGAGGTTCTCTCTCCACTCGGTAGGATTTTCAAATACTTAGGCGAGTACTTGGACTGCAGCTAAGCCCCCGAGTGGGAGGATGGCTCACCACTCGGTAGGATTTTCAAATACTTAGGCGAGTACTTGGATTGCGGGTAAGCCCCTGAGTGGGAGGCTGGCTCACCACTCGGTAGGATTTTCAAATACTTAGGCGAGTACTTGGACTGCAGCTAAGCCCCCGAGTGGGAGGCTGGCTCACCACTTAGTAGGATTTTTTAGTACTTAGGCGAAACGGATTCGCAGCTAAGCCCCTGAGTGGGAGGTTCGCTCGTCACACGGTAGGATTTCCAAATACTTAGGCGAAATGGATTCGCATCTAAGCTCCCGAGTGAGAGGCTTGCTCGTCACTAGGTAGGATTTTTTTTACAAACTTAGGCGAAAATAGATTCGCAGCTAAGCCACCCACTGGGGGATTTAAACAAAAGCTACAACAATCACTAGGAAAATTATAACACTCTTGTCTTTGATAAACAAACTACAGAGGTACTTTTTATTACATCTCATCCGAGTGAGTACTTAAGTATAAAAGGGGCGGAGCAGTTCCGCGTTCCAAGCTCGTGGCTCATCAATATGGTGATCGACATTGTAAAGACGGTATGCTCCATTGTGGAGAACCTTGGTGACGATGAAGGGGCCTTCCCAAGTAGGAGCAAGCTTGTGTGGCTTCTGTTGATCCACTCGGAGGACCGAGTCTCCTTCTTGGAAGGCTCGATTGTTCACGTTTCTGGCATGGAATCGACGCAAGTCCTGCTGATAGATAGTCGATCGGATCATGGCCATCTCTCTTTCTTCTTCTAGAAGGTCGACTGCGTCCTGTCGGGCTTGTTCTACCTCATCCTCAGTGTAGAGCTCGACTCAGGGCGCATTGTGAAGCAGGTCGATCGGCAGAACTACTTCAGCTCCATAGACCAGGAAGAATGGAGTTCTCCCAGTCGACCGATTAGGAGTGGTCCTTAGTCCCCAAAGAACTGTCGGAACTTCGTCGACCCATGCGCCTGCTGCGTGCTTGAGATCACGCATCAGTTGGGGTTTCAGTCCTTTGAGAATTAGACCATTTGCTCGTTCTGCTTGTCCATTCGTTTGGGGGTGAGCGACTGAAGCATAGTCGACTCGTGTGCCTTGAGAGGCGCAAAAGGCTCTGAATTCGTCGGAATTGAAGTTTGACCCATTATCAGTGATGATGCTGTGCGGAACTCCATATCTTAATACCAACTCTCTGATGAAGTTGATAGCAGTGCCGGCTTCGAGATTCTTGATAGGCTTAGCTTCAATCCACTTAGTTAACTTGTCGACTGCCACCAGTACATGTGTGAAGCCGCTCCTGCCAGTTCTCAGCGGTCCAACCATATCCAACCCCCAAACAGCGAAGGGCCAGACGAGTGGAATGGTCTTCAAGGCTGAGGCGGGTTTGTGTGACATATTGGAATAGAACTGACATCCTTCACACTTGTCGACTATTTCCTTCGCCATTTCATTTGCTCTTGGCCAGTAAAATCCCGCTCGGTATGCTTTAGCCACAATGGTCCGAGAGGACGCATGATGACCTCAGGTCCCCGAGTGGATATCGTCAAGAATTATCTGACCTTCTTCTGGTGTTATACATTTCTGGCTAACTCCAGTCACGCTTTCCCTATACAACTGTCCCTTGATCACTGTAAAGGCCTTGGATCGGCGGACGGTCTGTCGAGCCTCTTCTTCGTTCTCCAGGAGCTCTTTCCTCAGGATATATGCGATGTACGGCACTGTCCAGTCGGGAGTGATGACCAAAACTTCCATGATCAGGTCGACCACAGTTGGGATCTCAACTTCAGTCGGATCCGTGACACTTTTTGGCTGCGGGGCTTCTTCGGTGAAAGGATCCTCTTGAACTGATGGTGTGTGGATGTGCTCCAAAGACACATTACTGGGAATGGCTTCTCTCTTGGAACCTATTTTTGCCAAATCATCAGCAGCTTGATTTTTCAGTCGGGGTATATGATGGAGCTCTAACCCCTCAAATTTCTTCTCTAGCTTTCTCACTGCATTGCAGTAACCAGTCATGGCTGGACTTCTGACGTACCACTCCTTCATCACCAGATTAACCACCAAATCTGAGTCGCCATAGACCATGAGGCGACGGACGCCGAGTGAAATGGCCATACGCAACCCATACAAAAGTGCTTCGTATTATGCTTCGTTATTGGAGGAATCAAAGTGGATCTGGAGCACATATCTGAGCTTATCTCCTCGGGGGGAAACCAACACTACCCCAGCACCGGAACCATTCAGCATCTTAGAACCATCAAAGAACATGGTCCAGTGCTCCGAGTGAACTTGAGTCGGTAATTGATGTTCGATCCACTTGGCGATGAAATCTACTACTGCTTGGGACTTGATGGCTTTCTTTGCCTCAAACTTGATATCAAGGGGAAGGAGTTCAATCACCCATTTTTCCACTCGACCAGTTGCATCTCTGTTGTGCAGAATCTCTAACAATGGGGCGTCGCTGACGACTTTAATGGAATGGTCAGAGAAGTAATGAGCAACCTTCTTTGTGGTCATATAAATCCCATATACAAGCTTCTGATAATGAGGGTATCTTTGCTTTGATGGGGTCAACACTTCAGAAAGATAATATACTGGGCGCTGAACTTTGAAGGCTTTTCCTTCTTCCCGCTCGACCGTAAGTGCTGTACTGACGACTTGTCCTGTGGATGCAATGTAAAGCAGCAAAGGCTCTTTGCTGATTGAGGCAGCAAGCATCGGCTGGGTGGAGAGCAGAGCTTTTAGCTCTGCAAACACTGCATCAGCTTCAGGAGTCCACTCGAACTTGTCTGACTTCTTCATCAGTCGGTAAAGAGGCAATGCCTTTTCACCGAGATGGGAGATGAATCGACTTAAAGCGGCCAAGCATCCAGTAAGCTTCTGGACATCGTGCACACGCACAGGGCATTTCATTCGGAGTATAGTACCAACTTTTTCTGGGTTGGCGTCGATTCCTTGTTCAGAAACAAGAAAACCGAGTAACTTTCCGCCAGGAACTCCGGATGTGCACTTTGATGGATTAAGCTTGATATCATACCTCCTGAGGTTGGCAAATGTTTCAGCAAGGTCAGTCAACAGGTCGGAACCCTTCCGTGATTTGACCACAATATCATCCATGTATGCTTCCACATTCCGACTGATTTGAGTGAGCAAACACTTCTGAATCATCCTCATGAACGTGGCTCCAGTATTCTTGAGGTCGAATGGCATGGTGACATAACAGAAGCATCCGAATGGAGTGATGAAAGCTGTTTTGATCTCGTCGGGTCCATATAGACGGATCTGATGGTAACCAGAATAGGCGTCTAAAAGATACAGATGCTCACATCCCGCAGTCGAGTCGACTATTTGGTCGATGCGGGGGAGAGGAAAATGATCTTTCGGGCAGGCCCGATTGATATGTTTGAAGTCAATGCACATGCGAAGTGACTTTTCCTTCTTGGGGACCATGACAACATTGGCGAGCCACTCGGAGTGGCAAATCTCTCGGATAAACTCTGCTACTAAGAGCCGAGCCACCTCCTCGCCAATGGCCTTTCTCTTCTGGACGGCGGACCGTCGAAGATGTTGGTCGAAATGTTTCACTTTTGAGTCGACTCGTAGACGGTGCTTAGCCAGCTCCCTGGGAACACCCGGCATGTCAGAAGGCTTCCAGGCGAAGATGTCCCAGTTCTCACGGAGGAACTGGACAAGCGCTTCTTCCTATTTGGAGTCGAGTGTTGTTGAGATATGGGTCGGAGCAGCATTGGGGTCGGTCGGGTGAATGTGAATCGGCTTTGTCTCACCGGATGACTGAAACGCTGATTCCGTAGCAGGCTTCTTGGCTCGCAACAAGTCACTCGGATCTGTAGTTTTCTAGTATTCCTGCAGCTCTACCACTGCCATCTGAGCATCGGCGATCTTTGAGCCTTTCTGAAAGCACTCTTCTACCTTCTTCCGATTGCCAGTAATAGTGATCACAAATTTGTGACCAGGCATCTTCAATTTGAGGTACACATAACATGGTCGAGTCATGAAACGTGCATAAGCTGGCCTGCCCAAAATAGCGTGATAAGCACTCTGGAAATCCATGACTTCAAATGTCAACTTTTCTTTGCGGTAATTCTTGGAATCACCGAAAACCACATCGAGATTAATTTGGCCGAGCGACTCAACCTTCCTTCCAGGAATGACTCCATGGAAACTCATGTTGCTAGTACTGAGTCTGGACATCGGAATGCCCATCCCTTTCAACGTCTCTTCATACAAAATATTCAGGCCACTGCCACCATCCATCAAAACTTTAGTTAGTCAAGTGCCTTCGACGACTGGGTCGACCACCAAAGCTTGCCTCCCAGGGGTGGCTATGTGTTTCGGATGATCGGACTGGTCGAATGTGATGGCAGTCTGAGACCATTTCAGATAACTGGGTGTCACCGGAGCAACCATATTCACCTCTCGGTTGATAACTTTCAATCGACTTTTGCTTTCAACATCAGCAAAAATCATCAGGGTGGAATTGACCTGGGGATATCCATCATCACTATCTTCTTTGTCTTCAACTTTGTCCGACTCCTTTTCCTTATCCTTGGACTGTTTTCCCTGGAATTGCTGGATCAAGAGCCAACACTGTTTAGTGGTATGTTTCAGATAAATGAATTTACCCTCCTCATCTTTCTTCATGTGGATGTGGCACGGCAAATCCATTACGTCATTCCCTTCCTTGTCCTTCACCTTCTTAGGGTTCCAAGACCCTTTGGGCTTCCCTTTAAATTTTCCTTGAGTCACGGCCAAGGCTTCTCCACGAGCAGCTTGCTCGGCTTACCGCTTCTGCTTCCGACTAGAGTTCCCTCCCCCGGTTTCATGGGCAGCTGACTTGTACTTGCCACTTCGGAGCCGATCCTCTTCTTCACCATTAGCATACTTGGTGGCAATCTCCATCATTCGACTCAGAGTCATGTCTCCGGTTCGACCGAATTTCAGACTCAGCTCTCTGTTCTTAACGCCTTCCTTGAAGGCACAGACTGCCTGGTGATCAGATACATTCTCTACTGTGTGATGCAATGTGATCCATCTCTGGATGTAATCTCTCAGAGTTCCTTTCAACTTTTGCACACAAGATTGCAGCTCTGTCAACCCTGCTGGTCCCTTGCAAGTTCCTTCAAATGTTCTGACAAACACTCGGGCAAGATCTTCCCAGGTGTAAATGCTGCTGGGTGCCAACTGATTCAACCATGCTCTGGCCGAACCCTCCAACATAAGGGGCAGATGTTTCATGGCCACCTCATCATTGCCGCCGCCAATTTGAACAGCCACTTGGTAGTCCTCAAGCCTAGTATCAGGCTTGGACTCACCAGTGAACTTACTGACTCCAGTCGCCAACCTGAAGTTGGGAGGAATCACCGCGGCCCTGATGGCTCTACTAAAACACTCTGGTCCTGAGACGTGTTCTCTGCTGCTGGTGGGCACATCTCTGTCATGGCCTTCTCGGTGAGCTCTGTTCTTGTCGACCAAACCTTGAACGATAATGGATCTTGCATCAAAGCCTAGTTCCCTGGGGTCGACTGGAATCCTTCGCCCAACACTGTGACGGCGTCTGTCATCCTGCTGTCGAGGCGCGTACGACCCACCCCTTGGGGGAGGAGTGGGCACTCGACGTCAATCATCACGATCGAATCGGTCATCATACTGATCACACCGGCCTCCATGTCCCTCACGCCTCGGGGGCGATCTTGGGCTATGGGCCGACTGGACTGTATTCATAGCGACGGATCTGCTGTGAATCCTATTCCGTGACTGCGATACAGCTGAATTTTGATCTCCTACTGCCCGGAGTAAATCTCTAATCTGTAGCAAGCCTCTGCCAGCCTCTGACTGGGAAGGCTGAATCAACTCTGCTATACGGGCTGCTGTTGGGGAACGTAGTAATTTCAAAATTTTCCTACGCACACGCAAGATCATGGTGATGGCATAGCAACGAGAGGGGAGAGTGTTCGTCCACGTACCCTCGTAGACCATAAGCTGAAGCGTTAGCACAACGCGGTTGATGTAGTCGTACGTCTTCACGATCCGACCGATCCAAGCACCGAACGTATGGGGCCTCCGAGTTCAGCACACGTTCAGCTCGATGACGATCTCCGGCCTCCGATCCAGCGAAGCTCCGGAGATGAGTTCCGTCAGCACGACGGCGTGGTGACGATGATGATGTTCTACCGGCGTAGGGCTTCGCCTAAACTCCGCGACGATATGACCGAGGTGGAATATGGTGGAGGGGGGAACCGCACACGGCTAAGGAACGATCCGTAGATCAACTTGTGTGTCTATGGGGTGCCCCCTACCCCCGTATATAAAGGAGTGGAGGAGGGGAGGGCCGGCCCTCTTCTATGGCGCGCCCTAGGGGAGTCCTACTCCCACCGGGAGTAGGATTCCCCCTTCCCTAGTCCAACTAGGAGTCCTTCCATGTATTAGGAGTAGGAGACAAGGAAGGGGAAGAGAGAAGGGAAGGAAGGAGGGGGTGCGGCCCGTCCCCCTAGTCCAATTCGGACTAGGCCATGGGGGGGCGCACGGCCTGCCCTAGGCAGCCCCTCTCTCTTTCTCGTATGGCCCAATAAGGCCCAATACTTCTCCCCGGCGAATTCCCGTAACTCTCCGGTACTCCGATAAATACCCGAATCACTCGAAACCTTTCCGAACTCCGAATATAGTCGTCCAATATATCGATCTTTACGTCTCGACATTTCGAGACTCCTCGTCATGTCCCCGATCTCATCCGGTACTCCGAACTCCTTCGGTACATCAAAACTCATAAACTCATAATATAACTGTCATCGAAACCTTAAGCGTGCGGACCCTACGGGTTCGAGAACTATGTAGACATGACCTAGAACTATTCGTGGTCAATAACCAATAGCGGAACCTGGATGTCCATATTGGCTCCTACATATTCTACGAAGATCTTTATCGGTCAAACCGCATAACAACATACGTTGTTCCCTTTGTCATCGGTATGTTACTTGCCCGAGATTCGATCGTCGGTATCCAATACCTAGTTCAATCTCATTACCGGCAAGTCTCTTTACTCGTTCCGTAATGCATCATTCCGTAACCAACTCATTGGTCACATTGCTTGCAAGGCTTATAGTGGTGTGCATTACCGAGAGGGCCTAGAGATACCTCTCCGACAATCAGAGTGACAAATCCTAATCTCGAAATACGCCAACCCAACATGTACCTTCGGAGACACCTGTAGAGCACCTTTATAATCACCCAGTTATGTTGTGACGTTTGGTAGGACACAAAGTGTTCCTCCGGTAAACGGGAGTTGCATAATCTCATAGTTGTAGGAACATTGTATAAGTCATGAAGAAAGCAATAGCAACATACCAAACGATCAAGTGTTAGGCTAACGGAATGGGTCAAGTCAATCACATCATTCTTCTAATGATGTGATCCCGTTAATCAAATGACAACTCATGTCTATGGTTAGGAAACTTAACCATCTTTGATTAACGAGCTAGTCAAGTAGAGGCATACTAGTGACACTATGTTTGTCTACGTATTCACACATGTACTATGTTTCCGGTTAATACAATTCTAGCATGAATAATAAACATTTATCATGATATAAGGAAATAAATAATAACTTTATTATTGCCTCTAGGGCATATTTCCTTCAGTCTCCCACTTGCACTAGAGTCAATAATCTAGTTCACATCGCCATGTGATTTAACACCAATATTCACATCTGTATGTGATTAATACCCATAGTTCACATCTTCATGTGATCAACACTCGAAGGGTTTACTAGAGTCAACAATCTAGTTCACATCGCTATGTGATTAACACCCAAAGAATACTAAGGTATGATCATGTTTTGCTCGTGAGAGAAGTTTAGTCAACGGGTCTGTCATATTCAGAGCCGTATGTATTTTGCAAATATTCTATGTCCATAATGCTCTGCATGGAGCTACTCTAGCTAATTGCTCCCACTTTCAATATGTATCCAGATTGAGACTTAGAGTCATCTGGATTGGTGTAAAAGCTTGCACCGATGTAACTCTTTACGACGGGCTCTTTTATCACCTCCATAATCGAGAAATATTTCTTTAGTCCTCACTAAGGATATTCTTGACCAATGTCCAGTGATCTACTTCTAGATCTCTATTGCACTCCCTTGCCAAACCAGGGCAGAGTATACAATAGGTCTGGTCCATAGCATGGCATACTTTTATAGAACCTATGACTGATGCATAGGGAATGACTTTCATTCTCTTTCTATTTTCTGTCGTGGTCGGGATTCGAGTCTTACTCAATTTCATACCTTTGCAACACAGGCAAGAACTCTTTCTTTGACTGTTCCATTTTGAACTACTTCAAAATCATGTCAAGGTATGTACTCATTGAAAATCTTATCAAGCGTCTTGATCTATCTCAATAGATCTTGATGCTCAATATGTAAGTAGCTTTACTGAGGTCTTTCTTTTAAAGAACTCCTTTCAAACACTCCTTTATGCTTTGCAGAATAATTCTATATTATTTCCGATCAATAATATGTCATTCACATATACTTATCAGAAATGCTGTAGTGCTCCCACTCACTTTCTTGTAAATACAGGCTTCACCGTAAGTCTGTACAAAACTATATGCTTTGATCAACTTATTAAAGCGTATATTCCAACTCTGAGGTGCTTGCACCAGTCCATAGATGGATTGCTGGAGCATGCACATTTTGTTAGCATCTTTAGGATTGACAAAACCTTCTGGTTGCATCATATACAACTCTTCTTTAAGAAAACCATTAAGGAATGCAGGTTTTACATCCATTTGCCAGATTTCATAAAATGTGGCAATTGCTAACATGATTCGGACAGACTTAAGCATCGATACGAGTGAGAAAATCTCATTGTATTCAACACCTTGAACTTGTCGAAAAACTTTTTGCGACAAGTCGAGCTTTGTAGATAGTAACACTACTATCAACGTCCGTCTTCCTCTTGAAGATCCATTTATTTTCTTTGGCTTGCCAATCATCGGGCAAGTCCACCAAAGTCCACACTTTGTTCTCATACATGGATCCTATCTCAGATTTCATGGCCTCAAGCCATTTTGCGGAATCTGGGCTCATCATCGCTTCCTCATAGTTCGTAGGTTCATCATGGTCTAGTAACATGACTTTCCAGAACAGGATTACCGTACCACTCTGGTGCGGACCGTATTCTGGAAGACCTACGAGGTTCTGTAGTAACTTGATCTGAAGTTTCATGATCATCATCATTAGCTTCCTCACTAATTGGTGTAGGAATCACTGGAACTGATTTCAGTGATGAACTATTTTCCAATTCGGGAGAAGGTACAGTTACCTTATCAAGTTCTACTTTCCTCCCACTCACTTCTTTCGAGAGAAACTCCTTCTCTAGAAAGGATCCATTTTTAGCAACGAATATCTTGCTTTCGGATTTGTGATAGAAGGTGTACCCAAAAATTTCCTTTGGGTATTCTATGAAGACGTACTTCTCCGATTTGGGTTCGAGCTTATCAGGATGAAACTTTTTCACATAAGCATCACAGCCCCAAACTTTAAGAAACAACAACTTGGGTTTCTTGCTAAACCACAGTTCATTTATTGTCGTCTCAACGGATTTAGATGGTGCCCTTTTAATGTGAATGCAGCTGTCTCTAATGCATAACCCCAAAACAATATTGGTAAATCAATAAGAGACATCATAGATCGCACCATATCCAATAAAGTGCGGTTACGACGTTCGGACACACCATAATGTTGTGGTGTTCCAGGTGGCGTGAGCTGTGAAACTATTCCACATTGTTTTAATTGAAGACCAAACTCGTAACTCAAATATTCGTCTCCGCGATCAGATCGCAGAAACTTTATTTTCTTGTTACGATGATTTTTCCACTTCACTCTAAAATTCTTTGAACCTTTCAACTATTTCAGACTTATGTTTCATCAAGTAGATATACCCATATCTGCTCAAATCATCTTGTGAAGGTCAGAAAATAACGATACTTGCCACGAGCCTTCATACTCATTGGTCTGCATACATCAGTATGTATTATTTCCAATAAGTCAGTAGCTCGTTCCATTGTTCCGAAGAACGGAGTTTTAGTCATCTTGCCCAAAAGGCACGGTTCGCAAGCATCAAATGATTCATAACCAAGTGATTCCGAAAATCCATCTTTATGGAGTTTCTTCATGCGCTTTACACCGATATGACCCAAACGGCAGTGCCACAAATAAGTTGCACTATCATTATTAACTTTGCATCTTTTGGCCTCAATATTATGAATATGTGTATCACTACGATCGAGATCCAACAAACTATTTTCATTGGGTGTATGACCATTGAAGGTTTTATTCATGTAAACAGAACAACAATTATTCTCTGATTTTAAATGAATAACCGTATTGCAATAAACATGATCAAATCATATTCATGCTCAACGCAAACGCCAAATAACATTTATTTAGGTTTAACACTAATCCCGAAAGTATAGGGAGTGTGCGATGATGATCATATCAATCTTGGAACTACTTCCAACACTCATCGTCACTTTCCCTTCAACTAGTCTCTGTTTATTCTGTAACTCCTGTTTCGAGTTACTAATCTTAGCAACCGAACAAGTATCAAATACTCAGGGGCTACTATAAACACTAGTAAGGCACACATCAATAATCTGTATATCAAATATACCCTTGTTCACTTTGCCATCCTTCTTATCCACCAAATATTCAGGGCATTTCCGCTTCCAGTGACCATTTCCTTTGCAGTGTAAGCACTCAGTTTCAGGCTTTGGTCCAGCTTTGGTCTTCTTCACGGGAGTGACAACTTGCTTGTCATTCTACTTGAAGTTCCCTTTCTTTCCCTTTGCCCTTCTCTTGAAACTAGTGGTCTTGTCAATCATCAACACTTGATGCTCTTTCTTGATTTCTACCTTCGTCGATTTCAACATCACGAAGAGCTCGGGAATCGTTTTCGTCATCCCTTGCATACTATAGTTCATCACGAAGTTCTAGTAACTTAGTGATGGTGACTAGAGAATTCTATCAATCACTATCTTATCTGGAAGATTAACTCCCACTTGATTCAAGCGATTGAAGTACCCAGACAATCTGAGCACATGCTCACTAGTTGAGCGATTCTCCTCCATCTTTTAGCTATAGAACTTGTTGGAGACTTCATATCTCTCAACTCGGGTATTTGCTTGAAATATTAACTTCAACTCCTGGAACATCTCATATGGTCCATGACGTTCAAAACGTCTTTGAAGTCCCGATTCTAAGCCGTTAAGCATGGTGCACTAAACTATCAAGTAGTCATCATATTGAGCTAGCCAAACGTTCATAACGTCTGTATCTGCTCCTGCAATAGGTCTGTCACCTAGCGGTGCATTAAGGACATAATTCTTCTGTGCAGCAATGAGGATAAACCTCAGATCACGGATCCAATCCGCATCATTGCTACTAACATCTTTCAACACAGTTTTCTCTAGGAACATATCAAAATAAACATATGAAAGCAACAACGCAAGCTATTGATCTTACAACATAATTTGCAAAATACTACCAGGACTAAGTTCATGATAAATTTAAGTTCAATTAATCATATTACTTAAGAACTCCCACTTAGACAGACATCTCTCTAGTCATCTAAGTGATCACGTGATCCAAATCAACTAAACCATAACCGATCATCACGTGAGATGGAGTAGTTTTCAATGGTGAACATCACTATGTTGATCATATCTACTATATGATTCACGCTCGACCTTTCGGTCTCCGTGTTCCGAGGCCATATCTGCATATGCTAGGCTCGTCAAGTTTAACCTGAGTATTCCGCGTGTGCAAAACTGGCTTGCACCCGTTGTAGATGGACGTAGAGCTTATCACACCCGATCATCACGTGGTGTCTGGGCACGACGAACTTTGGCAACGGTGCATACTCAGGGAGAACACTTCTTGATAATTTTAGTGAGAGATCATCTTAAAATGCTACCGTCAATCAAAGCAAGATAAGATGCATAAAGGATAAACATCACATGCAATCAATATAAGTGATATGATATGGCCATCATCATCTTGTGCTTGTGATCTCCATCTCCGAAGCACCGTCGTGATCACCATCGTCACCGGCGCGACACCTTGATCTCCATCGTAGCATCGTTGTCGTTTACGCCATCTATTGCTTCTACGACTATCGCTACCGCTTAGTGATAAAGTAAAGCAATTACAGGGCGTTTGCATTTCATACAATAAAGCGACAACCATATGGCTCCTGCCAGTTGCCGATAACTTCGGTTACAAAACATGATCATCTCATACAATAAAATATAGCATCATGTCTTGGCCATATCACATCACAACATGCCCTGCAAAAACAAGTTAGACGTCCTCTACTTTGTTGTTGCAAGTTTTACGTGGCTGCTACGGGCTGAGCAAGAACCGTTCTTACCTACGCATCAAAACCACAACGATAGTTCGTCAAGTTGGTGCTGTTTTAACCTTCGCAAGGACCGGGCGTAGCCATACTCAATTCAGCTAAAGTGAGAGAGACAGACACCCGCCAGCCACCTTTAAGCACGAGTGCTCGTAACGGTGAAACCAGTCTCGCATAAGCGTACGAGTAATGTCGGTCCGGGCCGCTTCATCTCACAATACCGCCGAACCAAAGTATGACATGCTGGTAAGCAGTATGACTTGTATCGCCCACAACTCACTTGTGTTCCACTCGTGCATATAACATCAACACATAAAACCTAGGCTCGGATGCCACTGTTGGGGAACGTAGTAATTTCAAAATTTTCCTACACACCCGCAAGATCATGGTGATGGCATAGCAACGAGAGGGGAGAGTGTTCGTCCACGTACCCTCATAGACCATAAGCGGAACTGTTAGCACAACGCGGTTCATGTAGTCGTACGTCTTCACGATCCGACCGATCCAAGCACCGAACGTACGAGGCCTCCGAGTTCAGCACATGTTCAGCTCGATGACGATCTCCGGCCTCCGATCCAGCGAAGCTCCGGAGATGAGTTCCGTCAGCACGACGGCATGGTGACGATGATGATGTTCTACCCGCGCAGGGCTTCGCCTAAACTCTGCGATGATATGACCGAGGTGGAATATGGTGGAGGGGGGCACCGCACACGGCTAAGGAACGATCCGTAGATCAACTTGTGTGTCTATGGGGTGCCCCCTACCCCCGTATATAAAGGAGTGGAGGGGAGGGCCGGCCCTCTTCTATGGCGCGCCCTAGGGGAGTCCTACTCCCACCGGGAGTAGGATTCCCCCTTTCCTAGTCCAACTAGGAGTCCTTCCATGTATTAGGAGTAGGAGACAAGGAAGGGGAAGAGAGAAGGGAAGGAAGGAGGGGGTGCGGCCCCTCCCCCTAGTCCAATTCGGACTAGGCCATGGGGGGCGCGCGGCCTGCCCTAGGCAGCCCCTCTCTCTTTCCCGTATGGCCCAATAAGGCCCAATACTTCTCCCCGGCGAATTCCCGTAACTCTCCGGTACTCCGATAAATACCCGAATCACTCGGAACCTTTCCGAACTCCGAATATAGTCGTCCAATATATCGATCTTTACGTCTCGACCATTTTGAGACTCCTCGTCATGTCCCCGATCTCATCCGGGACTCCGAACTCCTTCGGTACATCAAAACTCATAAACTCATAATATAACTGTCATCGAAACCTTAAACGTGCGGACCCTACGGGTTCGAGAACTATGTAGACATGACCTAGAACTATTCGTGGTCAATAACCAATAGCGGAACCTGGATGTCCATATTGGCTCCTACATATTCTACGAAGATCTTTATCGGTCAAACCGCATAACAACATACGTTGTTCCCTTTGTCATCGGTATGTTACTTGCCCGAGATTCGATCGTCGGTATCCAATACCTAGTTCAATCTCGTTACCGGCAAGTCTCTTTACTCGTTCCGTAATGCATCATTCCGTAACCAACTCATTGGTCACATTGCTTGCAAGGCTTATAGTGATGTGCATTACCGAGAGGGCCCAGAGATACCTCTCCGACAATCGGAGTGACAAATCCTAATCTCGAAATACGCCAATCCAACATGTACCTTCGGAGACACCTGTAGAGCACCTTTATAATCACCCAGTTACGTTGTGACGTTTGGTAGCACACAAAGTGTTCCTCCGGTAAACGGGAGTTGCATAATCTCATAGTTATAGGAACATGTATAAGTCATGAAGAAAGCAATAGCAACATACTAAACGATCAAGTGCTAGGCTAACGGAATGGGTCAAGTCAATCACATCATTCTTCTAATGATGTGATCCCGTTAATCAAATGACAACTCATGTCTATGGTTAGGAAACTTAACCATCTTTGATTAACGAGCTAGTCAAGTAGAGGCATACTAGTGACACTATGTTTGTCTATGTATTCACACATGTACTATGTTTCCAATTAATACAATTCTAGCATAAATAATAAACATTTATCATGATATAAGGAAATAAATAATAACTTTATTATTGCCTCTAGGGCATATTTCCTTCAGCTGCAGCTGCTAGATTCTGAATCGGAGTTCGATATACCTGAGTCGATGGTGAAAAGAGTTGACGTCAACTGGAGTCTGGAACCCGTTGCCGCGCACGCTCGTCGAGTGCTCGCTGGAGGTTCTCCAGTCGAATGCGCTCAGACAAGTTGGCCAAACGCGCGTCCTCTAAGGCACGAGCCACGGGGGTTTCTCCAACGATAGGAGTATGCAGCGCATCCATGTTCCGGCGGCGGAGTTCTTCCCTTTGTAGCGACATGAGAGGCTCGGGCTGATATTTTTCGTGGGCGTGCGCTGGATCGCCTCCGCCATCAAATCCGTCGGTGCGGGGAAAACCGGGAGGACTGCATGGTCCATTGACCATCAGAACCTCCGCCGTTGGATCACTGTTGTCGCCCTCGGATGTAGTCTCTACGGAGCCAGTCGACAGGTCGAACAGGCCATAGAGAGATTCGTTAGGCTCGATCGCCGCGACTTGGGGAGTGGCCGACTGGCGAGCCACCGCATGCCTCACCCACCGCTGAAGCCTCGACCGACCAGAGCGCTTGTGCCGGTAGGAGGCAGGGAGGGAGGACGACACAGGGGTCGACCGATACTGGGTCGACGGTTGCCACAGGAGGACACCGTGAACGCACACATGAAAGTGCGTTGCCCCGCGGACGGGGAGCGCGTCGATGTCGAGTGGAGCCTCCTGAAGCCAAGCAGAGTCATCGGTGATGAACGTGAGCGCGCCGAGATGGATCGCGCCGCCCTCAACCAAAACTCCGCCTGAAACCATGATGAAGGAGATCGGAAAAATCGCAACTTTTCCAATAAGTCGCTAAGACACCTTCCCCAAGGTGGGCGCCAACTGTCGTGGTTCTAAGTCTGACAGTAGAATAGGGGGGTAGGAATGGAGAGGCAAGATCCTAGCTATGGAGTAGTTGTATACGCAAGATGTTTACGAGTTCAGGCCCTTCTCGGAGGAAGTAACAGCCCTACGTCTCGGAGCCCGGAGGTGGTCGACTGGATTATATGCGTTTGAGTTACAGGGGTGCGAACCCTTGACACTGAGGAGGGGGGTGGCTTATATAGAGTTCGCCAGACCCCTCCGGCCCTCAGTTATGTAGGTTTTAAAGTACATTAAGATCGGGGGTTACTGGTAATGCCCCTCATAAAGTGCTATGATGACCATAAAAGCTACTTAATGATTAACCGTTTGTGTGTAGACTGACTTTAGATCTCCTGGCGGTCGAGTGGTTGGCTTCATGGTCGAGTGTCTTCAAGTCAGTCGAGTGGAATACTTCTGAGTCGACTATGGTTTCTTCTAGAAACGTCCTTGGGGAGGGTATCTTGGACAGGTCCATGACCTTACCCTAGGTACATGGCTTCATCAGCGCCTCCGGTAGCCTCATAGAACATTGAACTTCCCCAATGTGCCGACGCAGGAGCGGGTGCAGGAGCTCGCGCCTCTGCCGCGGCTTAGCATCGACGAGGATCGTCGCGACAACCGGAGGCAGGAGCATCGTCTCGGCATCGCCGAGATGAAGGAGGAAGCCATGGCGCTATGGTGCCAACACTTCCAACAGGACATCATCAACGAGCGCGAGTTCTATGCGCAAAGGAGGGCGGAGAGGGATAAGAGGAGGGCGGAGCGAGCCGCCTATCGCGAGGACAAGCGTAGGCGAAAAGCGGACGCTCAATTCAACATGAGGCTAGGAGCAGCATCGCCCTGGGAATCCGACGACGATCGGTATCTTCACGCCTACAGTCAGACGTCGGAGGAGGATATCACCGAGGAGGAGTCGGACGATGAGGAGTAGTTGAATTATCTTTTTTATCTATCTATGCTGAGAACTATCCTCTACTCTCTAGTCTCTAGTTCTCGATCTCAGCACTATAAACGCTTTTTAAAGCGCCGCGCATTGCGATTCTGTCGGAGATGCTCTAACATGGCAGACGAGTGCTTTAATGTTGCCCACAAGATGCGCGAGTATTACTAGTAGTATATTTTTCTTGCCGTGTTGAGATTTCAAAACCACGAGTGCGAACATGCAGAGGAGCAATGAAGACCAAACACGGGATATTGGGGACATCTTCAAGGAGCGTGGCAAGTTAAAGAGGAGCTGCACCGAACCTGTAAAATGAGCTTTGGTAAGTAGCACCCTTTCAATTACTTTCGTTTAGCCTCGTGTTCTTCGATGTGTATATGTTGTAGTTTCTGTTTCTCTTAAGCCTGGTATTCTTCGATGTGTAATAAGAAGAGTCTTAATCGTCCTAATGCTTTCATTTTTAGCTTGATGTAGGAAGTGGGTGTTCTCACCTTGTAGTCAGTTTTTATATATTTTTTCCTTTTGAATTCACTTCTCCGAGTTCTGTTTATCTGGCTTCTACTAAATGGATCTAGGTTGCTCCGGGTATTGATCTAAAAGAGAAGTAACTTCATGTCAGGATGCAGTTCCTGCGAGGAGGGAAGTATGGTCAACCTTGAGATCATGTTTCCAAAATGAGGCTAGATTACACACAAGGTGCCAATACCCTGATGATGCTGGATTAGACACAAGGTGCAAATTCCCAGATGATGCTGCATTACACACAAGCCAGGTGGAGTCGTCAGCTGTTCGTGTCCTTGTGGCATTAGTAAAGGCTGAAAGAAAGCGTGCAGCAGCCCTTGCGAATGTAGTTGAGTTCCTGAAGAAGCGAAAAGAGCAATCAGATACTCTCTTCACCCAAGCCAAAGAAGAGATGGAAGAAGCCAGAAATAAGGTAGCAGAGGTAGACCAGGCTAGGCGTCTCCTGCTATCTAAAATTGTTGTCAATACAAAATTTCCTTCATAATAGCTAGGTTCAAATGTTTATCCAGTCAGCATGCCTGTTGTGATGTCCGTGCATCTATTGATGTGGCACAAAATATTTTTTTGGGTCATGTAATAACAGCAATTGCTTTCCAAACAATAACAGACGAAGCATTGGACATTGTATAGTTCATGCGCAAGCCCGACATTCCAAGTTCAACTTCCACATCAAACTCATGTTCACATATATCTGCACATTCATACATAATGTCCACAACCATGATTCACTTCAGAGCCAAAAAAATGTGAGGAGAGTTATAAATAAAGATAAACCTCTACTAGTTCCCGCTACCAGTGCAAGCACAACAAGTCAAGACCATGCGTAAATTAATTATATTTTAGTCATTTTTTGTGTTCTAAAATGCCTGTCGGCTCGCGGAAGGACATATTGCCGGAACACGCACGGATTCAATGAAGGCAGGCGGGGCAGTCTTAAGCTCGTTGCACGCGGCGAGGAGGCGTGCTCAGCCGGGCCTGCAGCGAGTACGGCCCTCTTGGTCGGCGCGCCGGTTCAATGCCTGCGCTATGAGAGGTCGCGTCCGTGTCAGAGCAATCACTCCCTCTAGTCCTTTTTTGTTTGGGTATAACAAAATCTCGTTTTCCATTCATATTTTACAAGTAAAATTCATGGACAAACTTTGACCCAAAGTACGATGGGGACTAGTAAACCAGAATGGAGGCAGTAGTTTTTTTTAATCAAAGAAGGGTTTCCCCTTCCGATTTTCATTACTGAAAACTAGCATCTAAATCTAAACCATAGTATTTTCCCTAGAACTACCAGGTTCAACATCTCGCAACATAAACCCATACAACCATACGCCAAGGAGGTACATAGTACTATGAATTCCATTTTTGCTCCATACCAATCGTTCTAAAAACTACTTACTACTTATAACGCACCATTGAAAATCGGAACTCTTAACCCCGCTAAAAAATGATATTTTAAATGTGGCTACTCGATCTGTGGCAACTGGCGAGCCACCGCGCTCCAAGTCGTTCACCTGTGGTCCTGACCATCAACTCCTACGGATCAAATTATCAGGCGAGCTGACTATTCCTACAAAGGTGCTCCACCATGTACCCGGTACCCGCGAATGCAGCAATTGTGCACCTAGGGTTTTAGGGTTTATTTGTCAACGTCGCCTTTACGTAACACTCATGTGTGCGAGACAGCGAGAGGCTGACTGCGTGCGTGCGCCTCTTCTCTTCGTATATTCCACCGTTTGTCTGGTGTCCAAAAAAGTATAATAACTACTAGCAATGTGCCAATGCGTTGCCACATGATCAAAGTAGATTAATACATATTCACCAATTTGATAGAAAAAAGTCTAGTTTTAAAATACGTATATCACTAAAAATATGTTATGTTTCACTCAAAATATATTCCTTTGTCGGTTTTGATGAGATAAGGGAGGAATGTTGTTGGTTTCAAGATTTGAGAAGTGGTATATGTCTAATTTCTACTCTTGCTAGCAAGATGCCCGTGCGTTGCATGGGACATCAAGATCTTGTGGGAGAAAAGGATGAACGAGGGAAGGCCTTATCTGCAAATGTGGTGAACAGTGCGGGTAAATTGCCATATTTTCCTTCCTATCCGTCAGATATAAATCGGACGACCTACATTGCAAGATGGAAGGTCTACCATCATCACCAACTCTGTTTTTTATCCCTACTCTTATGAAAAGCATTGTCGGTGATGATCGTGTGCCTGCAATCCTGCAATATAGGCCATCCGATCTATATCTGACGGATAGGAAGGAAACTATGGGAATTTTGCAAAAAGATACCCACACCACTCTCCACATTTGCAAATAAGGCCTTTCCTCGTTCATCCTTTTCCTCCACAAGATAAACTACTCATACAAATGCATCTTGATGTTCTGTACAACACATGGGCATCTTGCTAGTTGTTGCAAAAAGCCCATGTGTGTGTGAGAGAGAGGGAGAGTGGAGGAGTATGGAGTGCATGTGTGACAAAGACACAAGGAGTGTGTGTGCGATAGGTATCAGCTTAAAATGAGGCAATAGTGTGTGTGTGCACAATCGAGAGGGCGTGTCTCAAGAAGGGAAGAAAAATCTACATAGATACATGGAGCGGGAGAGAGACATGTATGCGATAGTGGAAGCACGAGTGTGCGGGTGTATAAACCTATCTAGAGGCTAGCTAGTCGATAAATGTTTGTGACAGAAATACGAGTCGAGGTGCGAAAGCGAGAGTTTTGTGTGTGTGAGAGAGAGACGGTAGTCGGGAAGGGGAGTGGAAGCAGGAGTTGTGTGTGTGTCTGTGAGAGAGAGGGGGGGTCGTCTGATCGGTAAACAAATGAATAATGTCAGTCTGGGATGGAGAAAAAAAGGAGACCGCAACAAATGTTGTGTCTACAGGAGAGAGAGAGTAATTTTAGTGGTATGAGTCATATGTAGAGACATATAAGGTGTGTGAGAGAATCCCATAGAGAGAAAGACAAAGTGAAAGACGAGTGGAGACTATGTGCGGCGGTGAAAAAGAAAGCTTAGGTACCGAGTGATACTAGAGAACAGTAGAGCCATGAGAGATAATGAAAACCGTGTAATGTATAATGATAGGGAGAGTGTGACACTTCTCAAGGGAGACGTCGAGAGACCATGTTTGCGAGGATAGGAGAAACATGAAGTGCTCATGCGGGTGAGCTGGAGAAAAGAGAGTGATAGCTACCTGAAGGAGCATGCATGCGAGAGAGATGGGCGTGAAAGGAGTGAACAAAAAAGGGATTCAAATATTTGAATTCGAGATGATGATACATGTAATCCATACTCGAACCAAAATTGATCTATCAAACATCCATACTCATATGAATTCACGCACATCTATGTTATTTAATATGTAAATATTACTGATCCATACATTTTAGTAGAACATAATTTGGTTAAAAAATTTCGAATTCAACCTTAAGATTTTGAGATCATTGTATTTGTAAATCATATTATACATATAAAGGAGCGGAATTCTTTGTTGTGATTTTGAAAGTATATATAAAAAATGATGTATACATAATGTAATTCCAATTGAAAATGGATCCCACCCGAAAAAAATTAGAATACAAACGAGATTCGAATTGAGTTGGCACGGTAAACATGCACTTTGCAAAATTTGAACGAAGCGGGGAAAGTCACAGTAACCGCCTGAAACCAAAATCTGCGAGATGGAAATTACTACTGCCTATCCCTGCCACGCAAAGCCTATCTGCTGGATTTCTATAGGTTTCGATAGGGGTAGGTTTGTAATTTCACCCAAACATGACGTAACCGCCTCTCACCCGGATTCATACACGGTGGGCGCCAAAACACAGTGTGTCCTCGTCCGAAATCGACTCCCTCCCCAATTCATATTCATACACGGTGGGCGCCAAAAACAAACTCTCGTCGGCAAATATTTGGTGTATGCGAGATTACCGTCCTATCCCCAACCGACTAATATTGCTGTGATGTAGTTGAAATTTGAAACAGGGGCTAAGTTTGTAAATTTTCTCACATTTGAGACAAGTGCGCCCTAAATACATGGTTCCCCCTTCCTCTCTACCTCCCTTTTCCCCATTCGTACTCTGTGGGCGCCAAAACACCCTCTCCACCCCACCCTCCTCCGTCCGCCGCCGCCGCCACCCCATCCACCGCCGTCCTCCTCCACCATGCCGGAGCTAATACCCCGACGCCGCCGTCCATTACATGAGATCGACCTCTCTCATCCACGGCTTCGGACCGGGATCCTTGCATCCCGTCCTCTCGCTTCATCCCCGCCGTCGTCCACCTTGCCGGCGCCGCTCCTACGACTGTCTCGTCCACCGCGCCTTGCCGCCACCGTCTACCCTACTAGATCTGCTTCCACGCCGCCAACAGCCATCACTACCGCAGCACCGTCAAATTCTCAGCAGATGCATACACGCCGCCGCACCAGAGGCGTTACTCTTTCGTATCTGCTCAACTTATTTATCGCAACAAGAAAATAGATCGCCACTGCTTTACTCTGATTTCTTATCTTGGTTGCGAAGTTGCCTTTGTCCGGTTTGCACCTTCAGATCCGCCATGGCATGCTCAACACTAGACTCCCAATGCTTATGGTTTTCCCCTTTTATATTCCACACTAGTTAAATCACAGTAGACTAAATTTCAAAATTGGGTCAGTCAATTTTTCAGAGCTCGCCGGAGTTCGTCGGTGCGAATGAAGGGGCTCGGGTGGTTGTGGGGCCTCGCCGAACGAAGAAAACTCGACGCGGGTGGGGGTTGGGGCGGGGGTGGGGGTGGGGGTGGCGGAGGAACACAGGCGGTGGGGGATGGTGGTCTGGTCGGCGGCCCATGCGGTGTTCTGTATGGGAAGAATCAGAGACGAGGAAGAAGAAGGGTTAGGAGACGTAGGATATTCATCCAACCGCCTGAAATGGTTGAGAGACAGCTGGGAGTGGCATTCTTAGTGCGCTCTGGTTCATCATGTGTGGGCACTGCGCAACCAACATTTTATTATCCAAAATCTGCTTGTTGTTCTTTACCATGTTCCTCTTCCGTTCTTCTTTAATATGTACTCTCTCCATTCCTAAATACAAGTCTTTGTATAGATTCCACCATGGACTACATATGGAACAAAATGAGTGAATCTACACTCTAAAATGTATCTGGATACATCTGTATGTGATCCATAGTGGAAATCTCTACCAAGACTTATATTTTGGAACGGAGGGAGTATGATAGTAGTACAGTGTGTTCTTTGTACTGAAGATGAGCAGGGACATTTGTAGTGTAGAGGTCTATACGGTCGGTTGTGATGAACACTTTGAACCTCTTTGATTCGTATGATTTTGTAAACATAGGAATAGGATTTGTAGTGACATGCCCACTTGAATCCTATAAGAATAGCAAGGAAATGTGGGCAGCTGTGTCGCCTTTGAGAGTTACACTGATATTAACAGTACCACACCTTCAGTTGAAGAGAACTGGTATCCGAAGCCTTTCTAGCCATACCAGCAGTACTAGCACATATATTCCAGCAAGTTCCACTTTGCTGATTTTACTTTGATGCTTCAGGTTTTCCCCGTTATATCTACACTATGATCTGTGTAGCTGCTTTGTCTCGCACTAGAAGCAGTCCACTCTTGAAGCTAAACACTACAATGACTTACAAAATTGGCACCAAGGCATTGAGTGCCATTCTGGATGCAATGAAACTCATACGCTCCACACCTGTTGATTCTTGTTCAGAATATGATCCTAATGACTATTCTAACCTCGAGGAGTCAAAGGCAGATGGCCTGTCCTGTTCACCCATCAAGGTGCCTGTTCTAATTTGGCAAGGTTTTATTGATTGCGGGTATCTAGCATATGTTGTCTTGCATTTCTTCTACTTTGTTGCACCGCCATCTGCTTAGTTTACTCATCATATATGTCGAGATGCCATGCCTATCCATTATCAATACATATTTCATCCGTCATCATACCATGTTTTCCCACTCAAATGTTGTTCTTGTGCATCAGACATCAAAAAGGAAGAGGGTGATTGCCGAACTTGAAGGAGCACTAGCAAAGTCCTTGAAAAACGTGGTGGTGCCGGAGAAATCAGACAGCACCCCACTTATATTGGTTGTACAACCAGTGACACAAAATGTAGGACCGACTCCAGCAGACTGTACCCATACTTCACTGGCCACACCACTAGCCCCACCACACAGGACCTGCACTCCACCAAAAGGTATACCGATTCCATTTGCCATAGCACCAACCGTACCACAGAAAAATCCCACTCCAGCAAAAAGTATAGCAAGTCCACCGTCCGAAGACCTATCCCAACTGCAGAGACGGCCAATTCCTGCAGATTGGAACCCCATTCCATTTATTCCCAGTTTAAAAGACAATGCTTTCAATGTTGTTAGGGACTACGTGCATATATTCCCATCATGGGAAGATTATAGTGAAGACAAACACCATTTTCACATCTTCCTGTCCAACTTACGTGTAAGTGCTATTATTCATGGTTATTATTTTCCTATTTTCTGCTGATTGAACACATCAATGATTTACATTACATTGTTGTAACTAGGCGAGGGTCAATCTGGATAGTCATGACGAGCAAAGCTTGCTTGCGCTTTTCAAGGAAGCATTGCAGCAGTATTGGTGTTACCTGAGGAAATCACACTTTGATGGCAAGTCTATAAACGAATTTCCGGTGAAGTCTCCCTAGAAGACATTGAATGGAAAACCTTGTTATGCACTAGTCTCGTTCCCAGGATGAGGTACTATCTATGAAATCACATGACAATTTGAACTTCTACTTTTCCGCATGTGCCTTACGGATCTTTTTTGCAGGAAATCTGCTCGAAGAAGAATTCTGGTTTGAAAAGAACGACAGGATATCGCGAATATGCTGCCCGCTGCTTTGCTCTTGTTAGTACTTGTTGTCCTATATCACTTTACTTGCATTGATACCTGGTTCATTATGTGACAGTAGTATGCATGATAGCTTGCTTATCAATTGTTCGCTCCAAATTATATGATCTGTATGAATGGTTACAGTAGTGTAGAATATATCCAATGCCAATGATTTTTTTAGCTCTGCATTTTTCTTGTAGGTACATGTTGTACTTTATCAGTGTACTTATAATGACATGTAGTTGTTCATGTACCATCACTCTGCAGCTTATTTTCCTTTGCCCTCCATTTTCTACACATCAGATCTATATTTACTCTTACCATAAGGTTTGTACTGAAGAAGTTTAGCTGTGCATTGCTCTTGGCTGTACCTTTTGCCTGTATCGTTGCACTTACATTTATAGCTACTTGGTTATGTAGCATCACTCTTCATCTTATCTTAAATATTCTCCATTTTTCCGTATATTATCACATCTATATTTACTCTTAACAAAATGTAGAATAAAGGCAATGCTTATGAAGAAGATTCTGTGGTAAACTTCTTGAATTGCGCCCCCCCATCAGTATGGACAAGGCCTTTATAGAGCCTGTCTTCACCAATAATGTAAGTTTGTCCTTCTCAAGCCTTCAAACTTTGTTGTATATATTTGGTTAGGCATGACTACAACAGCTGTTTATTTTTGGTGTTTGCATCAAATTGCATGTTTAAAGTTTATTATGTAGTTCATAAACAAAAGTTTGTCCTTCTCAATTTAAGTTTTCAGTTGTACAACCAAGTTCCTTCTTCATACCATGTAAATTAAACTATAGAGAGCAAGTGATCTTCTTTTGCACTGCATGTATGCTTCTGTTCTTCATCCGTAATCCAGTGGTGTGGTGAACCTACCCACTACAGTAAAATGTCATATTCTGCAATGTCTTAACTATGAACAATGTCATATCATTCTACTATTATTTATACTGTCTCTTTATTTGCCAATCTGAAATGGGATAAATTGACAGCACACTAACCATTGATACTTATGAGTTCTTGATCTGTGATCCAGTGGTGTCATGAAGCTGCCAACTCCTCCACAATGTCATTTCCTGCCATGTCTTGACCTGAACAATACCATATTGTGTTAATGCAATTTTAAACAGTGTCACTTTATTCGTCAGTAAGAAATGTGATGAATTGTCAGCACTGATACTTTTATGTGCAAAACCTGTTATCTGTCTGCTTGTTTATCTTTCAGAGTGAGGAATATATAAGTGTTGAACAAGTGCAGTCTTATCATCTTGCTCAGCTACTTGCGCTGCAGCTCCCCAGTAGGGCTAACCTTTCTTCAACTCTATTGAAGTGCTGTCGGTTTTGTATATTATTTTGTCGGTGTGTTTATTTGCACTGGTGGCGATCTTTGATGCCCAGTGTATGTAATCTGTTGTCTGCTTGTGCTTTATTATCATAGTGGCGAACTTTGATGCCCAGTGGATGTAATATGCCGTAATTTCTTTATTGTATAGTCTAGGTTTTTTCTTATTCACGATGCTACAGTTATTTTACTATATATATAACATGTCTTCGCAGTAAACCGGCCAAACCGTAAAATTACGGTACATAATCGGGCCGTCATGCAATCACGATGTATGATCCGCATCATGGGCCCCGTCATCTTGGTCCGTTAAAAGGCCAAAAGTAAACTGGCCCACTAGTAGATTCGGGCCTTTAATAGGCCGAGTAACCCCCGGCCCTCTTTTCGCAAGAAAACTCAATGGGCTTTTAGGAGGCTGAGAAGTAGGTTGGGCCTGAAACGTGCCGAACAGCTCATGGGCCTGCAGCAGCCCGAAATGGACCCCGGCCCATGATTGTGCGAATCAAATCACGGGCTTTTAACAGGCCAAAATTGTCTCGGTCCTTGTTTGGCCCAATCAGATATCGATTGCGAGCAGGCCGGATGCAAACCGGGCCGTCGTTAGGCCCAACTATATGACGGGCTTTTAATAGGCCGAAATTAATATAGGGCCGAAATGTTAAATAGGCCCTTAACCGGCCGAAACTAATATCAGGCCGAATTACTAAATGGGCCTTTAGCAAGTGGGACCAAAAGCATAGCGTCCAGTTGACGGGCCGAATCTGATATGGGCCATAATTTAGCCCAAAGCCTCTTAAAGGGCCGGACCTGATCTGGGCCGTAATTTGGCCCAGAACATGGTAGGATTTTAACGGGCCAGATCTCATATGGGCTATTATTAGGCCCGGAACATGGCAGGCCATTAATGGACCAAATCAAATATGGGCCGGCATTTGGCCCAAAACATGACAGCCAGTTAATGGGCCGGCCTACTAGGGTCCTCAAAATCTTGTGGGCCTATAGCTGGGCCGGCCCATTAATGTCGGCGAAATCTCGTGGGCCTTTAGCTGGGTTGGCCCATTATGATCCGCAAGAATCTTGTGGGCCTTTACCTGGGCCGGCCCATTAAGGCACACAAAAATCATGTGGGCCTTTACCTAGGCCGGCCCATTATGGCCCGCAAAATCTTGTGGGCCTTTAGTTGGGTCAGCCCATTATGGTCCGCAAAATCTCGTGGGCCTTTAGCTGGGCCAGACCATTATGGTCCGCAAAATCTTAGTAATAGCACCAATGTCGGTGTCAAAACCGGCGGATCTCGGGTAGGGGGTCCCGAACTGTGCGTTTAGGCGGATGGTAACAGGAGACAAGGGACAGGATGTTTTTACCCAGGTTCGGGCCCTCTCGATGGAGGTAAAACCCTACTCCTGCTTGATTGATATTGATGATATGAGTAGTACAAGAATGGATCTACCACGAGATCAAGGAGGCTAAACCCTAGAAGCTAGCCTATGGTATGATTGTTGTTCTGTCCTATGGACTAAAACCCTCCGGTTTATATATACACCGAAGAGGGCTAGGGTTACACAGAGTCGGTTACAATGGTAGGAGATCTACACATCCGTATCACCAAGCTTGCCTTCCACGCCAAGGAAAGTCCCATCCGGACACGGGACGAAGTCTTCAATCTTGTATCTTCATAGTCTTGGAGTCCGGCCGATGATGATAGTTCCGCTATCCGGACACCCCCTAGTCCGGGACTCCCTCAACCGCCGTGCGTGAGTAATTCCATCGTAGGCTTGTTGGACGGTGATGGGTTGGGTGAGATTTATCATGTAATCGAGTTAGTTTTGTTAGGGTTTGATCCCTAGTATCCATTATGTTCTAAGATTGATGTTGCTATGACTTTGCTATGCTTAATGCTTGTCACTAGGGCCTGAGTGCCATGATTTCAGATCTGAACCGATTATGTTTTCATGAATATATGTGAGTTCTTGATCCTATCTTGCAAGTCAATAGTCACCTACTATGTGTTATGATCCGGCAACCCCGAAGTGACAATAATCGGGACCACTCCCGGTGATGACTGTAGTTTGAGGAGTTCATGTATTCACTAAGTGTTAATGCTTTGGTCCAGTACTCTATTAAAAGGAGGCCTTAATATCCCTTAGTTTCCAATAGGGCCCCGCTGCCATGAGAGGGTAGGACAAAAGATGTCATGCAAGTTCTTTTCCATAAGCACGTATGACTATATTCGGAATACATGCCTACATTACATTGATGAACTGGAGCTAGTTCTGTGTCACCCTATGTTATCACTATTGCATGAGGAATCGCATCCGACATAATTATCCATCACTGATCCAATGCCTACGAACTTTTCACATATTGATCTTTGCTTAGTTACTTTCCTGTTGCCACTGTTACAATTACTACAAAACTATTACTATTACTTTTGCCACCGTTACCGTTACTTCCATACTACTTGGCTACTAAATACTTTGCTGCAGATATTAAGTCTTCTAGGTGTGGTTGAATTGACAACTCAACTGCTAATACTTGAGAATCTTCTTTGGCTCCCCTTGTGTTGAATCAATAAATTTGGGTTGAATACTCTACCCTCCAAAACTGTTGCAATCCCCTATACTTGTGGGTTATCAGCGGCCTTCCTCGTCAAAGACCTTGAAGAACATCATGGAGGCGCCATCGTACTTGAAGTGGACGGTGAGGGGCCCCTCCGCGCGGCAGACGCGGGCGACCTCGCCCCATCCATGGGTCATAAAGATTTTGCTCGGCGAGACGACCTCGACCTCTGCACCTGTCGCCGGGGCGTCGCGCTCGGCGTGTTGCAGCCACAGCTCGAGTGGCCCCCTCGGCGGCATCTCCGCAGAGAAGAACAGTGGGAAGCGGATCCAAGAGCGTAGACGCATCGCCGCCCACACCACGAGTTTGCACGAGGAGCCCTCGGTGTGGGTTCCCAGGGCGTCGGCGCCGCCGCGGCGCGATCGACGCCGGTTGCTACCTCCTCCTTTGAGGCCCTCTGCCTGGGCATACAAAGGCAGAGGATAGCTTGGGGGAGGCCGTTCGTACCAGGGCCTTGCCACCTCCTGCCTCACGACAACATCGCAAGAGTGGGCCAGCCTCTTCTTCGACGGGAGTGGCCCTGGCACATCGCGAGGAGCCCTCCCCTTCTCAGTAGCAGAGAACCTTCGTATCGGCGCCATGGGTGTTGCTGCCAAGCAGTGGAGCCAAGGAAGAAGAAGAAGCAGGCGAAACGAAGGAAGAGATGAGTGAGGGGGGCTCCACCCCTCTTCTCATTTATAGCCAGAAGGAGGCCAACCGCCGGCCTCCATGATCGCAGGTAATGATGGTTTTTCTGCATGCAGTAGGGACTCGTCAAGTCGTGCAGTTGCCGAGGCAGCATGGGGAAGCGGAGATGCCCACGTCCAGTCAGTCGCCACGCGCCAATCAAGGCCGCAGGCTATTAGGGGCCCGCGATGCTCCGCACTAGCCCCTTGGCTTCGCCGTGAAGCCAAGTCTGAGCGCGCCTTGGGCCCGGGGGCTACTGTCGGCGTTCTAGGAATGGGGGTACCCAAACTTGCCTGCCCGCGGCCCAGGGCGTGGCTCATCCAGTGCCATGGTACGGCCCATCTTCATCAGCAACCACACAAGACCCTCGCGAGGGGCCAAGCCTCGTGAGTCGGATGACGCAAGACCTCCCCTGGGGTGGCATCACTAGGCTGGCTCCCGAGGAGCAGAGATATCAAGGCAAGGGGCACCTCGCAAGGTTCGCATGACGTCAGCCATGACGACCAAGCCCAGGCGGGCGCAGGGAGCCAGTTTCCTCTTTGGTGCTAAAGGGGCAAGCACAAGGGAGGAGTCCCGAGGCATCAGGCAAAGGTTTCCATATCGGTGCAACAAGACCAAGACCAACAGGATGGCGGGACGGAGGTCACCACAGAGCCCACGACGGCGTCACCACCAGAGCCTTTGGCAGGCGAAGACCACCTTTTGTGAGGATAGCTTGTACTAGTTGTCCCCCTTCAAACTTGGCCGTTGTGGGATCCCGTCCCACCTAATATTTGGGAAGAGGACCCGGCCCTCTATAAATAGGACTAGCCACCTCCATAGCAGGAGGACGGAACGAGATGAGACGGATCCAAACCTTGGCTAGCTGACCAAGCCCAAGAACACCTCTCCACCTGAGGCTGTTCGACCATTGTACTAGTTCATCCTCAGCCTACAAGGCAATCCACCACACCACACTGGAGTAGGGTATTACACCACAACGGTGGCCTGAACCAGTATAAACCCTCGTGTCTCTTGTTCTTCGGGTTCGTCGAGCTTGGCCTTGAGATCGTTGCAAGGGCGAGCGACAGGGGGAGAGAGAGAGATCTTCGTGCGCACCCTAGTGTTTGTACCTCAAGGGTTTGCCGAAACCCGGAATCCGACAGGTCTGACTAGTGGGCCTATTAAGTTGACGCGTATGCAAGATTTTTTTACTTATTATATACGTCAACAAACGATTCTAGCAGACGTAACCGTTGGATGTCAATCCAATGGCCGTCGTGCTTATTCGATATCTGATCTTCTTGCTCCAACCGCCAAATCCAGCGTCGGCAGGACCGCCTGCTCCGGCCTCTCATGGTCGGTTGTGCTGCCGCGCAGGCCTCACCACCCCCTACTACTCCCACCGCTGGCCAGGCCATCCCTCTACTCACCCACATCCCTCCACTGTTGTGGCTTTGCCGCCTCCGGGTCATTCCCTTCCTGGGTCTCGCCGTCATCCATCGCGCTGGTGTTCTCGGCACGGCGTGGTCAATGTTGTCAACAAACGACAACATCAGAAGAGGGATGTACATGGAGAGGCTGACAGTTGGACCCACATGGTCCATGGCCGCACACAAGCAAGTACCTCCTCATTACGCCAAAAAGAATGAATCCTCCCAATGATAGCTGGGACCCACTAGCTATATCTTGGCACGGAAGGAAGTGCCTCCTTATTAAGCGAAAAATAACGAGTGCTCCCCGTGACAGCTGGAGCCCACCAGATTTGGAGGCTGACTTGTGGCCCTACTAAGTTGACACGTACAGAGGGCTTTGTCAATTTAGTCAACAAACAATTCTATCACCAGTGACCGTTGGATTGTTAACATCCAACGGTCGTCCAGCTTCTTCAACCTCTGATTTTCTTGCTCCAGCCGTCCAAACCACCACGTGCTCCTGCCTCCCATGGCTGGTTGTGCTGCCGCGGAGGCCTCACCATGCCCTACTACTCCCACCGCTAGCTAGGCCATCCCTCTACTCACCCACACCCCCTGTTATTTTACGGCGACGGCAGCCTCACACCGCAGCCAAACCAGTCAACCCTCGTACTCCTCTCCACGTGGGCATCCACTGCCACGTCTTCCCCGGCTCCGTGTCGTCCCCTTCCTAGGCCTCGCCGTCGTCCACCGCCTTGGTGCTCTCGGCGCAGCATGGTCAATGTGGTCAAGGAACGACTTCCATCGGAAGAGTACTATATGTGGAGAGGCTGACAACTGGATCCACAGCCGCAACAAGGAAGTACAACCTTATTACGCGTAAAATAATGATTCCTCCACCTGACAGTAGGGACCCATCGGATGGGCCACCGTATTTCGCGAGAAAAATGTTTCCCCCTGACTATTGGGACCCACCAGCTACATCTTCACATGCAAGGGAGTGCGTCCATATTACGGGCAAAAAAATGATTCTCCCCCTGGCAGCTGGGACCCACTAGCAATAACTTTGCACGCAAGGAAGTGCCTCCTTATCCTCCCTTACAGTCGGGACCCACCTGGTCGAAGCGTACATAGCGTTGTCATTCTGGTCGCGAACGTGTACGTACATACTGGTCGATCGGTCTATCTGCAGGCTGCAGCGATGAACCGTGGCCGAGTAAGGAAGGGCACGTGTTGTAGTAGAGGCGCAGACGTAGCATGTACACGTACGTTCAATGCGGGTGCAAGAAAGTAAATGCGGCCATGTACGTACATACGGACAGGGTCTTGAACGCCTACTCGCGCATACATACGGCCAGGGCTCGTGTACATGGAGAGGCAGTGACGGCGTCCTATTCATTGGCAGCCAACCGGCTGGGTCGGAACGGAGAAACTGCGTCGTCATGTTCATCGGGAGGCAACGGAATGTGTCGTGTTCATCGAGAGCCAACCGGCTTGGACAGAATAGACGAAACGAGGCCTGACACACCGCAGAACGGAGGAAACGGCCTTGTGTTCGACCACCTACGATCGAAACGGGATCCTATTCACCGGGAGGGGTGTGGTGTACTGCAAAATGGAGGAAACGGACTTATGTTTGAGTGCCTATGGTCGAAACAGGATCCTGTTGACCGGGAGGGGTGTGGAGTACTGCAAAATGGAGGAAACAGACTTCTCTTCGACCTCCTATGGTCGGAACGGGGTCATGTTCATCGGAAGGGGTGTGGCGTACCGCAAAACGGGACTCCATGGGCTACTGTTCATCCACCGTCTACTGCCTCACTCCAGCCTCCACGGGCTACTGTTCATCCACCGTCGACCTCCTCCAGCCTCCACCTGCGACTATTCATCAACGGCGTCTCCCTCCTGCCTCCACGAGCTACTGTTCATCCATCCTCCACCGATCCTGTAACGCCCTCGATGCGGCTATATCTCCCACGTGTCGAAGCACGACTTAGAGGCATAACCGCATTGAAAGCAATGTCGCAAGTGAGGTAATCTTCACACAACCCATGTAATACATAAGGGAAAGAGATACATAGTTGGCTTACAATCGCCACTTCACACAATTACATGAATAAAGCATTACATCATCCAGATACAATCAAGGTCCGACTATGTAACCAAAATAAAAGAAAAACCCCAAAAGCGACAAAAGGTCCCCGATCGACCCCAACTGGGCTCCACTACTGATCAACTAGAACGAAACAACACAAAGGGCAAGATCTTCATCGAGCTCCTCTTTGAGCTTGGTTGCGTCACCTGCTCGGTAACATAGGCACCTGCAAACTGGTTTTGGAAGTATCTGTGAGCCACGAGGACTCAGCAATCTCACACCCGTGAGATCAAGACTATTTAAGCTTATGGGTAAGGTAAAGGCATGAGGTGGAGCTGCAGCAAGCGACTAGCATATATGGTGGCTAACATACGCAAATGAGAGCGAGAAGAGAAGGCAAAGCACGGTCGATAAAAGTATGATCAAGAAGTGATCCTATAGCAACCTACTTACGTCAAACATAACCCAGAACCGTGTTCACTTCCCGGACTCCGCCGAGAAGAGACCATCACGGCTACACACACGGTTGATGCGTTTTAATTCGGATCTGGTGTCAAGTTATCTACAACCGGACATTAACAAATTCCCATCTGCCACATAACCGCGGGCACGGCTCTCGAACGTTTATAACCCTGCAGGGGTGTCCCAACTTAGCCCATGACAAGCTCTCGCGATCAACGAAGGAATAGACCTTCTCCCAGGAAGACCCGATCAGTCTCGGAATCCCGGTTTACAAGACATTTCGACAATGGTAAAACAAGACCAGCAAAGCCGCCCGAATGTGCCGACAAATCCTGATAGGAGCTGCACATATCTCGTTCTCAGGGCACACCGGATTGTCCAAACTTCCGGTAGGCCAGCCCAGAGTTGCCCCTGGTGACCACCGGCGGCTGACAGGTTGGACCAACACTCACGACGAGCACTGGCCCGGGGGGGTAAATAAAGATGACCCTTGAGTCTGCAGAACCCAAGGGAAAAAGGCTTAGGTAGGCAAATGGTAAAACCAAGGTTGGGCCTTGCTGGAGGAGTTTTATTCAAAGCGAACTGTCAAGGGGGTCCCATAAATCACCCGACCGCGTAAGGAACGCAAAATCCGGGAACATAACACCGGTATGACGGAAACTAGGGCGGCAAGAGTGGAACAAAACACCGGGCATAAGGCCGAGCCTTCCACCCTTTACCAAGTATATAGATGCATTAATTAAATAAGAGATATTGTGATATCCCAACAAGTAAACATGTTCCAACAAGGAACAACATCTCCATGTTCCAACAAGGAACAAACTTCAATCTTCACCTGCAACTAGCAACCCTATAAGAGGGGCTGAGCAAAGCGGTAACATAGCCAATCAACGGTTTGCTAGGAAATGGTGGGTTAGAGGTTTGACATGGCAATTTGGGAGGCTGACAAGCAAATGGTAGGCATCGTAGCATTGGCATAGCAAAAGAGCGAGCAAACTAGCATAGCAAAGATAGAAGTGATTTCGAGGGTATGGTCATCTTGCCTGAGATCCCGCTAGGAAGAAGAACGAGTCCATGAAGAAGACAAACGGACAAAGTCGAACGAATCCTCACAACTCCGGAACGAAACCGAAGCTAACGAGAAAAGCAAACCGGAAAGAAGCAAACAATATGGTAAACACATAAGCATAAACATGTCATGATGCACAAACAAGTATGATGCATGTCCGGTTTAATGAGGCATGGCATGGCAAAGTGCAACGAACAATACTACAAATTAAGTGGAGCTCAATATGCAACGAGTTGCATATTGACGGAATGCCACATCAATTATTTAGTTCTCTCTCGTTAAGGCTAACCAACAATATTAAATGTTGTTAAGCATGGCAAGAGGTGAAGCATAAATAAACTAACTATTTAGGCAAGTTTAAATGAGGCCAGAACAACAAACAACAATTCCAGAAAATCCCCATATGTCTTTTAGTAGTTTAATGCAAACACAATTTTAAGCATTTAAATGTTGTTATCATGATGCGGATGACATATGCAAGTTTATGCAATTTTTATGAAAATGTTGACAAGAGCATGTTATGAAGCATTTATCACCATGGCGGAAGGAAAAAGGTGCCACGGCAACATTCCGGTCCCGATAATTCATGGAGGTACCGGTGCAAAAGGAAGTGTGACGTGAGCGAGTCATGCAAGATGGTGGGGTGATCCCGGATTACCGGGTTCCCACGGGTCGACGGCATGGCAAACGAGGAGGAACTTGCAATGACAATTCGGACACGGTGCAAACACGAGCATCTCATACAACACATGCACTCGGTCCACGGGCGGTCATCTCGGGATTATACCTTTGAAGCGTGCGTGCATTTCGGAGCGGGTCGAGTTTCGTAGAGGGAAGTAGACGTTCACGGGCCGACGGTAGTGGTACATCTCGTAGACGTTCACGGGCCGTAGTGGAGGTAGACGTTCACGGGTCGTCATGGGAAGTAGTCGTACACGGCGTAGTGGAAGTCGTTGTTCACGTGGCGACGGTAGTTGAACACGTTTTCGTAGATGTTCAAGTCGACGGTAGTGGTACACGCGACGTTGGGGTACTTGATGACTCCAATGTCTTCGGGGCGACGGTAGTTGTACACGGTCCAGGAGACGTTGATCGTTCAGGGTCCGACTTGCGAGTCTTGCCGACATGAGTGGTACTTGGCGTTTGCGGTCCAACTCCGAGGTCATAGCCGTGTAGTTGAACTTGACGAAAACAGGTCCCGCTAGGGACTTGGCGCATCCATCATGAACTTGGTGGTACTTGGCAAATTCCACGCTCGGTGACTGTTGGACTTGGCGTCAACAGCAACAGGGGCGCGATGCTGGGACTTGGCGCGATGCAGGAGGCTGGCGCAGCGACGGGGAGGTAGAGGTCATCGGAAACAGCGGCTGGGTGCAGCAGCAGCTGCTGCTGCCGGCGGTGAGGTCGAGGCGGGGTGGTGACGATGAGGAGAAGTAGGAGGAGAGGCGGCGCGGTACTGATCCTGGCGTTGGAGGAGGACGGGCGGTGGCTCCTGCTGGCGCGAAGGCGGAGAGGAGGCTCCAGCTTGGCGTGGCCTCGTCGGCCGGCGGGTTGGAGCTCCGGCGGTGGCACTCGCCCGCGCGGCGCCGGAGATGGCAAGGGCGACGAAGAGCTGAAGGACGGCGAGGACGAGGGAGCTCCTGGTTCCCGGCGGCAGAGGAGCTCCAGCAGGGCCGAGGCGGCGGCAGGGGAGGGCCCCAGCAGCGCAGCCTGATCCGGCGGCGGCGGCGGGCTCCGGTGGCCGGCTGGTGGTGCGAAGGCGGCAAGGTCTACGGGGAGGCGCGGGGCCGTGTGGGTGTGAAGGGGATCGGGCGAGAGATGGTGTGGCATGGAGGAGGAGATGGGATCGAGAGAGAGGTCGGGCAGCGGTTCCCTGGCGGCGCTGGGTGGAAGGGAACGAGAGGGAGAGGGGGTGGATCGGGCAAGGGAGCGCCTAGGGTTAGAGATGGTGGCGTGGCTCGGCCTTGGGCCGAAATAGTTGGGCTACTGGGAGGCTGATGGGCTCTCTTCGCCCTCTCTCTTATACTCTAAAACAGAAAATAACAAAGAAGAAAACGGAGAAGAAAGGAGGTGTTGGGGAAGAAGTTGGACGCGTAGATAATTTCCCGGACCCACAAAAATATGCTCGTTCCAAGAAAAATGGAGTGGCAAGATTGCAGGAATAAAATTCAAAGTCATTTGAATTTAATTCAAATGGGTTTGAACTAGGACTAGGTTTGGTGTAGCCAAAAATGTTGAGAATTTTGGTAGAGCTCCGGAAAAAGGATGAAAGAATAAAAGACAAGGTTAGAGGTCGAGAGATGTGATAACAAAGGCATTGGGATTATTTTGCAAGGGGGTTATGGTTAATTCCAAAAAATGGAATAATTTTCTTATAGCTCCCTAATATTGGAGGATATGTTATAAAGAGAAATCACCATGTGAATATCCCTCGATTTAAATAGATCAACGATCTATGCAATTTATTTAGGCGAGTTGCAAAACTAAATGACATGATGGCATGATGACATGATGCAATGCAACAAACAAATACATCGCATGGCGAAACTCGGAATATCTAGAAGTCTTCTGGAGCATCGGGCTCGGGGAGTTACAACACTCCACCACTACAAGAGGATCTCGTCCCGAGATCTAGGATGGCACCGGAGAGAAATGGAAGAGGAAGAGAAGAGGTATAACTAAGTTGCTTCTTCGACAAACGAGTGAAACCACGAACCTTGAGAGGTTGAGCAATTTAAAAGAAAGAGTACAATAGAGATGAACGAGATTGCAAACAATCCGTTAGAAAAGAGGAACAAGGAACATTACGAGGACTTGAAGGTTGCAAAGACATGAATCAAGAGTTTAATGGACAAGATAGAATTCGAAACCACTCCGGTTAAAACAAGATGAGAGGGGAAGAATTCGGGCAGCACTCCGGTTGAACATGGAAGGAATTGAACATGAACTTGAGAAGATGGGATGATACTTGATGAAATCAACAACACACTGCCTCCGGGACTATTGAAAGAATGGCACAATGGGTAAGAAGGATTTCAGACAGCACTAAGGTTGAAAAGAGAGGCAAAACTTGATAAGATGAAAGAACTTGAAGAGATGACACAACACTCTGGTTAAATGGATAAGCACGAAAAGAACACGATCCTCACAATCGAGATGATGAGTGAAAAGAGCAACATCACAATGTCTCCGGAAGAAAGAATAGAAGATAGATCATTGGAATAAAGGGACGGAGAAGAAAGTGACAACTTCTACCACAATTGAATTTGGAAGGCATCCTTGAAAGAAGGTTAGAATAGAGTTGTTGGAAGACCAACAACGAAAAGAATAAGTTTGTAGTGGGATTATGGAAACATCTCAACATTATGAGGAGACACCCGGCCACTAACGGAAACAATTGCTTGCTTGAGATTAACAAAGAGATGAAAGCTTGTTCCATCAAGATGGAAAAGAGATAACTTGGGTCATTAATAAGCACCAAAATAGCAACATACCTTAGGGAAGGCTTTAGGTGAAATCTATACCGAGATAACTCCAATGAAGAGATTGACGGTTGAAAAGATCTCTTGAACAAGAGAAAATGATGGATTTAAATATGTCACTCTTGAAAACTTGTGAATCATGAAACGCGAAGGGAAATTATCAAGAATGACCTAACACCACCTCAGAAGATAAGGTAGAAAGAATCGCACTTCGGAATGCAAGATGAAGAATACTTGAACTCCCCAAAACAAAACATGTGTTAAGCACCATGCTTATCTTAGAGTATAGCTTGGCGGATCATAACTTCGAGAGAAATCTTGATGAACAATTGAAGAATGAAAAGAATCCTTGACGAAGCACCATGTAGAGCCTCCATGAAGAACTCCGGTAAACAAAAGGGTGATAGAAAGAAAGAGAAGTTGAAAACACAAGGTGAAGCCTTGCAATGATTTAGATGGATCTCCGTGATAATTAGAGCTTGGAACTCCGGGGAAAAAGAGAAGATGAAACAAATGAAACCGAGAATTTTAAGGGCCTCTGGAATAAAGAATTAATCACTTGGATGAACAAGAATAAGAATTATGTTATGCTTATCCTTCACCAATTTAATTGATGACAATCAACGGATTTGGCATACTACTTATTCTCGTAGAAAGGATTAAGAGAGATATGGCGTAAACTTCCGAAAAGTCTTCAACGATCCATAGGTAGGATTCGGAAAGAGCGAATTAATTGATACGATAACAATAGAAGAGGAATGTTGAAAGAACCACCGTAAGAATTGAAAATGAAAGTAGCAAAAGCACAATTCACCGGGAAGAATTGAAAAATGAATGAAGATACTTGAGGGGATTTAGATACAAATGAATGAATAGATCATGAGCTGATTAGAGAATACTTGAATGATGCACCGGTATGATAGGAGAATGATAACTGACAGCTGAGAATGAATAAACCTGAATTGATGGACTCCGGATGACAAACTGAGAAGACTCTTGAATATCTCCTGATGGGTGAAAAAGATTCTCACAATCGAAAACAATTATGAGAGGATGGCAACAAGCTAGCACCATGAATCTTGAAGAGAATAGAGCAAGATTAAAGAGAAACTCTTCTTCGGTCTTCAAATGATGAGAAAGATAATGAGAAACACCACCAAGAATTATTGAGGCACACCGGAAGAATCAAAAGCGAAGAGGTTGAGCCAACTATGAAAAGAATTTGAAAGATCTTGGAGAAAAGCATTTGACTGATGAGAACTCATTCTTACGTCAAACTTGGAGAAGAATTTAGGATAGCTCTAGGAAAATAGAAGAGTCAGGTAAGATCCTGGGAAAAGACCTGTGGGTTAGGGCCCACTCAAAAGAACACCGTTGAAAAGATCTAAAAGAGATGTTGCACCGGTTGAATTAAATGACTTGAATGAGATACCAATCTCGAAAGAGCTTGAACGAATGCAGAGTGGAAACACGAATCTTCGAGATATCTTGAGCACTCCGGAATAACAAATAGCGAGAAGTAGAATGATAATGAGGTGCACCGGTATGAGAAGACATTGAAATGAGGAAAAAGGTATGATCAACAAAACTTGACTTGAATCCACCGGAGAAGAGAAAGGAATGAGGAATGACGAACTAGTAGAACATCTTCTTGAGAACCACCGGGTAAGAACATTGACGGAAAAGAATGGAGAAACTTCACAAAAATAAAAGGATACTTGGTAAAGAAATCTTAGTCCTTGAGGAAAAAGGGTGGGTGGGCGGGAAAAAACAAAGGCAACTTGGAGACGGATGAAACAAACACCGTTGAGAAGAAATGATAATTGGTCTTGCTGATGTTGAAGTGATCGGATCCACTTGAAGAGAAACACGCCGGTTGAAAAGGATTGACATGACAATCTCGATTGTCGAGAAGGATTGGTATTCACATCGGAGTATGAGAACACCATTTCGGAAAGGTATGGAATCAACACTTGACATTGAAGCAACTCGAATACCACAACTCAAAACAAAAACAAAGGACTGGCTTGCAGAATAAGCCGGAACAAACATATGATAGAGATTTCGTCCGAAGTTTTCGTGGTGGGGCCTACACGGGCTCGATCGTACAGCACCATCATGTACAAGGCAGTGCACATGACATACGAAGCGTCCCCGAGTCGGCATAGCCAAGGACTCTTTAAGACACAACGAGACCACTGTAAAACCAACCGTGAATAGGCGGACCACTAGACGTCGAACCCCAATTTCATATCATACATCCGTCGGAAAGATATCCTAAGAGCTACTTGAATTCCCACCTATGAAACTCCCGAAATTTTCCGGTTATGCAATCAGGTGTTGGGGATACAGGGGAAGCATAATATCTCACCCAAAACTAGCAAATCCTACATCCAGCTGTATCCATCCTTCAACACATAACCAAGAAACCTTCGGAAATCGTCTACCTCAACCTTCGAAAAGCATCCGTTATACAAGTCATGGCAATACTCCCGTACTCACCTCAGTACTGGGTTATCGGGGTTATCTCACCAACAACTGCATAAAAGAGATTTTCGATGTCGGCGTACTAAACTCAGGTATTCCAGAACTGCAACGATAAAATTATGGCGACAACACCTCAGAGCTCAACTCCCCGGGACACTTCCACTAAACCCCTGACAGGAGGCACCAAGACAATGTTCTCATCATAAAACCATCGGAACGATTCCAAGATACCCGCGTGATCCTAAAATTTTTTTAGTGAAATTTGAGAAGAGAAGAGTCAAAACTCTACGTCAGGATGCCTTACCAGAGCGATGAAGAGACTGGGGAGTAAAAAGAATTCCTAACTCTCCGATATATATAATCCTAAATGACTCAAAACATTTTTCTAGACACAACTCGGCCGCTAAAAACGATCAAGCAGTGGGGCTCCTAAGGTCGGGGAAGGCTCTGATACCAACTTGTAACGCCCTCGATGCGGCTATATCTCCCACGTGTCGAAGCACGACTTAGAGGCATAACCGCATTGAAAGCAATGTCGCAAGTGAGGTAATCTTCACACAACCCATGTAATACATAAGGGAAAGAGATACATAGTTGGCTTACAATCGCCACTTCACACAATTACATGAATAAAGCATTACATCATCCAGATACAATCAAGGTCCGACTACGGAACCAAAATAAAAGAAGAACCCCAAATGCGACAAAGGTCCCCGATCGACCCCAACTGGGCTCCACTACTGATCAACTAGAACGAAACAACACAAAGGGCAAGATCTTCATCGAGCTCCTCCTTGAGCTTGGTTGCGTCACCTGCTCGGTAACATAGGCACCTGCAAACTGGTTTTGGAAGTATCTGTGAGCCACAAGGACTCAGCAATCTCACACCCGCGAGATCAAGACTATTTAAGCTTATGGGTAAGGATAAGGCATGAGGTGGAGCTGCAGCAAGCGACTAGCATATATGGTGGCTAACATACGCAAATGAGAGCGAGAAGAGAAGCAAAGCACGGTCGATAAAAGTATGGTCAAGAAGTGATCCTATAGCAACCTACTTACGTCAAACATAACCCAGAACCGTGTTCACTTCCCGGACTCCGCCGAGAAGAGACCATCACGGCTACACACGCGGTTGATGCGTTTTAATTCGGATCTGGTGTCAAGTTATCTACAACCGGACATTAACAAATTCCCATCTGCCACATAACCGCGGGCACGGCTCTCGAAAGTTTATAACCCTGCAGGGGTGTCCCAACTTAGCCCATGACAAGCTCTCGCGATCAACGAAGGAATAGACCTTCTCCCAGGAAGACCCGATCAGTCTCGGAATCCCGGTTTACAAGACATTTCGACAATGGTAAAACAAGACCAGCAAAGCCGCCCGAATGTGCCGACAAATCCTGATAGGAGCTGCACATATCTCGTTCTCAGGGCACACCGGATTGTCCAAACTTCCGGTAGGCCAGCCCAGAGTTGCCCCTGGTGACCACCGGCGGCTGACAGGTTGGACCAACACTCACGACGAGCACTGGCCCGGGGGGGTAAATAAAGATGACCCTTGAGTCTGCAGAACCCAAGGGAAAAAGGCTTAGGTAGGCAAATGGTAAAACCAAGGTTGGGCCTTGCTGGAGGAGTTTTATTCAAAGCGAACTGTCAAGGGGGTCCCATAAATCACCCGACCGCGTAAGGAACGCAAAATCCGGGAACATAACACCGGTATGACGGAAACTAGGGCGGCAAGAGTGGAACAAAACACCAGGCATAAGGCCGAGCCTTCCACCCTTTACCAAGTATATAGATGCATTAATTAAATAAGAGATATTGTGATATCCCAACAAGTAAACATGTTCCAACAAGGAACAACATCTCCATGTTCCAACAAGGAACAAACTTCAATCTTCACCTGCAACTAGCAACGCTATAAGAGGGGCTGAGCAAAGCGGTAACATAGCCAATCAACGGTTTGCTAGGAAATGGTGGGTTAGAGGTTTGACATGGCAATTTGGGAGGCTGACAAGCAAATGGTAGGCATCGTAGCATTGGCATAGCAAAAGAGCGAGCAAACTAGCATAGCAAAGATAGAAGTGATTTCGAGGGTATGGTCATCTTGCCTGAGATCCCGCTAGGAAGAAGAACGAGTCCATGAAGAAGACAAATGGACAAAGTCGAACGAATCCTCACAACTCCGGAACGAAACCGAAGCTAACGAGAAAAGCAAACCGGAAAGAAGCAAACAATATGGTAAACACATAAGCATAAACATGTCATGATGCACAAACAAGTATGATGCATGTCCGGTTTAATGAGGCATGGCATGGCAAAGTGCAACGAACAATACTACAAATTAAGTGGAGCTCAATATGCAACGAGTTGCATATTGACGGAATGCCACATCAATTATTTAGTTCTCTCTCGTTAAGGCTAACCAACAATATTAAATGTTGTTAAGCATGGCAAGAGGTGAAGCATAAATAAACTAACTATTTAGGCAAGTTTAAATGAGGCCAGAACAACAAACAACAATTCCAGAAAATCCCCATATGTCTTTTAGTAGTTTAATGCAAACACAATTTTAAGCATTTAAATGTTGTTATCATGATGCGGATGACATATGCAAGTTTATGCAATTTTTATGAAAATGTTGACAAGAGCATGTTATGAAGCATTTGTCACCATGGCGGAAGGAAAAAGGTGCCACGGCAACATTCCGGTCCCGATAACTCATGGAGGTACCGGTGCAAAAGGAAGTGTGACGTGAGCGAGTCATGCAAGATGGTGGGGTGATCCCGGATTACCGGGTTCCCACGGGTCGACGGCATGGCAAACGAGGAGGAACTTGCAATGACAATTCGGACACGGTGCAAACACGAGCATCTCATACAACACATGCACTCGGTCCACGGGCGGTCATCTCGGGATTATACCTTTGAAGCGTGCGTGCATTTCGGAGCGGGTCGAGTTTCATAGAGGGAAGTAGACGTTGACGGGCCGACGGTAGTGGTACATCTTGTAGACGTTCACGGGCCGTAGTGGAGGTAGACGTTCACGGGTCGTCGTGGGAAGTAGTCGTACACGGCGTAGTGGAAGTCGTTGTTCACGTGGCGACGGTAGTTGAACACGTTTTCGTAGATGTTCAAGTCGACGGTAGTGGTACACGCGACGTTGGGGTACTTGATGACTCCAATGTCTTCGGGGCGACGGTAGTTGTACACGGTCCAGGAGACGTCGATCGTTCGGGGTCCGACTTGCGAGTCTTGCCGACATGAGTGGTACTTGGCGTTTGCGGTCCAACTCCGAGGTCATAGCCGTGTAGTCGAACTTGACGAAAACAGGTCCCGCTGGGGACTTGGCGCATCCATCATGAACTTGGTGGTACTTGGCAAATTCCACGCTCGGTGGCTGTTGGACTTGGCGTCAACAGCAACAGGGGCGCGATGCTGGGACTTGGCGCGATGCAGGAGGCTGGCGCAGCGACGGGGAGGTAGAGGTCATCGGAAACAGCGGCTGGGTGCAGCAGCAGCTGCTGCTGCCGGCGGTGAGGTCGAGGCGGGGTGGTGACGATGAGGAGAAGTAGGAGGAGAGGCGGCGCGGGACTGATCCTGGCGTTGGAGGAGGACGGGCGGTGGCTCCTGCTGGCGCGAAGGCGGAGAGGAGGCTCCAGCTTGGCGTGGCCTCGTCGGCCGGCGGGTTGGAGCTCCGGCGGTGGCACTCGCCCGCGCGGCGCCGGAGATGGCAAGGGCGACGAAGAGCTGAAGGACGGCGAGGACGAGGGAGCTCCTGGTTCCCGGCGGCAGAGGAGCTCCAGCAGGGCCGAGGCGGCGGCAGGGGAGGGCCCCAGCAGCGCAGCCTGATCCGGCGGTGGCGGCGGGCTCCGGTGGCCGGCTGGTGGTGCGAAGGCGGCAAGGTCTACGGGGAGGCGCGGGGCCGTGTGGGTGTGAAGGGGATCGGGCGAGAGATGGTGTGGCAATGAGGAGGAGATGGGATCGAGAGAGAGGTCGGGCAGCGGTTCCCTGGCGGCGCTGGGTGGAAGGGAACGAGAGGGAGAGGGGGTGGATCGGGCAAGGGAGCGCCTAGGGTTAGAGCTGGTGGCGTGGCTGGGCCTTGGGCCGAAATAGTTGGGCTACTGGGAGGCTGATGGGCTCTCTTCGCCCTCTCTCTTATACTCTAAAACAGAAAATAACAAAGAAGAAAATGGAGAAGAAAGGAGGTGTTGGGGAAGAAGTTGGACGCGTAGATAATTTCCCGGACCCAAAAAAATATGCTCGTTCCAAGAAAAATGGAGTGGCAAGATTGCAGGAATAAAATTCAAAGTCATTTGAATTTAATTCAAATGGGTTTGAACTAGGACTAGGTTTGGTGTAGCCAAAAATGTTGAGAATTTTGGTAGAGCTCCGGAAAAAGGATGAAAGAATAAAAGACAAGGTTAGAGGTCGAGAGATGTGATAACAAAGGCATTGGGATTATTTTGCAAGGGGGTTATGGTTAATTCCAAAAAATGGAATAATTTTATTATAGCTCCCTAATATTGGAGGATATGTTATAAAGAGAAATCACCATGTGAATATCCCTCGATTTAAATAGATCAACGATCTATGCAATTTATTTAGGCGAGTTGCAAAACTAAATGACATGATGGCATGATGACATGATGCAATGCAACAAACAAATACATCGCACGGCGAAACTCGGAATATCTGGAAGTCTTCTGGAGCATCGGGCTCGGGGCGTTACAGATCCTCCATCGGCTACTGTTCAACCATCCCTCTCCATGGGGTCCTGTTCAACCGCCCCTCCACGGGCTACTGTTCGTCCTGCCCTCCACCGGCTACTATTCAACCAGCCCTCCACAGGGTCCTGTTCATCCAGCCCTCCACGGTGTCCTGTTCATCCACCCCCAATCGGCTCGATCGATCGAGGTCCTGTTCATCCAGCGGCAACGGCCTCTACTACCAGGGGGTCCTGTACATCCAGCGGCAACGGCCTCTACTACCACGGGGTCATGTTCATCCAACCCCCACCGGGAACTGTTCATCCAACCCCCCAACAATGATCACTGTTCATCAATAGGCAGCAGGTTCGATCGGCTTCAGTTAGCAACAGTAGCGAAGGAATGGCTCGATCGGGTTCAGTTAACAGCCAGATCGATCGATCGCTCGGGTTCAGTAATGCGTAGCCAGCAGTGCAATCGCTCGGGTTTAGTAGGCGAACACCTCACTCGGGTTCAGTTAGAGCCCAATGCCTCGCACCCACATGCGTATGTGTACGAGAGAAACACGTATCGCTTGGCCCCGACCACCCACCGTAACCGGGAACTCCCTGATATTTTCCTCGCCCTTGCTTCTACCATGGTTTTTTCCGTCATGGATGGCCCAAAGAATGTAATGTAGCTGCGTCTCCAGCCCACCCAAGACGAAAAGCCCATTTTCTATCATGATTTTTTGTCATAGAAGTAGGAGCCCACCACATCTATGATGATACCGGGTTTTGTCACAGTTATCGTCATAGAAGTGTCATAAGCATGCCAGAAATTTCGTTCGGCCCAAAATGACACAAATGTGTCTTTTTTTTGTAGTGGTGGGATGTACATACGAATGGAAAGGGTTCGGTTTTTATGCCTCACTAGATCACATACGAGCTCATTTTGCCCCAGCTTGTGTGCCAGGAGGGCCTATCCCCGATGGTTTCTGGGTCGTGTGGGAAGGACCCCCCCCCCTATCGCCCACACTCACTTGGCAATGGTTCCAAACGCCATCGCTGAAATGGGGTTAAAAACTGTTTGTATAGCAGGTCTCTGCACCAGTGAATTATTTTGGAATATATGAAAAATACTGGAGCAAATAACTACATATTGGGGGCCACCTGGTGACCACAAGACACCAGGGCGTGCCAGCCAGCCCCCCCCCCCCCCCCCCCGTGCGCCCTGGTCGGTTCTGGTCAGCCTAGCCCACCTCTGGTGCCCATCTTCTGGTACTTAAGGTCTTTTGACCTAGAATAAATAAGGAGAGGACTTTCGAGACGGAGCACCGTCGTCTCGAGGCGGAACTTGGGCAGGAGCACTTTTGCCCTCCGGCGGAGCGATTCCACCAGGGGAACTTCCCTCCCGGAGGGGGAAATCGCAGCCATGATCATCACCAACAACTCTCTCATCTTTGGGAGGCCAATCTCCATCAACATCTTCAACAACACCATCTCCTCTCAAACCCTAGTTCATCATTTGTGTTCAATCTTTGTAGGAACATCAGATTGGTACATGCGAGTGACTAGTAGTGTTCATTACATCTTGTAGTTGATTACTATATGGTTTATTTGGTGCAAGATTATATGTTAAGATCCATTATTCTATTCAATACACCTCTGATCTTGAGCATGGATATCATTTGTGAGTAGTTATCTTTGTTCTTGAGGTCACGGGAGAAATCATGTTGCAAGTAATCATGTGAATTTGATATGTGTTCGATATTTTGATGATATGTATGTTGTGATTCCCTTAGTGGTGTCATGTGAATGTCGACTACATGGCACTTCACCATCTTTGGGCCTAAGGGAATGCATTTTGGAGTAGTTATTAGATGATGGATTGCTAGAGTGATAGAATCTTAAACCCTAGTTTATGTGCTACTTCATAAGGGAGCGATTTGGATCCAAATGTTTAATGCTATGGTTAGATTTTATATTAATAATTTTCTCGTAGTTGCGGATGCTTGCGAGGGGGTTAATCATAAGTGGGAGGCTTGTTCAAGTAAGAAACAGCACCCAAGCACCGGTCCACTGATGACCAACAAATATAGGGATCTATCGTAGTCCTTTCCATAAGTAAGAGTGTAGAACCCAACGAGGAGCAGAAGGAAATGACAAGTGGTTTTCAGCAAGGTATTCTCCGCAAGTACTGAAATTATCGGTAACAGATAGTTTTATGATAGGATAAATCGTAATGGGTAACAAGTGATAAAAGTAAACAAGGTTCAGCAAGGTGGCCCAATCTTTTTTGTAGCAAAGTACAAGCCTGGACGAACTCTTATATAAAGCAAAGCGCTCCCGAGGACACATGGGAATTGTTGTCAAGTTAGTTTTCATCATGCTCATATGATTCACGTTCGTTACTTTGATAATTTGATATGTGGGTGGACCGGTGCTTGGGTGCTGCCCTTCCTTGGACAAGACTCCCACTTATGATTAACCCATCTTGCAAGCATCCGCAACTACGAAAGAATAATTAAGGTCAACCTAACCATAGCATGAAGCATATAGATCCAAATCAATCCCTTACGAAGCAATGCATAAACTAGGGTTTAAGCTTCTGTCACTGTAGCAACCCATCATCTACTTATTACTTCCCAATGCCTTCCCCGAGGCCCAAATAATGGTGAAGTGTCATGTAGTCGATGTTCACATAACAACAGTAAAGGAAAGACAACATACATCTCATCAAAATATCGAACGAATACCAAATTCACATGATTACTTATAACATGACTTCTCCCATGTCCTCAGGAACAAACATAACTAATCACAGGGCATATTCATAATCATAATCAAAGGAGTATTAATTATCATTAAGGATCTAAACATATGATCTTCCACCAAATAAAGCAACTAGCATCACCTATAAGGAGTAATCAACACTACTAGCAACCCACAGGTACCAATCTGAGGTTTTGGGACCAAGATCGAATACAAGAGATGAACTAGGGTTTGAGAGGAGATGGTGCTAGTGAATATGTAGATGGAGATTGACCCTCCCCCGATGAGAGGATCGATGGTGATGACGATGGCGATGATTTCCCCCTCCCAGAGGGATGTTTCCCCGGCAGAACAGCTCCGTCGGAGCCCTAGATTGGTTCTGCCCAGGTTCCGCCTCAAGACGGCGGCGCTTTGTCCCGAAAGCTTTCTTATTATTTTTTTCCAGGTCAAAACACACCATATAGCAGAAGATGGGCATCGGGGGCCTGCCAGGTGGCCCACAAGGTCGGGGGGCGCGCCCTCCACCCTTGTGGCTGGTTGGTGACCCCCTCTGGTATTTTCTTCACCCAATATTTTTTATTTATTCCCAAAACATGCTCCGTGAAGTTTCAAGACTTTAGGACTTTAGGAATTGTGCAGACTAGGTCTCTAATATTTGCTCCTTTTTCAACCCAGAATTCTAGCTGCCGGCATTCTCCCTCTTCATGTAAACCTTGTAAAATAAGAGAGAATAGCCATAAGTATTGTGATATAAAGTGTAATAACAGCCCATAATGCAATAAATATCAATATAAAAGCATGATGCAAAATGGACGTATCAACTCCCCCTAGCTTAGACCTCACTTGTCCTCAAGCGAAAGTCGATATCGATAAATATGAGCACATGTTTAGAGATAGAGGTGTCGATAAAAATAAAATATGGACATGAGGGCATCATGATTATCTTTAGAACAGCAACATATAATGCCATATAATTTCTTATGATAAAGTAACAATTCGTTCACAAGGTAAAGTATGAATTGGAAACTTCATTGAAAACTAACAAACTATGATCTCAGTCATTGAAACAATTGCAATTTATCATAACATCAGAAAGAGTCAATATAAGAGCCTTTCAGCAAGTCCACGTACTCAACTATCATTTAGCCTTTCACAATTGCTAACACTCACGCAATACTTACGGGTACAAAGTTTCAATCGGACACAGAGAAAGATAGGGGCTTATAGTTTCGCCTCCCAACTTTTCACCTCAAGGGTAATGTCAACAATAATACTTTATGGAAACCTAGATCCGGGTGGATATATATATATATATATCGGAATCTCTCCAACACATAAAGCTTGCCAAAAGAAAGGTGTAAAAAGGAAAGGTGATGATCACCATGACTCTTGCATAAGGGTAGGAGATGAAAATAGAAGATATGCCCTTCGTAGAGGGAAGCAGAGATTGCCATGCGCTTTTATGGTTGGATGCACAAAATTTAATGCAAAAGAACGTCACTTTATATTGCCACTTGTGATAAAGACCTTTATTATGCAGTCCGTCACTTTTATTTCTTCCATATCACAAGTTCGTATAAAGCTTATTTTCTTCACCCTAATAGATCATGCATATTTAAAGAGCAATTTTTATTGCTTGCACTGATGACAACTTACTTGAAGGATCTTACTCAATCCATAGGTAGGTATGGTGGACTCTCACGGCAAAACTGGGTTTAAGGAGGTTTGGAAGCACAAGTAGTATCTCTACTTGGTGCAAAGAATTTGGCTAACATGAGAGGGAAAGGTAAGCTCAACATGTTGGATGATCCATGACAATATAACTTCTATTCAGATATAAGCAAACATAACCTATTATGTTGTCTTCCTTGTCCAACATTAACTTTTTAGCATGTCGTATTTTAATGAGTGCTTACAGTTACAAAAGATGTCCAGGATAGTATATTTATATGTGAGGCCTCTCTTTCTTTATTACTTCCTATTAATTGCAACAATGACTAAAACTATGTTTGTCAACTCTCAACAAATTTTATTCATCATACTCTTTATATGTGACGTCATTACTCTCCATAAGATCAATATATGATCTTTTTATTTCTTTTATTCTTTCTTTTATTTAATTCCCTCAAGATAATAGAAAGAAAGGAAAGCCCTTATCTCAAAACTACTCCTTATTGTATATCTCAAGGACTCGATTACATAGACGGATCATAAGGCAAAACTCAAAACTAGATCAAACTAAAAACTTTATTCTACTAGATCAAGATATAACCAAAAGGATCGAACTAAAAAAACGATAAAGATAAAAATGTGATGGTGATACGATACCAGGGCACTCCCCCAAGCTTGGCAATTGCCAAGGGGAGTGCCCATACCCATGTATTTAGATCTCTTTCTTCAGAGGTGGTGATGATGGAGTTGTATTCTTCTTCTTCAACTGGCGTCGGAGGATAAAATTTTCCTCCCTTGGCTCCTCGTTATCGAGCTCAAGCTTCAATATCTTTTTGCATAATGCCGCCTTGTTGTCCTGCAAAAAACGTGGTGGGATAGATCGGACCTTAGGGAGGCTTGACTTCTTGAACTCCACATGCATGTCGCCAGGTTGGGGTAGTGGATCGTCCTCTTCATCGGAACTGGTCTCCTTCTTCCCCTTTGGCTCATAATCTTCTTTTTCCTCCGTAGTCCAACCATAATGTTCCACATCCCCATTTACCTTTGGGTTTTTGATTTAATCAGCCATGTAGCTTTCTCCCTCTGAATCTTGGGACGACATCTTGCTCCTAATCTGCTGCACAAGTCAAAACAAAAATAGGAGATTTTTGCATGGTGCGGTGGTCAAAACCTTCGGGAGATTATATAATGAATTTTTACCGACCATAAGAAGTATTCTGCAAGAAAACGGAGTCCGGAGAGCACACGAGGTAGCCACAAGGTCGGGGGCACGCCCAGGGGGTAGGGCGCGCCCTCCACCCTTGTGGTGGCTCGTGTCTCTTTTGGACTACATTTAGTTTTCCTAATATTTTAAATATTCCAAAACTGAGAAAATTTATCATTGGAAACGTTTTGGAGTCGGTTTACTTACCGTACCACATACCTATTCCTTTTTGGAGTCTGAAACATTCTGAAAAATGTCCCTTATGTACTCCTCCGGTGTTACAATCTCAATTATGTTGGTCTCAACATTTATGGGAGTAGCTGAGATATAATATTTAAGTCTTTGACCGTTTACCACCTTCGGATTTTTACCTGCGGCATTGTTGATTTTTATGGCACCATAATGATAGACCTCCTTGATGATGTAAGGGCCTTCCCATTTGGAGAGAAGTTTTCCTGCAAAAAGTCTTAAACGAGAGTTGTATAGCAAAACATGATCACCTACATTAAACTCGCGCTTTTGTATCCTTTTGTCATGCCATCTTTTAACTTTTTCTTTAAACAACTTGGCATTCTCATAGGCTTGGGTTCTCCATTCATCAAGTGACCTAATGTCAAATAACCTCTTCTCACCGGCAAGTTTGAAATCATAGTTGAGCTCTTTAATAGCTCAATATGCCTTATGTTCTAGCTCAAGAGGTAAGTGACATGCTTTTCCATAAACCGTTTTATATGGAGACATACCCATAGGATTCTTATAAGCAGTTCTATAAGCCCACAAAGCATCATCAAGTTTCTTAGACCAATTCTTTCTAGATCTATTAACAGTCTTTTGCAAAATTAATTTAATCTCTCTATTGCTCAATTCTACTTGACCACTAGGCTGAGAGTGATAAGGAGATGCAATTCTATGGTTGACATCATATTTAGCAAGCATTTTACGGAAAGAACCATGAATAAAATGTGAACCACCATCAGTCATTAAATATCTAGGGACTCCAAACCTCGGAAAAATAACTTATTTAAGCATCTTAATAGAAGTGTTATGATCAGCACTACCAGTTGGAATAGCTTCTACCCACTTAGTAATGTAATCAACAGCAACTAGAATATGTGTGTACCCATTAGAGGAAGGAAAAGGTCCCATATAATCAAATCCCAAAACATCAAATGGTTCAATAACAAGTGAATAATTCATAGGCATTTCCTGACGTCTACTAATATTACCACTCCTATGGCATTCATCATAAGATAAGACAAACTTACGGGCATCCTTAAAGAGAGTGGGCCAATAGAACCCAGATTGCAATAGCTTATGTGCAGTTCTATCTCCAGCGTGGTGTCCTCCGTAAGACTCGGAGTGGCACTTGCGTAGGATCTATTCCTGTTCATGCTTAGGTACACAATGTCTAATAACACCATCTACTCCTTTTTATAAAGGTGTTGGTCATCCCAGAAGTAATGTCTTAAATCATAGAAAAACTTTTTCTTTTGCTGGTATGTGAAACTAGGTGGTATAAATTTAGCAACAATATAATTAGCATAATCAGCATACCATCGAGCATTACGAGAAGCATTTATGACATTTAACTGTTCATCAGGAAAGCTATCATCAATAGGTAGTGGGTCATCAAGCACATTTTCTAACCTAGAGAAGTTATCTGCAACGGGGTTCTCAGCTCCCTTTCTATCAACAATATGCAAAACAAATTCTTGTAGCAGGAGAACCCATCTAATAAGTCTAGGTTTAGCATCTTTCTTTTCCATCAGATATTTAATAGCAGCATGATCAGTGTGAACAGTTACTTTGGAATCAACAATATAAGGTCTAAACTTATCACATGCAAAAACAACTGCTAAAAATTCTTTTTTAGTGGTAGCATAATTTCTCTGGGCACTGTCTAGAGTTTTACTAGCATACTGCATAACATTTAATTTCTTATCAACTCTTTGTCCTAAAACAGCACCAACAGCATAATCACTAGCATCACACATAATTTCAAAGGGTAGGTTCCAATCAGGTGGCTGAACAATAGGAGCAGAAATCAAGGCTTTCTTAAGTATTTCAAATGCTTCTACACAATCATCATCAAAAACAAAAGGAACATCTTTTTGTAAGAGATTAGTGAGAGGCCTAGAGATTTTAGAGAAGTCTTTAATAAACCTCCTATAGAAACCAGCATGACCGAGAAAACTTATTATACCTTTGATATCCTTGGGAGATGGCATCTTTTCAATAGCATCCACTTTTGCTTTAATAACTTCAATACCTCTTTTAGAAATTTTATGCCCCAAGACAATACCTTCATTAACCATAAAGTGGCACTTCTCCCAATTCAAGACAAGATTAGTTTCTTCACATCTCTGCAAAACTCGATCAAGGTTGCTTAAGCAATCATCAAAAGTAGTTCCATAAATGGAGAAATCATCCATGAAAACTTCAACAATATTTTCACATAAGTCAGAGAATATAGCAGTCATACATCTTTGGAAGGTAGTAGGTGCATTGCATAAACCAAAAGGCATACGTCTATAAGCAAAGGTACCGAAAGGACAAGTAAAAGTGGTTTTCTTTTGATCTTATTGTGACACAGGTATTTGAGAGAAACCAGAATAACCATCTAGGAAGCAAAAATGAGTATATTTGGATAATCTTTCTAGCATTTGGTCGATAAAAGGTAAAAGGTGATGATGTTTTCTAGTAGCTTTATTCAGTTTGCGAAAATCAATTACCATTCTATAACATGTAACAATTCTCTGTGGAATCAATTCATTCTTATCATTAGGAACTACAGTAATACCTCCCTTCTTAGGGACACAATGAACAGGACTTGCCCATTGATTATCAGCAATAGGATAAATTATACCTGCTTCCAGAAGCTTTAGTATTTCATTCCTTACCACTTCTTTCATCTTAGGATTTAACCGTCGTTGATGATCAACAACTGGTTTAGCATCTTTCTCCAATTTAATCTTGTGCTGACATAGAGTGGGACTAATGCCCTTAAGATCATCAAGAGTATTTCCAATAGCGGCACGGTGCTTCTTCAGAGTTTTCAATAATTTCTTTTCTTCATGCTCTAAAAGGTTAGCACTAATAATAAAAGGATATATCTTCTTTTCATCAAGATAAGCATATTTCAGAGTATCAGGTAATTGTTTAAGCTCAAACACGGGATCACCCTTAGATGGAGGAGGATCCCCAAGGATTTCAACAGGCAAATTGTGTTTCAAAATAGGTCCCTGCTTAAAGAATACTTCATCTATTTCCCTTCTTTCATTCATAAACATATCATTTTCATGGTCTAGCAAATATTGTTCCAAAGGATCATTAGGAGGCACAACAATAGAAGCAAGACCAATAATTTCATCTTTACTAGGCAATTCTTTATCATGGGGTTGTCTATGAAATCTAGAGAAATTAAAATCATGAGACATATCTCCCAAACCAACAGTAACAATATCTTTCTCGCAGTCTATCCTAGCATTAACAGTATTCAAGAAAGGTCTACCAAATATAATGGGACAAAAATTATCTTGTGGGGAAGCGAGAACAAGACAATCAGTAGGATATTTTATCTTCCCACACAAGACTTCAACATCTCTAACAACCCCAATCGGTGATATAGTATTGATACGTCTTCAACGTATCTACTTTTCCAAACACTTTTGCCCTTGTTTTGGACTCTAACTTGCATGATTTGAATGAAACTAACCCGGACTGACACTGTTTTCAGCAGAACTGCCATGATGTTGTTTTATGTGTCGAAAAGAAAAGTTCTCGGAATGTCCTGAAAATCCGCGGAGGCACCTTTTGGAATTAATAAAAATTTCTGGGTGAAAGAAATACACCGGGGGGCCTAGGGCCTGTTCACGAGACAGGGGGCGTGATCCCCTATAGGGCGCGCCCCCTATCTCGTGGGCCCCCTGGACCTCCACCGACCTCAACTCCAACTCCATATATTCACGTTCGGGGAGAAAAAAATCAGAGAGAAAGCTTCATCGCGTTTTACGACACGGAGCCGTCGCCAAGCCCTAATCTCTCTCGGGAGGGCTGATCTGGAGTCCGTTCGGGGCTCCGGAGAGGGTGATTCGTCACCATCGTCATCATCAACCATCCTCCATCACCAATTTCATGATGCTCACCGCCATGTGTGAGTAATTCCATCGTAGGCTTGCTGGATGAGATTTACCATGTAATCAAGTTAGTTTTGTTAGGGTTTGATCCCTAGTATCCACTATGTTCTGAGATTGATGTTGCTATGACTTTGCTATGCTTAATGCTTGTCACTAGGGCCCGAGTGCCATGATTTCAGTTCTGAACCTATTATGTTTTCATGAATATATGGGTGTTCTTGATCCTATCTTGCAAGTCTATAGTCACCTATTATGTGTTATGATTCGACAACCCCGAAGTGACAATAATCGGGATACTTCTCGGTGATGACTGTAGTTTGAGGAGTTCATGTATTCACTATGTCCTAATGCTTTGTTCTGGTTCTCTATTAAAAGGAGGCCTTAATATCCCTTAGTTTCCGCTAGGACCCCGCTTCCACGGGAGGGTAGGACAAAAGATGTCATGCAAGTTCTTTTCCATAAGCACGTATGACTATTTACGGAATACATGCCTACATTACATTGATGAATTGGAGCTAGTTCTGTGTCACCCTATGTTATAGCTATTACATGAGGAATCGCATCCGGCATAATTATCCATCACTGATCCATTGCCTATGAGCTTTTCATATATTGTTCTTCGCTTATTTACTTCTCCGTTGCTACTGTTACAACTACTACAAAAACCCAAAAACATTTATCATTACTTTTGCTACCGTTACCATTATTATCATACCACTTTTTGCTACTAAATACTTTGCTGCAGATACTAAGTTATCCAGGTGTGGTTGAATTGACAACTCAACTGCTAATACTCAAGAATATTCTTTGGCTCCCCTTGTGTCGAATCAATAAATTTGGGTTGAATACTTTACCCTCTAAAGCTATTGCGATCCCCTACACTTGTGGGTTATCAAGATTAATTTCTGGCGCCGTTGTCGAGGAGCATAGCTCTATTCTCTAAGTCACTTGGGATTTATATCTGTTGATCACTATGAAGAACTTGAAAGACGACCGAACTACTATTTTGCCCTCAACTACGAGGGGAGGTAAGGAACTGCCATCTAGCTCTGCACTAGATTCTCCTTCCATTATTAGTAGGCTTGCGACACCTAAACCTGCTACTGCTATGAATTCTTATATGTCGCATGTTATTGATGATGCCACTTCTGCTATGCATGATGAAACTACTTTTGTGCTTGATACTACTTTGCCAGTAGGTGAATTTCTTGATGAACAACTTGCTAGAGTTAGGGGGAATGGAAATATTGAAGATGCTATTATTGATGATAGTGATGATGAAGGTTCTCCCAATGATTATGTGTTGCCTGTTGTCCCTAAGGGTTATGTTATGAATGAAGAAGCTGCTAGGGAGATCTTTGCTTGCAATGATAGATATGATCTTAAGAATTTATTAGCTAAATGGAAGCAGCAGTCTCTTAATGCTAGAATGAAACCTTACCCTGCTTTTGCTAATTCACCTATCTGTGTTACTGATAAGGCTTATGAATTCTCTGTTGATCCTGAGATTATTACTTTGATTGAATCTGATCCTTTTTATGGCCTTGAATCTGAAACTGTTGTGGCACATCTTACCAAGTTGAATGATATAGCTACCCTGTTCACTAATGATGAGAAGTCTCGCTATTTTTATATGCTTAAGATATTTCCGTTCTCATTAAAGGGTGATGCTAAGACTTGGTACAATTCTCTTGCTCCTGGTTGTGTGCGTAGTCCCCAGGATATGATTTATTACTTCTCTGCTAAATATTTCCCTGCTCATAAAAAACAAGCTGCCTTGCGGGAAATATATAATTTTGTGCAAATCAAAGAAGAGAGTCTCCCACAAGCTTGGGGGAGGCTTCTCTAGTACTTAATGCTTGCCTGATCATCCTCTTAAGAAAAATGAAATACTTGATATCTTTTACAATGGACTAGCCGATGCTTCCAAGGACTACTTGGATAGTTGTGCTGGTTGTGTTTTCCGAGAAAAAACAGTCAACGGAGCTGAAATATTATTTAATAATATGTTGACTAATGAATTGGACTCTTCCTGAGCCAATTCCTGAGGCAATTCCTGAACCAATTGAGCCAACTCCTGAGCCTATTCCTAAACCCACTCCGAAGAAGAGAGGTGTTTTATTTCTTAGTCCTGAAGATATGCAAGAGGCAAACAAATCAATGAAAGAAAAGGTATTAAAGCTGAAGATGTTAAGAATTTACCTCCTATTGAAGAAATACATGGTCTTAATATACCGCATGTTGAAGAACCACATTGTCTTGATAACCCGACACAGGTAGTAAAGGTAAATTCTCTCTATAGATATGGTAAATTTGGAATCCCCTCTACTAAATTCCATAGCCCATGCTTAGATGAATTTGATGACTTTATGGCTAGACAAGAAAGTTTTAATGCTTATGTTGGTAGAGCGTTAAAGAATAATGCTTTTGAGATAAGGACGCGTGAGCGATAATATGGCTAGAGTTAAAGATGAACTCAAACGCATTAGCAAATATGCTTCTATGGTTGCTACTCAAGTTGAGCAAGTACTTAAAGCTCAAAATGATTTGCTTGATGAATTAAATAATAAAAATGACTTTGCTGTAAGAGTGGCTACTAGAACTGGTAGAATGACTCAGGAACCCTTGTATCCTGAAGGCCACCCTAAGAGAATCGAGCAAGATTCTCAGAGAAATAATTTAGACACACCTAGTTCTTCTAAAAAGAAGAAAAAGAAAAACGATAGAACTTTGCATGCTTCTAGTGAACCTACTGTAGACACACCTGAGAATTCCAATGATATTTCTATCTCTGATGATGAAACACAATCAGGTGATGAACATGAACCTGGTGATAATTTTAATGATAATGTTCATGTTGATGCTCAACCTAGCAAAAACAATGAAGTAGAGATTGAACCTATTGTTGATCTTGATAACCCACAATCAAAGAATCAACGTTATGATAAGAGAGATTTTGTTGCTAGGAAGTACGGTAGAGAAAGAGAACCATAGGTTCAGAAACCCATGCCCTTTCCTCCTAAACTATCCAAGACAAAGGATGATGAGGACTTTGAGCGCTTTGCTGAAATGATTAGACCTATTTTCTTACGTATGCGCGTAACTGATATGCTGAAAGTAAATCCTTATGCTAAGTATATGAAGGATATCATCACAAATAAAAGAAAGATACCGGAAGCTGAAATTTCCATCGTGCTTGCTACTTACACTTTTAAGGGTGGAATACCAAAGAAACTTGGAGATCCGGGTGTACCAACTATACCATGCTCCATTAAAAGAAATTATGTTAGAACTGCTTTATGTGATCTTGGAGCCGGTGTTAGTGTTATGCCTCTCTCTTTATATCGTAGACTAGAATTGAATAAGTAGACACCTACTGAAATATCTTTGCAAATGGCTGATAAATCAGCTGCTATACTTGTCGGTATTTGTGAGGATATGTTGTGGTTGCAAATGTCACTATCTTAACGGACTTTGTTATTCTTGATATTCCCGAGGACGATAGTATGTCTATTATCCTTGGTAGACCTTTTCTTAATATTGCAGGGGCTGTTATTGATTGCAACAAAGGCAATGTCACTTTTCATGATAATGGTAATGAGCATACGGTACACTTTCTGAGGAAACAATCTCAAGTTCATAGCATCAATTCTATTGGAAAAGTTCCAACTATTATTATTGGAGGTTTTGAATTTCCTCTCCCTACAGTCAAGAAAAAGTATGATATTCTTATTGTTGGGGATTTTCATATCCCTGTTTAGGTAACTTAGTGTTATTCGAAACTTCTCCGGTTCCGTGTTATTCGGAATGAGTTTGTTAACAAGACTTGATCAACCTTGTTAGTGGATTCATTTTGATGATCATGAGATGGATGAAACTAGAAGGCACAACCTTCTGTACCCTCTTTTTACTTTCTTTTATTTAGAATAAATAAAGCAAAAATAGTTTTAACCCTCTTTTTTCTGAATTATCCGTGCATTAAAAAATATCCTGAAAATAAAAGTTCTCATAATGCCCTGCAAATTTAGTATGATTTTTTATGGAATATTTGAGGATTTTAGGCACTGAAAACACTGCAGGAGAGGCAAGCACCAGGACACGAGAGTGGAGGGTGCGCCCCCCCTATAGGGCGCGCCCCCCTGTCTCGTGGGCCCCTAGTGGCCCCCTCCACTTATGCCAGCACGCACACACTTCATCTTCTACCCAAAAAAATCCGCATCCAGCTCAAGCACGAGTTCTAACTCGTTTTGCAGCGATTTTTGATCTCCTTGCTCAAAGCTCCATTCGCAAAACTGCTTTGGGAGATTATTGCTTGGTATGTGACTCCTCCATTGGTCCAATTAGTTTTTGTTCTAGTGCTTTATTCATTGCAAATTTTTGCTGCTTAGGTGACCATGTTCTTGAGTTTGCATGTTAAATTTATGAGGTCCCAAGCAATTCTAATGCATGATATAGGCTCTAGGCACTTGTAGGAGTAGTTGCTACCAATCTTGTTTAGTTTTATTCACTTCTGTTTTGAAGTTACTAAAATTTCAGAAATTTTCAGAAAAAAGAATTATGCTTAGAAGAATGTACCAAGGTGGTTCCTCGGCAAAGAATGGGCCAAGGATTGCTATACGTGAGCAAGATGTTGAATTGCCGAGGGACGCGGATGTACGGGCTTGTGAGTGGCCATCCGATGATTTTATGGTCGAAGCAGGCTTCAAGGAGGAATTTGACGCGTATGTTCGTAATGCCGAGCTGGAGGACTTCTTACAAGATAAGTGTCCTCAGTACTATCAATTGACTGATTCCTTTGTGCGGAGGTTCCAATATAACTGTGCGCGTAATTCTCCTAGTGTCATGTTTGATATTTATGATACATCTTATACCATGGATTTAGAGGATTTCACAACTGCCTGCAAACTTCCGCAGTGGGGTAATATTAATGATCCTCGCAAATCTGAATTTAGAGATTTTCTTGCTAGTATTACTGTGGGAGAATCTAGGGACATAGCACAAGCTACCATAGGGAGCATTCATTTTCCTGCTATACATTATTTTGCTCTTTTTATTGGTAGATGCATTAACGGTAAAGACGAAGCATGTCACATGTGTGTCCCTGATCTGTGTGTCCTCAAGAGTGTTGTTTCAGGTTATAAAGGTTATAACTTGGGGGCAATAGTTGCACGTAGGTTGCAGAATAATAGTAGAAAGGGAAATTTATTTGTAGGAATTTATGCAACCCGTGCGGCTAATTATCTTAATATAGCCCCACGAGAGGGGGATATGATTTTACCTCCCGTTTATTTGGATAAAGAAGCTATGTTCAATCATCAATTTCTTGCGAGGAATGAACAATTCCTCCATTATCGACTAATCTATGACAGACGCAACATCGTCCCTGTTACTCTTTCTGCTCCCTACCTTTTTGATTATCAGGCAAAAGGAAGATATGTTGTCACCAGGGAGGAAGAGCTGAACACGAGAGGGGAGCGGAGGCAGCTCGCCAACACGTTGCAGCTCAGGAGGCGGTTGCCGCTGCATCTCAGTACGACCCCAGTTTCACTTACGGATATCAGCCAGGCAGTCATTGGTACTAGACCAACTTAGGCCAAAAGCCTAAGCTTGGGGGAGTACGTATTTCTCACCGACTTTACATTCATGTTCACACACTAGTTGTCGGTGCTCATACTCTTTCATTGTATTGTCCATGCTAGTTTAAATTTCTTTTTCTAGTTTTCTTCTTGTGTGTTCGATAAACCTTAAGAAAAACCAAAAAAAATTAGTTAGTTTAATTTCCATGCTTGTAGTAGCATTTAAAATGAAAACCCAAAAAGATTTCTAGTTCTTCTTTTACTTGTTGGGAGCTTTCCCGTGTAAATAGTTTTATTTTCTTTTCTTTCCTTTGGGGGTCGAGAAGACCATATTCAAAATGCTTAGTGGCTCTCATATGCATAATTATTTATTTATCTTAGAGCCCATATTACTTGTCTTCTCTCTTGAGTTGAATGCTTGCAGATTCCAGCTTAGTCCAATGCACGTGCACTCTTATTATTATACACATCGTTCGGTCGTGCAAGTGAAAGGCAATAATGACGATATATGATGGACTTATTGAGATGAGAAAAGCTGGTATGAACTCGACCTCTCTTGTTTTTGTAAATATGATGAGTTCATCGTCTCTGAGTCAGCTTATTATGAAGTAAACATATTTGCGATGACATTTAGAGATTATAGTTGCTTGTGCCATGCTTGATTAGCTATGAGTTATAATGGTTTACCTTGCGTGCCAACATGCTATTAGAATGATTATGATGTGATATGATGGGATGGTATCCTCCTTTGAATGTATTGAGTGACTCGACTTGGCACATGTTCACGCATGTAGTTGAATAAAATTAACATAGCCTTCATGATATTTATGTTCATGGTGGATTATATCCTACTCATGCTTGTACTCAGTGTGAATTAATTTTAATGCATGTTTACGACTGTTTTCGCTCTCTCAGTTGGTCGCTTCCTAGTCTTTTGCTAGCCTTCACCTGTACTAAGCGGGAATACTGCTTGTGCATCCAAACTCCTTAAACCCCAAAGTTGTTCCATATGAGTCTACTATACCTTCCTATATGCGGTATTTACCTGCCATTCCACGTAAATTTGTATGTGCCAAACTCCAAACCTTCCAATGAAATTCTATTTTGTATGCTCGAGCAGCTCATGTTACAACTAGGGCTTCCTATATCTTCCATGCTAGGTGGGTTATTCTCAAGAGGAGTGGACTCCGGTCCTCATTCACGATAAAGGGCCGGTAACCGGGATGCCCAGTCCCATGATCCAAAAAGATCAACGCAAATCAAAATAATTAAACAAAACTCCCCCAGGGCTGTTGTTAGTTGGAGGCACTCGTTGTTTCGAGCTAGCCATGGATTGATGCTTGTTGGTGGTTGGGGGAGTATAAACCTTTACCATTCTGTTTGGGAACTGCCTATAATGCATGTAGTATGGAAGATACAGCCATCTCATAGTTGTTGCGTTGACAGCAAAAATATGCCGCTCAAAATGTTATTCAAAATCTATTTTAAAATCGAGCTCTGGCACCTCTACAAATCCCTGCTTCCCTCTGCGAAGGGCCTATCTATTTACTTCTATGTTGAGTCATCACCCTTCTTATTAAAAACCACCCGCTGGAGAGCACACTGTCATTTGCATTCATTATTATTGGTTTATATATGACTTGACTGGATCTCTTTTACCATGAATTACAATGTTTAGTCGGTCCTTGATCTTTAAAGGTGCTCTTCATTTATGTTTTGCGGACTCAAAAAGGGCTAGCGAAATACCATTTTGTTATATCATGTTATAATTATTTTTGAGAAAGTGTTGTCATCCGAGTTTTATTATTATGGCTCGCTAGCTGATTATGCTATTGATATGAGTAATTGTGAGACCTTGGTGTTATTGTTAGTATGGTTAGTTCATAGTATTTGCTGAAGCTTGAATGCTGGCTTTTCATATTTACAACAACAAGAGCAAACAGAGTTTGTAAAAGTTTTTCTTTATCACTTTCAGTTTATCAACTGAATTGCTTGATGACAAGCAGGGGTTTAAGCTTGGGGGAGTTGATACGTCTTCAACGTATCTACTTTTCCAAACACTTTTGCCCTTGTTTTGGACTCTAACTTGCATGATTTGAATGAAACTAACCCGGACTGACGCTGTTTTCAGCAGAACTGCCATGATGTTGTTTTATGTGTAGAAAAGAAAAGTTCTCGGAATGTCCTGAAAATCCACGGAGGCACTTTTTGGAATTAATAAGAATTTCTGGGCAAAAGAAATACACCAGGTGGCCCAGGGCCTGTCCACGAGACAGGGGGCGCCCCCCCTGTATGGCGCGCCCCCTATCTCGTGGGCCCCCTGGACCTCCACCAACCTCAACTCCATCTCCATATATTCACATTCAGGGAGAAAAAAATCAGAGAGAAAGTTTCATCGCGTTTTACGACATGGAGCCGCCGCCAAGCCCTAATCTCTCTCGGGAGGGCTGATCTGGAGTCCGTTCGGGGCTCCGGAGAGGGGGATTCGTCGCCATCATCATCATCAACCATCCTCCGTCACCAATTTCATGATGCTCACCGCCGTGTGTGAGTAATTCCATCATAGGCTTGCTGGACGGTGATGGGTTGGATGAGATTTACCATGTAATCAAGTTAGTTTTGTTAGGGTTTGATCCCTAGTATCCACTATGTTCTGAGATTGATGTTGCTATGACTTTGCTATGCTTAATGCTTGTCACTAGGGCCCATGATTTCAGTTCTGAACCTATTATGTTTTCATGAATATATGGGTGTTCTTGATCCTATCTTGCAAGTCTATAGTCACCTATTATGTCTTATGATCCGACAACCCCGAAGTGACAACAATCGGGATACTTCTCGGTGATGATCGTAGTTTGAGGAGTTCATGTATTCACTATGTCTTAATGCTTTGTTCCGGTTCTCTATTAAAAGGAGGCCTTAATATCCCTTAGTTTCCGCTAGGACCCCGCTTCCACGGGAGGGTAGGACAAAAGATGTCATGCAAGTTCTTTTCCATAAGCACGTATGACTATTTGTGGAATACATGCCTACATTACATTGATGAACTGGAGCTAGTTCTGTGTTACCCTATGTTATAGCTATTACATGAGGAATCGCATCTGGCATAATTATCCATCACTGATTCATTGCCTACGAGCTTTTCATATATTGTTCTTCGCTTATTTACTTTTCCGTTGCTACTGTTACAACTACTACAAAAACCCAAAAACGTTTATCTTTACTTTTGCTACCGTTACCATTATTATCATACCACTTTTTGCTACTAAATACTTTGCTGCAGATACTAAGTTATCCAGGTGTGGTTGAATTGACAACTCAACTGCTAATACTCAAGAATATTCTTTGGCTCCCCTTGTGTCGAATCAATAAATTTGGGTTGAATACTTTACCCTCGAAAGCTGTTGCGATCCTCTACACTTGTGGGTTATCAAGTATCTCTATTAGCAAGCTTAATAATAACATCAATATCCTCTATCTCAGTAGGTGCAATATAATTCATAATTTCTTTATATAAGGTATAAGGAATTGCACTCACACTAGCACCCACATCACATAAGCCATGATAACAATGATCTCCTATTTTAATAGAAACAACAGGCATGCCAACAACAGGTATATGTTTGTCTTTAGTATCGGGTTTAGCAATCCTAGCAGCTTCATCATAGAAATAATAACATGCCCATCAATATTGTCAACCAAGAGATCTTTAACCATAGCAATACTAGGTCCAACTTTAATTTGTTCGGAGGGTGTAGATGTTTTAGTATAGCTCTTACGAACTACAGTTGAAGCTTTAGCATAATCCTTTATTCTAACAGGAAATGGTGGATTCTCAATATAAGCAGTGGGAACAATAGGATCAACATTATAAATAATAGTTTCTTCTTCAACTTTAACAGGTTCAGCTACTTTAACTTCAATGGGAGGATGATATTTAAACCACTTCACCTTAGGGAGATCAATGTGAGTAGCAAAATATTCATAGAAAGAAGCTACTATTTCAGAGTCAAGTCCATATTTAGTGCTAAAATCACGAAAAGCATCAGTATCCATAAAAGAATTAACACAATCAAACTTAAGGTTTATACCTGACTCCTTACCTTTGTCGAGATCCCAATCTTCAGAGTTGCATTTAATTCTTTCCAATAAATCCCATTTGAATCTAATATCCTTCTTCATATAGGAACCAGTACAAGAAGTATCGAGCATGGATCGATCATTATGAGAAAGCCGAGCATAAAAAATTTGAATAATAATTTCTCTTGAGAGCTCATGATTGGGGCATGAATATAACATTGACTTAAGCCTCCCCCAATCTTGAGCGATACTTTCTCGTTCACGAGGCCAAAAATTATAGATATAATTCCGATCACGATGAACCAGATGCATAGGATAAAACTTCTGATGAAATTCCAATTTCAATCGGTTGTAGTTCCATGATCCAATATCATCCAATAGCCTATACCATGTCAATGCCTTTCCCTTCAAAAATAAAGGGAATACTTTCTTCTTGACAACATCCTCGGGAATACCTGCAAGCTTAAATAATCCACAAACTTCATCCACATAGATTAGGTGCATATCGGGATGTAATGTTCCATCTCCTGCATAAGGATTAGCTAGCAGTTTCTCTATCATACCCGAAGGAATTTCATAATAAATATTTTCAATAGGTGCAGTAGGTTGAGGAGTATCTAATTATGGTTCCGGTCGAGGTGAAGATACCCCGAACAAACCCCTCAAAGGATTATTTTCCATAGTAACAAGTGACAGTAAATTTCAGCACACTATATAAATGTTTCCTTACCAAATTCCACTTACCAAAGGCGCTTCACTCCCCGGCAACGGCACCAGAAAAGAGTCTTGATGACCCCACAAGTATAGGGGATCTATCGTAGTCCTTTCGATAAGTAAGAGTGTCGAACCCAACGAGGAGCAGAAGGAAATGACAAGTGGTTTTCAGCAAGGTATTCTCTGCAAGAACTGAAATTATCGGTAACAGATAGTTTTGTGATAGGATAAATCATAATGGGTAACAAGTGATAAAAGTAAACAAGGTGCAGCAAGGTGGCCCAATCCTTTTTGTAGCAAAGGACAAGACTGTAGGAACTCTTATATAAAGCAAAGCGCTCCCGAGGACACATGGGAATTGTTGTCAAGTTAGTTTTCATCATGCTCATATGATTCGCGTTCATTACTTTGATAATTTGATATGTGGATGGACCGGTGCTTGGGTGCTGCCCTTCCTTGGACAAGCCTCCCACTTATGATTAACCCCTCTTGCAAGTATCCGCAACTACGAAAGAAGAATTAAGGTAAACTTAACCATAGCATGAAACATATGGATCCAAATCATCTCCTTACGAAGCAACGCATAAACTAGGGTTTAAGCTTTTGTCACTCTAGCAACCCATCATCTACTTATTACTTACCAATGCCTTCCCCTAGGCCCAAATAATGGTGAAGCGTCATGTAGTCAACATTCACATAACACCACTAGAGGAAAGACATCATACATCTCATCAAAATATCGAACGAATACCAAATTCACATGACTACTTATAACAAGACTTCTCCCATGTCCTCAGGAACAAATGTAACTACTCACAAAGCATATTCATAATCATAATTAGAGGAATACTAATTATCATTAAGGATTTGAACATATGATATTCCATCGAATAAACTAACTAGCATCAACTACAAGGAGTAATCAACACTACTAGCAACCTACAGGTACCAATCTGAGGTTTTCGAACCAAGATCGAATATAAGAGATGAACTAGGGTTTGAGAGGATATGGTGCTGGTGAAGATGTTGATGGATATTGACCCTCCCTCGATGAGAGGATCGATGGTGATGACGATGGCGATGATTTCCCCCTCCTGGAGGGATGTTTCCATGGCAGAACAGCTCCGCTATAGCTCTTGATTGGTTCTGCCCAGGTTCCGCCTCGAGACGATGGCGCTTCATCCCAAAAGCTTTCTTATTATTTTTCCAGGTCAAACCACACCATATAGCATAAGATGGGCATCGAGGGCCTGCTAGGTGACCCACAAGGTCGGGGGGTGCGCCCAGGGGGGTAGGATGCGCCCAGGGGGGTAGGGCGCGCCCTCCACCCTTGTGGTTGGCTGGTGGGCCCCTCTGGTATTCTCTTTGCCCAATATTTTTTATTTATTCCAAAAACATGCTCCATGAAGTTTCAGGACTTTTGGAGTTGTGCATAATAGGTCTCTAATATTTGCTCCTTTTCCAGCCCAGAATTCCAGGTGCCGGCATTCTCCCTCTTCATGTAAACCTTGTAAAATAACAGAGAATAGCCATAAGTATTGTGTTAAAAAGTGTAATAACAACCCATAATGCAATAAATATCAATATAAAAGCATGATGAAAAATGGACGTATCATCCACCCACATATCAAATTATCAAAGTAGCGAACGCGAATCAAACCAACATGATGAAAGTGACTAGATGAAATTCCCGTGTGCCCTCAAGAACACTTTGCCTATTATAAGAGACCATTTTGGCCTGTCCTTTGCAACAAAAGGATTGGGCTACCTTGCTGCACTTTAATTAATGTTACCGACTATCAAACTACATGTTACCGACTATTTCAGTGCTTGCAGAAAATACCTTGCTGAAAACCACTTGTCATTTTCTTCTGCTCCCCGTTGGGTTTGACACTCTTAATTATCTAAAGGACTACGATTGACCCCCTATACTTGTGGGTCATCAAGACTCTTTTCTGGCGCCATTGCCGGGGAGTGAAGCGCTATTGGTAAGGAAAAATTATTATTACGTGCTGAAATTTATTGTCACTTCTTACTATGGAAAACCATCCTTTGAGGGGTTTGTTTGGGGTATATTCACCTCGACCGGAAACACAATAAGTTGCCCCTAAACCTACAACTACTAGTTAATCCTTATGCAAGAGATGGAACAAAACATCATGATATGCATCCGATACATGTGGATGAAATTTGCGGATTATTTAAGCTTGCAGGTTTACCCGGAGATGAAGTTAAGAAGAAGGTTTTCCCTTTATCTTTGAAGGGAAAAGCATTGACATGGTATAGGCTATGCGATGATATTGAAACTTGGAACTGGAATCGATTGAAATTGGAATTTCACCAAAAAAATATCCTATGCATATAGTTCATCGTGATCGGAATTATATATATAATTTTTCGCCTCGTGTAGGAGAAAGTATCGCTCTAGCTTGGGGGAGGCTTAAGCCAATGTTATATTCATGCCCCAATCATGAGCTCTCGAGATGATCAATAGGCAAAGTGTTTGGCTTTCTCGTGATGATCAATCCATGCTCGATACTTCTTGTACTAGTTCTTTTATGAAGAAGACTATTGAATTTAGGTGGGATCTTTTAGAAAGAATTAAACGCAACTCTGAAGATTGGGAACTGGACAAAGGTAAAGAGTCAGGTATTAAGCTTAAGTATGATTGTGTTAAATCTTTTATGAATACCGATGCTTTTCACAAGTTTAGCACTAAATATGGACTTGACTCTGAGATAGTAGCCTCTTTTTGTGAATCATTTGCTATTGATGTTGATCTCCCTAAGGATAAGGGGTTTAAATATCATACCCCTATTAAAGAAGAGATTAAAGAACTGGTTAAGGCTAAAGATGAAACTATTATTTACAATGTTGACCTAGTTGTGCCTACCTCTTATATTGAAAAAACACCTTTCCTGATAGGATAAAGGAACATGCTAAGGTATCAACTGCTAAAGTAATATTAAAGCATCTAAACCCTCTGAGCAAGTCAATGTAGAACCTAGTGTTGCTATGGTTAAAAATCTCCTAGTAGAAAATACTGATGGGCGTGTTATTTATTTCTGTGATGAAGCTGCTAGAATTGCCAAAACTGATGAAAACGATAAACATAGACCCGTTGTTGGCATGCCTTTTGTCTCAGTTAAAATAGGAGATCATTGTTATCATGGTTTATGTGATGTGGGTGCTAGTGTGAATGCTATTCCTTTTACCTTACCAAGAAATTATGAATGATATAGCACCCGTTGAAACAGAAGACATAGATGTTACTATTAAACTCACTTATATAGACACCATCACACCACTTAGGATTGTTAGAGATGTTGAAGCCTTGTGTGTGAAAATAAAATACCCTACTGATTTTCTAGTTCTTGGTTCCCCACAAGATGACTTTTGTCCCATTATTTTTGGTAGACCTTTCTTGAACATTGTCAATGCTACCACAGATTGCCATAAACAAATTGTCAGTATTAGCTTTGGTGATGAGTCTCATGATTTAAATTTCTCTAAGTTTAGTAGACAACCTCATAAGAAAGAATTACCTACTAAGGATGAAATAATTGGTCTTGCTTCTATTGTTGTGCCCCCTACTGATCCACTAGAATAATGTTTGCTAGACCATGAAAATGATATGCACTTGCACGAAAGAAATGAAATGGATAAAGTATTCTTTGAACAACAACCTCTTCTTAAACATACTTTGCCTATTGAAACTCTAGGAGGTCATCCTCCACCTAAATGTGATCCTGTGTTTGAATTAAAACAATTGCTAGACACTTTGAAGTATGATTATCTTGATGAGAAAAGATATATCATGTTATTATTAGTGCTAACCTTCCAGAGCATGAAGAAGAAAGATTATTAAAAATTTTGAGGAAGCACCGTGCTGCTATTGGATATACTCTTGATGATCTTAATGGCATTAGTCCCACTCTATGTCAGCACAAGATTAATATGGAGCCTGATGCTAAACCCGTTGTTGATCATCAACGACATTTGAATCCTAAGATGAAAGAAGTGGTAAGAACTGAAATACTAAAGGAAGCAGGTATAATCTATCCCGTAGCTGATAGTAGATGGGTAAGTCATGTTCATTGTGTCCCTAAGAAGGGAGATATTACTGTTGTTCCTAATGATAAAAATGAACTCATTCCACAAAGAATTGTTACTCGCTATAGAATGGTAATTGATTTTAGAAAATTGAATAAAGCTACCAGAAACGATCATTACCCTCTGACTTTTATTGATCAAATGCTAGAAAGATTATCTAAGCACACAAACTTTTGTTTTCTTGATGGATATTTTGGTTTTTCTCAAATACATGTTTCACAACCTGATCAAGAGAAAACCACGTTTACTTGTCCTTTTAGAACTTATGATTATAGACGTATGCCTTTTGGTTTATGCAATGCACCTGCTATCTTTCAAAGATGTATGACTGCTATATCCTCTGATTTTTGTGAAAAGATTGTTGAGGTTTTCATGGATGACTTTTCTATTTACGGAACTTCTTTTGATGATTGCTTAAGCAACCTTGATCGAGTTTTGTAGAGATGTGAACAAACTAATCTTGTCTTGAATTGGGGGAAGTGACACTTTATGGTTAATGAAGGTATTTTCATGGGGCATAAAGTTTCTGAACAAGGTATTGAGGTGGATAAAGCTAAAGTTGATGCAATTGAGAAAATGCCATGTCCTAAAGATATTAAAGGTATTCATAGTTTCCTTTGTCATGTTGGTTTCTATAGGAGGTCATTAAAGACTTTTCTAAAATTTCTAGGCCTCATACAAATCTTTTACAAAAGGGTGTTCCATTTTTTTTGATGATGATTGTGTAGAAGCCTTTGAAACACTTAACAAAGCCTTAACTTCTATACCTATAGTTCAACCACATGATTGGAACTTGCCTTTTGAAATTATGTGTGATGCTACTGATTATGTTGTTGGTGCTATTCTAGGACAAAGAGTTGATAAGAAATTAAATGCTAGCAAAACTCTAGACAGAGCCCAAAGAAATTATGCTACTACTGAAAAAGAATTTTTAGCAGCTGTGTTTGCTTGTGATAAATTCAGATCTCACATTGTTGATTCCAAATTGATTGTTCACACTGATCATGCTGCTATAAAATATCTTATGGAAAATGAAATATGCTAAACCTAGACTCATTAGGTGGGTCCTCTTGCTTCAAGAATTTGATTTACATATCACCGATAGGAAAGGAGTTGAGAACCCCGTAGCTGATAACTTGTCTAGGTTAGAAAATATTCTTGATGACCCACTACCTATTGATGATAACTTTCCTGATGAACAACTAGCTGCAATAAATGTTTCTCATAATACCCCTTGGTATGCTGATTATGCTAATTATATTGTTGCTAAATTTATACCACCTAGTTTCACATACCAACAAAACAAAAAAATCTTCTATGATTTAAGACATTACTTTTGGGATGACCCACATCTTTATAAATAAGTAGTAGATGGTATTATTAGACGTTGTGTACCTGAGCATGAACAGGAACAAATCCTACAGAAATGTCACTCCGAAGCTTATGGAGGACATCATGCGGGAGATAGAACTGCTCATAAGGTATTACAATCTTGTTTTTATTGGCCTACTCTCTTCATGGATGCCCATAAGTTTGTTTTATCTTGTGATGAATGTCAAAGGATAGGTAATATTGGTAAGCGTCATGAAATTCCTATGAATTATTCACTTGTTGTTGAACCATTTGATGTTTGGGGTTCTGATTATATTGAACCTTTTCCTTCCTCTAATGTGTATACCCATATTTTGGTTGTTGTTTATTATGTTACTAAGTGGGTAGAAGCCAACTAGTAGTGTTGATCATAACACTTCCATGAAAATGCTTAAAGAAGTTATTTTCCCAAGGTTTGGAGTCCCTAGATATTTAATGACTGATGGTGGTTCACACTTTATTCATGGTGCTTTTCGTAAAATGCTTGCTAATATGATGTTAACCATATAATTTGTTCACCCTATCATCCTCAATATAGTGGTCAAGTTGAACTTAGCAATAGAGAAATAAAATTAATATTACAAAAAATGTCAATAGGTCCCGAAAGAATTGGTTTAAGAAATTACACGACGCACTTTGGGCCTACAGAACAGCTTATAAAAATCCTATGGTTATGTCTCCATATAAAATGGTTTATGTAAAAGCTTGTCATTTGCCTCTTGAGTTAGAACATAAAGCTTATTGGGCAATTATAGAACTCAATTATGATTTCAAACTGCCAGTGAAAAGAGGTTATTTGATATTAGCTCACAAGATGAATGGAGAACCCAAGCTTATGAAAATGCCAAACTATTCAAAGAAAAAGTTAAAAGGTGCAAAAGAATCCAAAAGCGGGAATTCAAAGTTGGTGAACATGTTTGTCGGTGTCAAAACCGGCGGATCTCGGGTAGGGGGTCCCGAACTGTGCGTCTAGGCGGATGGTAACAGGAGACAAGGGACACGATGTTTTTACCCAGGTTCAGGCCCTCTCGATGGAGGTAAAACCCTACTCCTGCTTGATTGATATTGATGATATGGGTAGTAAAAGAGTAGATCTACCACGAGATCAAGGAGGCTAAACCCTAGAAGCTAGCCTATGGTATGATTGTTGTTCGTCCTACGGACTAAAACCCTCCGGTTTATATAGACACCGGAGAGGGCTAGGGTTACACAGAGTCGGTTACAATGGTAGGAGATCTACATATCCGTATTGCCAAGCTTGCCTTCCACGCCAAGGAAAGTCCCATCCGGACACGGGACAAAGTCTTCAATCTTGTATCTTCATAGTCTTGGAGTCCGGCCAATGATGATAGTTCGGCTATCCGGACACCCCCTAGTCCAGGACTCCCTCAGTAGCCCCCGAACCAGGCTTCAATGACGACGAGTCCGGCGCGCATATTGTCTTCGGCATTGCAAGGCGGGTTCTCCTCCAAATTCCATGTGCTTGCCGAATAGTGTCCGGCTTCCTTATAAATGTTGCGCTCCTTGGCTTCCACGTCCAATAATGGCCCTCTTCCACGTGTCGTATGAATGCGAAAAGCCAGGGTATTTTTACGTTTACCCCCTAGCTGCGCGAATAAGCTGCCTATAAGAGAGGCGAGGATCTAGATCCGAATCACACCATCCTCCTTCCGCGAGTATTCATCGAAGCGCCTCTGATAAAAATCCACTCCATCATGGACAGTCGACGCGGCTCCTCCTCTCACGCTCCCAGCCCTCAGCCAGGAGATTGGGGGAGATGTTCAGTCCCGCATAGCGAGCTGGTGACGCTCCAAGCAGAGGGATATCTTCCCCCAGCCTTTATGGTTCCGGTTCGAGCCGGACTGGCCACCTACAAGGGCGGAAAGTAGGCGGAGAGCGTCCCCAATCCCTCCAAAGGAGAGCGGGTATGCTTCGTCCCTTATCTAATAAGGGGACTCGGATTTCCCATACATCCGTTTCTCCGGGGGCTCCTGGAGTTCTATGGGCTCCAGCTTCACCACCTTACGCCTGCCTCCATCCTGCACATCGCGGGCTTCGTGGCCCTTTGCGAGCTGTTCTTGGGCATCGAGGCCCATTTTGCGCTGTGGAAGAGATTGTTTTGCCTCGTACCCCGTTCTCATGAGGGGTCGATATATCAAGTGGGCGGAGCCGAAATATGGCGCATCGTCGGGACCGGATATCTATCTGGAACCCCGAAGAAGGCGTCTGAAGACTGGCCTTCGGAATGGTTTTATATGGAGGACGCCCCGCTGCCGGACCCAGTTCGGATCGGCCTCCCGGAGTTCAGCAACGCCCCTCTAAAGAAACGCCTGAGTTGGCGCCCGCGGAGCCCTCAACGGGAGAATGACGGGGACGTTCAATATCTGATGGGCCGAATAAGGTTATTGGCTCATTCCGGATTGACCATGATTGGAGTCATGGCCACATGCATCATGTGAGGGGTGCAGCCGCTCCAATACAGGGGCCACCCCATGTGGGATTTCAACGGGGAGGATGACGCCACCCGCCATGGCTGCAAGGGGCCGGGATCGGTTGCCGATCTGGTGAAGATCCTGTCCGGCTTGTACAAGGGGGAGAAGGAGGACTTCCTCCGCGCGAGTCCATTGAATGGATTTTCGATGAACAACCCTCGGAGCTGGGTGAGCGGACGCCTGTCTATCCGATCCATATTCCCAAAGTTAAGTGTCTCATTTTGTGATTTCGACGCAGGAGCTGCGCCGGGCCGTAGAGGATATACACAGCCTGGCTCCACAACCGGAGGATCCAGAACGATCCCTTGATCCGGCCTCCGAAGAGGATCTAGACATAAAGGTGGAGCTGATCGATGGGGTGTTCCACCAACTTAGCATGGACAATGCTTTGGTCGCCATTACGGCCGACTACCCCGGTTTATCTCCGGCTTCCCAGGTAACTGTGACCAGAGTCCTGATACCACGATTCATCCATGCTTATTTCTGACCATCGTATACTAATGGTACTCCACAGGAGGTGCCTTTGAGGCGGGAAGCCGAACCTATGGCGGCTGACCAACAATGGTCAGCTCGGCCCGGCAGGCGGAAGAGGAGTGCGGCGCGAATCGAGACGTCGCCGCAATGGTATGACGCACCACCGTGTTTAAAGGAAAGATTCCGGGGAGGTATATTGACGCTCATGATTTTTCCAGGAGAAAGAGCGCTCGCCGGACTGTGTCCGGAGGGGTTGCCAATCGAGCCTCCGCCAGCCAGGCTCCAATGCCTGGCCCGGAGGGGGAGGAGAACACAAGGCGTGCGCCGGATGCTCCTCCAACGGAGGATGCCGACAGGCTGTCCGCCACCAGGTCTGAGGTGGAGAGCGCCATGAATCATAGGCGCCGCCGGACAGTTCTTCTTGACGTGTGTTTCTCCCCGGAGGCATTGAATGCCTTTAATGCGGGAGACGCGCACCTCCGTGCCGCTCGAGATGGTCTAACCAGAGCCACGGAGCAGTATGTGAAAGACATACGGGTGAGGAATTTGACAGTTATATATGCCAGTAGCCCCCGAGACTTAAAATAGTTAGAATAACTGATTTAAGGATCATTTGTTATGCAGGATCTTACGAGAAGAATACCCACCTGTCCCAGGAGCTTCAAGAGTGCAAGGCCCAACTTGAGGCCGCACTAGCCGCCACAGGGGGAGCCACAGACCCCTCTGGTAATACATACTTCAAAAGATAAGTAGGTTATGAAGTGCGACGTGTGTATAAGTCTGACAATAATATTGCAGATGGCGCCGGACTAGATCCGGACAAGCAGCAGCTACTACGCCAGCTGAAGGCCGGCGAGAAGGTGCTGACAAGGGTGCGGCAGGAGAAAAATAACCTCCAAGATGCCAACGCTCAGCTGGGCGAGAAACTAAAAGATGTTCGGGTCCAGCTGTCTTACTCCGTGAAGGAGAATCTGCGGCTCCGTCGCGGCATTTACAGTAAGTGCTTGAACGAACTTTTGAAACAAGAGTTCGACGAGGAAGTCAACTAACCAGAATATGTCTGTAGGTATGCTCACAGGCTGTCCTGCAGAGGAAATGCCCGGTTCAACGGGTGACCAACTTCCCGAGCTGTTGCAACTACACGAGCGAGTTCGGCAGGTGATGAGCGGCGTCGCCCAGGCCTTATGGCCATCCGTCTCCCTACCCGAGGGTCTTGGAGGGCTTGTGGAGAAGCTTCAGGGAGCACGGCGGCGCTTTCATCTGTGGAAGATATCGGCCTGCCGTCAAGGCGCCAGGGAGGCCTGGGCCATGGTGAAGACACGGTATGCGAAGGCTGACCCCAACCACATGGCCGAGGTCGGACCTGTAGGGCCCGATGGGAAGGAGATCCCTGTGAGCTTAGTGTACGACCAAGTAGAGTTGGCCGCAAAGTATTCCCAGCGGGACTGTAAACTAGGCAGTTTGTTAGATGGTATCGAAGAGGAATACCATCAGTCAGCTTGACTATGTAATTTGAAATGACATGAAAATGCCTTCTAGCCGGATTGTAGATCGTTTGTCATTGCGGACCTTTTCGCTTCAACCTCGGGACCCGACAGTCCGGAGTGTGTCCGAATACCCTCACGGTTATATAAGAAACCGGGGCATGCATGGAGACCAGGCGTAGGGGTCATTAGTGCTTTATCAGACAAGTGCCCAACTAGTTATGTTATATTACATGGTTAGTAAGAAACATCTTCCAGGGAGAATAGTTCCGTTAGGGGTTCCTTTCCCTGGGAGGTATGCCCTAAAGTGCATGTCCGGACTGCAAAAGAAGCAGGAAAGCATCTGGGGGCAGATAAATAAATAGGTAAGAAATCATCTTTCAATTCACCGACCGAATATTCCCTTAAGAACGCTAGCTTTCGGCTTCACCCAGTCTGAGGTACACATCCGGCTGACCCGGCAGTAACAATCGCAGAGGTGCTCCCTTTACCTCCTAGCCGAACAATCGGGAACGTAGGGGTAAGCACAGGAGCCAGGCAACCCAGCTTGGCCAAAACTTAAGTCATATCGATGCATATAATGGTGAATAAAAGGTACATGCGGAAGTGTGACACATGTGTTGGGTATGAGACCCTTATAAATAAGCTTCTGTTAAAGAAGCCCCCAGGTATAATGAGTGCGGATAACACGTCAAGTGTGTGCGAACAAAGCGCAGACGAGCCACCGAAGGCCCGTGAAAGAGGAAGAAAAAAAAGGAGAAGAAGAGAGGGGCAAATAAAAGACAGTTAAAGTATAAAATACAGACGGGGGAGGGAGACGAACTCAGAGTCCGGCGCTAGGCGTAGAATCTATGGAAATGGGCTGCGTTCCATGGATTTGGCTCGAGTCGGTTATCCGATGCATTTCGCAGACGGTACGCTCCGCCGGTCAGGACCTGGTCGATGATGAAGGGACCTTCCCATTTGGGCTTGAGCTTGTCCTTTTTCTTGTCCGGCAGGCGTAGAACTAGTTCGCCAACATTGTAAGTTTTGGCCCGTACTTCTCTGCTTTGATATCTTCGAGCCTGCTGTTGGTAAAATGCAGAACGGGCTTTTGCCACGTCACGCTCCTCTTCTAAGGCGTCCAAACTGTCCTGCCGATCCAGCTCAGCTTCTCTTTCTTCGTACATGCGCACGCGAGGTGAGTCATGAATTATGTCACAGGGCAAAACTGCCTCTGCGCCGTATACCATAAAAATGGTGTGAATCCGGTAGTGCAGTTTGGCGTGGTCCGCAGCCCCCAGAGTACGGAGTCGAGCTCCTCTACCCAGTGCGTGTTAGATTCCTTAAGGGACCGCACTAGTCTGGGTTTGATGCCGCTCATGATTAGACCATTTGCTCGTTCGACTTGACCGTTAGTTTGAGGGTGATAGACTGAAGCGTAGTCGAGCTTGATGCCCATGTTTTTGCACCAGAGTTTAACCTCGTCGGCCGTGAAGTTCGTGCCGTTATCAGTGATGATGCTATGGGGGACGCCGTAACGGTGTACTACCCCAGATATGAAGTCTATCACAGGTCCGGATTCGGCCGTTTTAACTGGCTTGGCCTCTATCCATTTGGTGAATTTGTCCACCATGACCAATAGGTATTTTTGCTTGTGGGTTCCCCCTTTAAGGGGTCCAACCATGTCAAGCCCCCAGACCGCGAACGGCCAGGTGATGGGTATAGTTTTGAGGGCGGTGGGTGGCATGTGGCTTTGATTAGCAAAGAGCTGGCAACCGACGCATCGTTGGACTAAGTCCTGAGCATCTGCCCGGGCCGTCGGCCAATAAAATCATGTACGGAAGGCCTTGCCTACAAGGGCCCGGGCTGCGGCGTGGTGCCCGCCTAGTCCGGCGTGAATTTCAGCCAGAAGATTTCGCCCTTCCTCTTCGGAGATGCACCTTTGAAGGACTCCGGTTGTGCTTTTCTTATAAAGCTCTCCCTCATGGACCTTGTAGGCTTTAGATCGCCGTACTATGCAGCGGGCCTCGTTTTGGTCTTCGGGAAGTTCCTGCCTGATTAAGTAGGCTAGGAATGGTTCCGTCCATGGGGCAATGACTGCCATTATTTCGTGGGCTGAAGGTGTTATTTCATTGGCAGAGCCATCGATTGTGTCAGAGTGTTCGGTGTTGGGCGGTGCGGTTGGTTCCGGGTTGTTGTTTCCGGACTCCCCTTCCCATAATACGGATGGCTTGAAAAGCCGCTCCAGGAAGATGTTGGGAGGGACGGCGTCGCGCTTTGCGCCGATGCGTGCCAACACGTCGGCCGCCTGGTTATTATCCCGGGCTACATGGTGGAATTCGAGTCCTTCGAACCGAGCTGACATTTTTAAGACGGCGTTACGGTAGGCTGCCATTTTCGGATCCTTGGCATCAAAGTCTCCATTTATTTGGGATATTGCGAGGTTTCAATCCCCGCGGACCTCTAGGCGTTGAATGCCCATGGAGATTGCCATCCGGAGACCATGTAGAAGGGCCTCGTATTCGGCTGCATTGTTGGAGTCCGTGTACATTATCTGGAGTACGTATTGGACTGTGTCTCCGGTTGGGGACGTCAGGACGACGCCAGCCCCCAGGCCGGCCAACATTTTGGAGCCGTCGAAGTGCATGATCCAATTGGAGTATGCGCCGTACTCTTTAGGGAGTTCGGCTTCGGTCCATTCAGCGATGAAGTCGGCCAAAACTTGCGACTTTATAGCTCGCCGTGGTTTGTAGGTTATGTCGAATGGTAGGAGCTCAATGGCCCATTTTGCAATCCTGCCAGTCGCGTCGCGGTTGTTTATAATGTCGTTAAGAGGTACTTCGGAGGCTACTGTTATCGAACACTCTTGAAAGTAGTGTCGCAGCTTCCGGGATGCCATGAACACCGCGTACGCTATCTTTTGATAATGTGGATACCGGGACTTGCATGGAGTTAGGACAGTGGATACGTAGTACACTGGTTTTTGAAGAGGGAATTTGTGTCCTTCCGTTTCTCGTTCGACGACGAGCACCGCGCTTACAACTTGATGTGTTGCCGCGATATATAATAACATTGGTTCGCCCAAGTTGGGCGCGGCCAGGACCGGATTTGTTGCCAATATGGCCTTTATTTCTTCGAGTCCGGCCGTGGCGGCATCCGTCCATTCGAAGTGTTCGGTGCGCCGGAGGAGGCGATAAAGGGGTAATGCCTTTTCTCCCAAGCGGGAGATGAAGCGGCTTAGAGCCGCCACGCATCCAGTCAATTTTTGTATTTGCTTGAGGTCTTTTGGGATATCCAATTGTGACAGAGCTCGGATCTTGGCTGGGTTTGCTTCAATTCCTCTACCGGATACAATGAAGCCCAAGAGCTTTCCGGCTGGTACGCCGAAAACGCATTTTTCCGGGTTGAGCTTAATGTCATATGCTCGGAGGTTGTCAAATGTGAGCCTCAAATCGTCTACTAGAGTTTCGACGTGTTTGGACTTGACGACCACATCGTCTACGTATGCCTCCACTGTTTTGCCGATCTGGGTTGCCAGACATGTCTGAATCATGCGCTGATATGTTGCGCCGGCGTTTTTGAGCCCGAAGGGCATTGTGTTGAAGCAGAATGGTCCGTATGGAGTAATGAATGCCGTTGCGGCTTGGTCTGTCTCCGCCATCTTGATTTGATGGTAGCCGGAGTATGCGTCGAGGAAGCACAATGAATCGTGCCCTGCGGTAGCATCGATAATTTGATCGATGCGGGGAAGGGGGAAAGGATCCTTTGGACAAGCCTTGTTAAGGTCCTTGAAATCGACGCACAAGCGCCAGGATTTGTCCTTCTTTGGTACCATTACCAGGTTTGCTAGCCAGTCCGGATGTTTTATGTCTCTGATGAATCCGGCTTCTAATAGTTTGGCTAGCTCCTCTCCCATTGCCTGTCTTTTGGGTTCGGAAAATCGCCGAAGAGCCTGTTTGACTGGCTTGAATCCTTTTAGGATATTTAGGCTGTGCTCTGCCAACCTGCGTGGGATTCCTGGCATGTCTGAAGGGTGCCAGGCAAAGATGTCCCAATTTTCCCGAAGGAATTCTCGTAGTGCGGCGTCTACATCAGGGTTTAATTGTGCCCCAATGGAGGCCGTCTTTGTGGGGTCCGTTGGATGGACTTGGAATTTGACTATTTCGTCCGCTGGCTTAAAAGAGGTGGACTTGGATCTCTTATCGAGTATCACATCGTCCCTGTTCACCGTGGAGCGCAGCGCAGTGAGTTCCTCGGCCGCTAGGGCTTCGGATAGTGCCTCTAGGGCTAGTGCGGCTGTCTTATTTTCGGCGCGGAGTGCTATGTCCGGATCACTGACAAGAGTGATGATTCCATTGGGCCCGGGCATTTTGAGCTTCATGTACCCGTAATGGGGTATAGCTTGAAAAATTGTGAATGCCTCTCGCCCTAATAAAGCGTGATATCCGCTGCTGAACGGGGCCACTTGGAACGTGACCTCCTCGGACCTGTAATTGTCCGGCGAGCCGAACACCACATCCAGTGTAATTTTTCCTGTGCAGCGTGCTTCCCGACTAGGGATTATTCCTCTAAAGGTTGTGCTGCTTCGCTCAATGCGGCTCCAGTCTATTTCCATTTTTCGAAGGGTTTCCTCGTAGATGAGGTTTAATCCGCTGCCGCCATCCATGAGTACCTTAGTAAGGCGAAAGCCGTCCACTATTGGACTGAGGACCAATGCGGCTGGTGCTCGGGCTGTTCGGAATTTAGGTTCGTCACTGGCGTTAAAGGTAATAGCCGTGTCGCTCCATGGATTTATTGTTGCTACTTGGTAGACTTCGGCGAGGCTGCGGAGTGTTCGTTTCCGCATATTATTTGATGCGAAAGTCTCGAAGACTGTTAATACCGTACTGGTACTGCTGGGCTGGTTCTCTAGGGCTAGAAGCCCTTCGCCACTTTTGGCCACCTGTCGTAGTATCCAACATGCTTGAAGGCTATGTGTTGGAGTGGCACCCTCTGTACTATGGATTTTGCAGGGTCCGCTGAGCCATCCCTCCAGTACGGTTCCATGCCCTTTAGGGGGGTTTTTGCTTTTTGGTTTTTAACCCAGGTGCCTGAATATGGTGCACCCTTTTATTTCGGACTGGGGTTGTGTTCGGAGCCGGATTGTCCCAAAATTTGGTTTCGGTTTTCCAGGCACTTTCCATCGCGCAGTACTTTCATATTATGGACGCCAAGTCGGCGAAGCGTGTAATGTCACGACAACTTATGGCGTTCATGATTCCCTTGTCCGTGCAATTGTTGCAGAAAATTGAAATTGCGCTTTCCTCACAGCAGTCCTTTATCCTGTCCATAACCAGGAGGAATCTGGCCCAGTAATGATGTACTACTTCAGCGGGCTCTTGCTGGATTCGAGATAGGTCGCTTATGTTTGGGTGGGCGGGTGGAATTAAATTCGGAACCCCGTCCAATCTAAGGCTCAAGGGCCGAAAAGTTTCCGAACTTGGGAGCTTGGATTGCTGGATGTTGTCCAACGAATCTGGCCCGCTGTCCGACTTTAGGTTCAGTGCTTGGTTGACGTCCGTCCCTCCGCGGGAATCCGGCATGGAGGGATCAGGAATCCGGACGTAACTGGTCCTTAATATAGAAGAAGAGTCGCCGCACTGTTCCTCTACCACAACAACGTGGTGGGTAGCCTGGGGAGAGTTGATATCTCTCGGATCGGTTTTAAGCCCAATCTGATCGTAGTCTGTAGCGACTCCCAGGGCGGCGATGCGATCCAAGAGCTTGTTTACGGAGGAGAGCTCCATCGGATCTAGCTGCTCGGCGAATTCCGAGTTGACGTGAAGATCGCTTTTGATGACCCGAGAGGTCATTGTCGGCGCGGCGGCCGAACAGGCGGTCATAAGAAAACCACCTAGCCGGATAGTTTGGCCGGTGGCTAAAGCTCCTATGGCAACGGTACCGTCTTTAAAGACGGGATGAGACATCCTTCCTGATTGCAACGGCACAGAGGAACTCTCAATGAAAGCACCAATGTCGGTGTCAAAACCGGCGGATCTCGGGTAGGGGGCCCCGAACTGTGCGTCTAGGCGGATGGTAATAGGAGACAAGGGACACGATGTTTTTACCCAGGTTCGGGCCCTCTCGATGGAGGTAAAACCCTACTCCTGCTTGATTGATATTGATGATATGGGTAGTACAAGAGTAGATCTACCACGAGATCAAGGAGGCTAAACCCTAGAAGCTAGCCTATGGTATGATTGTTGTTCGTCCTACGGACTAAAACCCTCCGGTTTATATAGACACCGGAGAGGGCTAGGGTTACATAGAGTCGGTTACAATGGTAGGAGATCTACATATCCGTATTGCCAAGCTTGCCTTCCACGCCAAGGAAAGTCCCATCCGGACACGGGACAAAGTCTTCAATCTTGTATCTTCATAGTCTTGGAGTCCGGCCAATGATGATAGTTCGGCTATCCGGACACCCCCTAGTCCAGGACTCCCTCAATGTTCTTCTGTACAACTCTCATTTTAGATTCTTTGCAGGAAAACTTGTTTCCAAATGGGAAGGACCATATATTATGGAAGAGGTTTATCGTTCTGGAGCCATTAAGATGAATAATGCCGAAGGCACTAATCCAAAGGTGGTTAATGGACAAAGAATTAAGCACTATATCTCAGGTACGCCTATTAATGTTGAAACCAACATTATCAAAGCATGACACCAGAAGAACACATAAAATAAACCTTCCAGAACACTCCAGAACCCTGAAAAAGAGGAGGTACGTGATACGATACGTAAACGGACTTCGAAAAATCCACAAATTTTTTTTTTGTCAGTTTTGGAATATTAGAAAATTTAGGAAAATAGGAAACAACCAGGAAGGCAACCCGAGGTGGGCACGATACACCAGGGCGCGCGCACCTTGGTGGGTTGTTCTCCCCTCGGGCACCTTCCCGACTCCGTTTTCCTTCCGTTTGCTTGTTTCCCAAGATAAAAAAATCTTTATATACCCCCCGGACGTATTGACCACCGCATCACAGAAAAATCCTCTGTCCTTGTTTCGTGCCATTTTCCTAACAGATCTGAAAATATGTCGTCTCAACATTCGGAGGGAGAGAGCCCTGTTTCTTACCATCCTCTATATCCAAATGTCTTTAAGGATACCTTCCCATGTGTGTGGTTCATGGATGAGGAGGAGGAAACCGATCCGGAGGAGATGGAGGATGCATCCTCGGATGAAGACGAAGCCCCACTACCTCAACCTGGAGATCTGCACACGGTGCTCAAGAAGACAAACTTCCCCAACAGAGCAAACAAAATTAAAACCCAGTCTATCCCTCCTTGTTTCCTGTAGAAAAGCAAGGCAACATTATATAAGAAGATATTAAGGCCTGAGCTGGAGAATGAGGATCTGAGGGAAGATAATTTTAGCCTCCGACGCAAGCTGGATAAGTTTACTACCACTTCATCACCACCACCATCACCATCTTCCCAATCAAAGGAGACTTGAGTACATGGGTATGGGCACTCCCCTTGGATTTTGCCAAGCTTGGGGGAGATGCCCGGTATCGTATCACCATCACTTTTATTGCCTTTACCTATCTTAGTTTGATCTTTAGTTATCTCATGAGTTAGTTGAATAAAAGTTTAGCATGGTCTATTTTCGAGTCTTAATTTCGTGATCTGTCTATCTATGTAATCGAGTGAGAGTTATATAATAAAAGTTTAGCTTGAGTTTGCTTCTTTACTTTTATGTTTCAATCAAAATAAAAGAAAATAATGAAAAAGATCATATGCTAATCTTATGGTAAGTAATGACATCACATAAGGAAAAGTACAAGTGGTAAAACTTATTGAGAGTTGACAAACATAGCATTGGTCGATGATGCAATTCATGAAAGAATTAATAAGGGAAGAGAAGATTCACATGCAAATACAATATCTTGGACATCTTTTATGATTGTGAGCCCCCACTAAATATTGTATGCCAAAATTGTTGGCGTTGGACAAGGAAGACAACGTAATGATTTACGTTTGTTCATATTCACATAGAAGTTATATTGTCATAGATCCTTCAACATGTGGTGCTTGCCCAATATCTTTGCTAGCCAAAAATCCACACTAAGTAGAAATACTACTTGTGCATCCAAAAACCCTTAAACCCAAAATCTTGCTTTGAGACTCCACCATACCTACCTATGGATTGAGCAAGATCCTTCAACTAAGTTGTCATCGATGCAAAAAGGCAATAAACATTGCTTCTAAATATGTTTGATCATTTAGTGTAAGAGAAAATTGAGCGTTGTACGAACTTGTGATGGCAAAGTAATAAAAGCGACGGACCGCATAATAAAGGTCACTATCATAAGTGGCAATATAGTGTGACGTTCTTTTGCATTAAGAGATTGAGCATACAAATCAAAAAGCGCATGACAACCTCTGCTTCCTCTGCGAAGGGCCTATCTTTTACTTTATGTATTTACTTTTCATGCAAGAGTCAGAGTATTCTTCCCTATTCCTTTTTATTTTTTATTTTTGCAAGCATCATGTGGTGGGCAAAGATCTAGGCACATATACCCAGTTGGATATGAGTGAGCATGAGTTGTTATTGTTGACATCACCCTTAAGGTGAATAAGTTGGGAGGCAAAACTATAAGCCCCTATCTTTCTATGTGTCCGGTTGAAACTTTTTGCTCATGTGTATGCAGTGAGTGTTAGCAGTCATAGAAGATTAAATGATGGTTGAGTATGTGGACTTGCCAAAAGGCTCTGATATGAGACCCTTCCTGAAAATATGATGAATTGTAGTTGCAAAGTTGACTAAGAACATAGTTTGCTGGTTTTCAATAGAGTTTATTCTTTTACTTTGATGTTGTGATGATTTGTTACTTGTTCATGAGAAGTTATATGATAAAACTCTATAATAAAGTTTATTGTTGTTATAATAATAAGCATGATGCTACTATGTCCGTATCTTGTTTTTATCGACACATCTCTCTCTCAAAACATGTGGACATGATTTTCGATATCGGCTTTCGCTTGAGGACAAGCGAGGTCTAAGCTTGGGGGGAGTTGATAGGTCCATTTTGCATCATGTTTTCCTACTATTATTTATAGTGTTTTCATGCATAATAATGTTTTGTGGTGTAATTCTAATGAATTTTCTCTCATAATATGCAAGGTTTACACAAAGAGGGAGAATATCGGCACCTGGAATTCTGGACCTGAAAAAGCTACGTCAAGACGCCTATTCCACACATCTCATAATATGCTGAAAATTTACAGAGAATTATTTTCGAATATGTGAAAAATACTGGAGCAAATAACTACCGGAGGGGGGGTCACCTAGTGACCACAAGACACCAGGGCGCGCCAGGCCCCCCAGGCGCGCGCTGGTGGGTTGTGGTCAGCCCAGCCCACCTCTGGTGCCCATCTTCTGGTACTTAAGATCTTTTGACCTAGAAAAAATAAGGAGAGGACTTTCGGGATGGAGCGCCGCTGTCTCGAGGCAGAACTTGGGCAGGAGCACTTTTGCCCTCTGACGGAGTGATTCTGCCGGGGGAACTTCCCTCCCGGAAAAGAAATCGAAGCCATCGTCATCACCAGCAACTCTCACATCTTTGGGAGGCCAATCTCCATCAACATCTTCAACAACACCATCTCCTCTCAAACCCTAGTTCATATCTTGTGTTCAATATTTGTACCGGAACATAGGTTGGCACCTGCCGGTGACTAGTAGTGTTGATTACATCTTGTAGTTGATTACTACTCCCTCTGTAAACTAATAAAAGAGCGTTTAGATCACTACTTTAGTGATCTAAATGCTCTTATATTAGTTCACGGAGGGAGTATATCATTTATTTGGTGCAAGATTATATGTTCAGATCCATTATGCTATTTAATAAACCTCTGATCTTGAGCATGGGTATCATTTGTGAGTAGTTACTTTTGTTCTTGAGGTCACGGGAGAAGTCATGTTGCAAGTAATCATGTGAATTTGATATGTGTTCGATATTTTGATGATATGTATATTGTGATATGTATATTGTGATTCCCTTAGTGGTGTCATGTGAACGTCGACTACATGTCACTTCACCATCTTTGGGCCAAAGGGAATGCATTGTGGATTAGTTATTAGATGATGGGTTGCTAGAGTGATAGAATCTTAAGCCCTAGTTTATGTGCTACTTCATAAGGGACCGATTTGGATCCAAATGTTTAATTCCATGGTTAGATTTTTATCTTAATACTTTTCTCGTAGTTGCGGATGCTTACAAGGGGGTTAATCATAAGTGGGAGGCTTGTTCAAGTAAGAACATCACCCAAGCACCGGTCCATCCACATATCAAATTATCAAAGTAGCGAACGCGAATCAAACCAACATGATGAAAGTGACTAGATGAAATTCTTGCGTGCCCTCAAGAACACTTTGCCTATTATAAGAGACCATTTTGGCCTGTCCTTTGCCACAAAAGGATTGGCTACCTTGCTGCATTTTATTTAACGTTACCGTTACTTGTCCGTTACAAATTATCTTGCTATTAAACTACCTGTTACCGACTATTTCAGTGCTTGCAGAAAATACCTTGCTGAAAAGCACTTGCCATTTCCTTCTGATCCTTGTTGGGTTCGACACTCTTACTTATCGAAAGGACTACAATTGATCCCCTATACTTGTCGGTCATCATATGTGCTATGTTGTGTACCGGACCTGATGTGTGCCTTGCCATAAGTTCGGTAGGGAGGTACCAAAGTAATCCAGGAGTGGATCACTGGACAGCGGTCAAGAATATTCTGAAGTACCTGAAAAGGACCAAGGATAAGTTTCTCATTTATGTAGGTGACGAAGAGCTCGTCGTAAAGGGCTACTTTGATGCTAGCTTCGACACAAATCCGGATGATCTAAGTCGCAAACCGAATAGGTATTTATATTGAATGGTGGAGCTGTCAGTTGGTGCAGTTCCAAGCAGAGTGTCATGGCGGGATCTACGTGTGAAGCGGAGTACATGTGTTGTCACTTGATAACGGGATCACATCATTATGAGAATGATGTGATGGACAAGACCCATCCGTTAGCATAGCATATGATCGTTCAGTTTATTGCTACTGCTTTCTTAATGTCAAATACATATTCCTTCGACCATGAGATCATGCAACTCCAGCATACCGAAGAAATACCTTGTGTGCTATCAAACGTCACAACGTAACTAGGTGATCATAAAGGTGCTCTACAGGTATCTCCGAAGGTGTCTATTGAGTTAGCATGGATCGATATTGGGAGTTGTCACTCCGTGTGACGGAGAGGTATCTCTAGGCCCTCTCGGTAATACAACATCACAAGAATCTTGCAAGCAAAGTGACTAAGGAGTTAGTTACGAGATGATGTATTACGGAACGAGTAAGAGACTTGCCAGTAACGAGATTGAACTAGGTATGGAGATATCGACGATCAAATCTCGGACAACTAACATACCGACTGACAAAGGGAACTACGTATGTTGTCATAAAGGTTTAACCGATAAAGATCTTCGTAGAATATGTAGGGACCAATATGGGCATCCAGGTCCCACTATTGGTTATTGACCGGAGAAGCGTCTCGGTCATGTCTACATCATTCTCGAACCCGTAGGGTCCACACGCTTAACGTTCGTTGATGATATAGTATTACATGAGTTATGTGATTTGGTGACTGAATGTTGTTCGGAGTCCCGGATGAGATCATGGACATGACGAGGATCTCCGGAGTGGTCCGGAGGTAAAGATTGATATATAGTATGATAGTGTTTGGTCTCCAAAAAAGTTTCAGAATGCATCGGATATTTATCGGATCGCCAGAAAGAGTTTGGGAAGGCCACGTGAAGTTACTGGGCCTAATGGGACAAAGGGAGGGGAGCACACCGGCCCACAAAGGGCTGGTGCCCCCCCCTCACCTGGCCGACGGCCTTGTAAAGGAAAGGGATGGTCTGGCCCCCTCCTGCCTTCCTCCACGCAAGGGAGAAAGGGAAGGGGAGGCACCCTAGGGCAGCTGGACCCCTTTCCTTCCCCCCACATGCCAAAGAAGGAAGGGGGCGCGCCCTTAGGCAGCCCCGCCTCCCCCTCCACCTATATATATGTGAGGAGGGGAGGGGGCAACACACACCACGATCCCCAAGCCATGTGCGGTGCCCTCTCTCCCTCTAGTTCTAGTTCCTCCTCCATCCACGTTCGCTGTGCTTGGCAAAGCCCTACAGAATAGTTTCACCACCACCGTCACCACACCGTTGTGCTGGTGGAACTCATCTACTACTTCGCCTCTGCTGGATTGAGAAGGAGAGGACGTCTCAAGCTGAATGTGTGCTGATACGGAGGTGCCGTACGTTCGGTACTTGATCAGGATGGATCGTGAAGGTGTACGGCTACATCAACTGCGTTGATAAATGCTTCTGCTTAGTGATCTACAAGGGTATGTAGATGCTCTCCCCCTCTCATAGCTATCATCTCCATGGATAGATCTTGCGTGTGCGTAGATTTTTTTGTCTTCCATGCAACGTTCCCCTACAGAAAGGACGAGCTCACCACATGAATCTGTGGTGTACTCCAAGCTCCCAAACATGAATACTTGGTTCGAGGTCAAATTCTCAATGCGGGCGAGATGGCCCGTCGAGTCAGCGTGCAAAACAATGTTGCCGAACGCGAAGAGGTGGCCGGGGACGAAGATGTCGCCACAACTAGCATTGCAGTTGATCTGTAGATGAGCCATCGATCTTTTTCGATCACAACAAAACTCTCAACAAAAGCACCAATGTTGGTACTAAAACCAGCAAACCTCGGGGTAGGGGGTCCCGAGCTGTGGATCTCGGGTCTATGGGTAACAAGAGACGAAGGGGATAGTAGGTTCGGGCCCACTCGAAGAGGTAATAACCTATGTCCTGCTTTGATTGTATTGATGATGATGTATCGAGTACAAGCTTGATCTACCTCGAGGTCATAAGTTGTGTTCTAACCCTAAGGCTAGGTGGTTGTAACTATGACCGTCCTCTCTATGGGCTAAACACCTCAACTTATATAGACGCTGAGCGTACCTAGGGTTACACATGGTCGGTTGCCCATCTAGGGATACACATGCCGGCGGCCGATGTTGTCCTTGGAGTGCACGCCAAGTCTTCGACAGAGTCCATTTTCATCACGTTGAAATGTGAGGCTTTCGAGTCGGCCGTAAGTTCGGCCCATGGACTGTGGGCCAACTAGGTTTGTACCCCCCTAGTCCAGGACACCGTCACCTGGGTAACTCCGGCCTCGTGTGTGTTGCGTTGTGTTGTTGCCGATCCACGGCGCACGGAGAGACGTCACGTGTTCAGTCCGCGGCAGAACTATAAAAGGGTTGTCTCCACAGCTCGATGTCGTGCTCATAGACGTTGACACTAATACTTCCAGCTACGCTAGGACCCCTACCATGGGATCTGATGGTTTTCTACACCGTCAATGTGCATTGATCGTTCTCAGGGCGAACATGTGGAAAATTCGGCTGGAAATCCTAAGACACAATATCTAGCTAGACCACGACATTGAAAGGTCGGGCAGACATCCAACATACGCCATCCGAGCAGAGTCATGTGCCATGGGAGTTGTGCCCGACCTTTCTATTTCCCGACTGTTGGATTACTTTGGCCAACAAAAGAAGGATATGGGTTATGTAAGTCCAAATGCAATAAAAAAGATTATTTGCTTTCACAAGAAACGTAGTCTATCGCGCACCAAGACCACTAGCCGGACGAAACTGGCGCTAGCAAAGCAGACAACTCACTTGGACTAGCCCTACACGTCAATGGGCTTACGCAATCTGGAAACGAGGAGTGCTGGAAGCAGCGTTGGCCCCTCGTAGATCCCTTTCGCCCAAGAGATTGCTTCCCGGGAACATCGATTGCTCTGCCCTCTTGCGCAGTCTTGGATGGTCAGTCACGCGTACCAAGTGAGCCGGAGTCAGCCTAGAGAGGCCCTAAAGAAAATCCTTAGCCACATTAACCTACCTGAGTACGGTTGGTGGGATGCATTGGTGGGTGCTTGAGCAAATGGTATATGTGTGGCCAAAGAAAGCTATGGGCAATGACCATCGTCAAGGAAAATGAAACACAGTACAAACATAATCATTTGTAGTCTCTGCGCTAATGGTGCATTGTCTCATCTATCAAAAACAAATCGCTAAAGAGAGAAGCTACGGGCTCAAGGAAAATAGAGATGCAGTATGAATATAATCATTTGCAACGCTGCAAATAGTTTGCTTCACTTCTATTTTATGTTTCAAATGGTTCACTTAACTTCCAGGCCGCAGAGCTCAGTTTCCCTGGCCGGCCAAAGAAGGGCATGGACAATGATTTGGGTTGCCTTGGCCGGCCAAAGAATTTATATTGTTGAGGGTGCATTTGAACACCCGGTTGGGATGCATTATAAGTGCTTCTTTATCTTCATAATGAAAATGTTGCATGCCATCAGGTACTAAAGAATTTGTTGATCTGATTATGTAATCTTCTTAGGAAGGTTTAGAGAGGCTTCACATTGATCTTTTCCCGTCTTTTAAATAACTTTCATGCTATCATGTTACAGAAAAAAGTACATTGGTTATGAAATTTGTTGCATGTAATGTGTTGCGAACTATGTTCATTGCCATGCAAAAAATAAATAATCCGATGTTACTTTTAAGCTTCTACAATTAAGTACCTATGAATCTTGGTGTCTTCAAATAGTTCACCTGACTTACATTTTAAGTTTTATATAATTTTATTAAATTGCATATTGCAGTTTGTCTCTGTGTCAATTGATGCAACTACTATGAACATCAGCCAAACATTGCTAAGAAACAACCAACCCTATTCTTTCTCAAATCGTATGATTAATTTACGGTTAGTACGAACGATGCAGATACAAACATCTATCAAATAATTCGCCTAAATTTTCGCTTGTGTTAATCGCTTCTCATCTTGATCTCTTCAAATAGTTTATTTGATTTTCATTTTAAATTTCATATAGTTCGCTTAACTTGTAGGTTGGAGTTGGTCTCTGAGCTAATTGGCACAACAGATCATCTATACGAAGGAAGAGCGCATGAAAACGACAAACCCGGGTAAAACGGCCACATGAGACGTAGTGCGCCAAGAGAATACACCAACACGATGCAGAAACCGACTAGACAATCCATGGTCTGAGCAAGAGCGCGATCAACAAGCACATGCGGGGCACACCCGCAGACCATGCCGCAACTCTTTCGGGTTGCAGTTTGTCGGCTAGGCCAACCAATTCGCTTAACTTATCTATTTGGCTGCCTACAATTTTAAAGTTTGAATTAATTTTGTGAGAACAAGGTTATTTGCGGACAGTTAGGGAAAATATCCAAATAGTTATACAAACATATTATGAACATAATTAGTTGCAAGTTATTGACGAGAAACATCCATCAAATAGTTGACCTAAATTTTCAGTTGTATTAGTTGATTCTCTTCTTGGTTGCAATTGTTCTTTGCGCCAATGGTTGTAGTTGGTCTCTTCAAACATTTCACTTAACTTCCATTTTAGGTTTCAAATTGTTCACTTAACTTTCGAGTTGCAGTTTGTTAGTTGGTCTCTTCAAATAGTTTGCTTGGCTGCCATTTCATGTCTCATATAGTTTGCTGAACTTCTGAACTGTAGTTGATCTTTGCGTCAATTGGCGCAACGGGTTATCTAGTGGTAATAAGTAATGACATCATATATAGTGAAGGAATGTCTCCATGGTACTGTCACCGAATGTCAGTCGTGTCCAACTCTAGTCTTGAATCTGGAAAATGGGTTAATATCTCAGATATAATTATATGTTGTGCCGATAATCATAAGATATATCTAGGGTTTGCTTAACCGGTTTTGACCGGGCGATAATGTCCAGGCTATGCTATGCGAGATTCCTTGGGATTCCTGGCAATATTGGAAAGGCGCCAGACAAAGATGTCTCAATTTTCGCTGAGAAATTCACGCAACGCGCCTTCCAGTATAGCAGCGAGGCCGATCCCAGTTGAGGTCGTTTTTAGACGGGTCCTCGGGGTGGACCTGAAATTTGACGACCTCGTTTCCCGGTTGACGTAGACTTTGAGAGTTTGGCGGCAACATCGTCTTTGCCGACATTGCTCGTAGTTTTACTAAGACATTTTTTTTCTGCTCTCCGCGCGTTTATTCCTTAAGGCTGTATGGTTTCTTTTTTCTTTTCACGAGTGAGGCTGTATGGTTTTCTCATCCCAAAAACCGAAGAAATTGTGTAACAATGCACGAGTACTAAACTTCAGTTTAAATGGAGTTTAGTTTATCTAGCTCATGGCGCCAACGCTCGGGGGTTTGAAAACCAAGCAGGCATGGCACTGAAAACCGAGTCCAACAAATAATTCGACTTGAACCCCTCAGATGAACTTTTGCCTGAGCTACCAGTATGAACAAAAAAAACTACATACATGTGAATCAGACATTGGACAAAAATACAACCTGAACCAAATTAAAAATCAGATTCGAGGATCGAGAGATGGCGACTGTCGGCGAGTTAGATCGGTTCGAGGATCTGGCTGTGTCGGTGCGTCCTTCTTCTGGTCGGAAGAACAAGAAGGGGTCTTCTTCCAAGGCCCGTAAGGTGGTGATGGCGGGGGCTTCCATTACCTCCAATCGTCTTCCAGAGAAGCGGTGCTCCAAGAAGGGGTCCTCCATGGACAAGGAGGGCACCTGTGGTGACCCCAGGTGCAAGGTGGGTCCTCATCCTCCGGTGAAGAACATGATGTGTTTGGGGAGGATCGAAAGCATCCTTTCCTGGGAGAAGCCCGCCCTCGACCCGAAGGACGAGGGTGCTGACTTATTCAGGAAGCTGAGCGACAGAATGGCCGGCTTACAGCAGCATATCTGGAAGGAGGTGACGGAGAAGGGCTATGTGAAGGTCCCCGACAACCTCGAGGAGAAGGCTGCAGATATCAGACTTGAGGGGTACAAGATGGCATATCGTAAGGTGTTTGGCGTCGAAGCGCCGCCTGAGCTACTCAAGGCCGCCTGATCATCTCCGCCGCCTCATCAGACTCGATCGCCACCGCCTGAGCTTTACGCCGTCTATCTATCTCTAGTATCGTTAAGAGTACTATCTAGTTGTAATATATATGTGGCACTACCCTGCAGGCCGTCAGCCTCTGAAATTACCACCTATCCTATATGTTTCTAATGATTTGCCATGTTGGAACGATCTCTCTATGATATAACCCTTGCATTTCGTGTGGCTGCTCTTGGCTTCTGATATATGTTATCTTCTCTTGTACTGGCTTGGCATTCTTCCAAATTTCAGCGCTGGAGCTTTTAAGTTATTTCGCCGTGCTCTAGATTTGCACTCCTTTCTTTCTTAGCTTTTTATCCATTGGTCCAGTTTCATCTTTTGTTGCTCTTCTTATATGCTTATTATTCCTAGTGATGAAATTTATGTTGAAGCAGCCAGTCCAGATTCTGAGTGGGAGTCATTAAACCAAAAACTTTAGAGGATACCAGTGGTCATTACTACTTATGTTTTCCTTTAATTTACTTCTATACATAGCTTTGTGGCTTGACTCTAATTATTTTGAGCTTCTCTCTTTGCTATGAAGCTTGTCTTTCGCTACCAGTAGTTGTTACTTGCTGCTAAAACCACTAGCCATGTGCAGAATCATCCCCTTGTAGCTTTCTATTTTATGAGTTCCGTTGATCCAAACGGTGATTATGAGTCAAAATCTCGCATATATTCCAATGTCCAAGTCTATGATCAAGTTCTATATAGATGGATGTGTGATCCACTAGGGATTATTCCTCTGTATTGATCAATAGGAATCTAGACGACATAAATGTCTTCAGGATGCAGGATGCGCAAGAAATTCTCAGGAGCTTGGGACTCAAAGGTTACTATCAATTGATCTTTTCTTTTCCTGAAAAAAAATGTTGATCTCTGGAATGGCACTAATTCCTAAAACTAATCATCAAGCATTATCAAGTTTTTTTAATTTGACATGTGCAATACGGCTTGATTTTGCAGGCTAAAAATAAATGAATATATTTCTCTTAACGGCTTGATTTTGCAAGACTATATAGAACTAAATGCAAATCAAATCTGAACCGTCATGGATGTTTTCTCTGTTCTACAATATTTACTGTACATATAATTTCATATTTAATCTTGCATACATGTTGTTTTTCTTTCTTTTTGACAATTTAGTGACCAGCAAATCACCCTCTATTGGCAATGGCAATGATGTAATGAATAAATTTGTAATTTTTGCTTCAGGTTACTGATTTAGTTATGGCTTGGAAGGTTTTACTTCAAAGTTGGAATTTGAAATCTGGGACAAGCTCAAGGGGGTAAAAGTGGACTTCTCTCTGTCTTAATTTACATTGTCAAGGGTGTTGCTAAGTTAATTTTTATTTCATGAATGATGCATTTTCCCCCGCACTGCCTATGACATGAAACAAGGAAACTAAGTAGTGTGCTAGATTTATTCCTTTCATCATGGTGTACATTCTGATTTCATTACTTGTATCTAAAGATAATTGTCGCGGTGTGTATACAACACGTGGATCTAATTGTAGCAATTTTAAACCTGAGTTGTACTCCCTCTGTAATGACCTAAAACGTTTTATATTAGTTTAAAGAGGGAATAGCATATTTTAACCAGCATGGTTATTGCTAGGTCAATTGGAATTCGGAAGCAGTAGTCTCGTATGAAGTTCTCCAAAGTGACTCAAATTTGTTGCCAGTTGCCACACTGATGTGTCTGCACTATGGCTTAGTTTTATTTTTGGAATGACCATACAGAAGTGGTTTTTGCTTGGTGGTGTGATTTCTAATGATGTTGACCTTAGCTCTTGCTAAGTTGCTTTGATTAACTCCTTCATTCCTTTGCCTTCTTTTTTTCGCAATTTCTCAAAGTCCAACATATTTGATGCAGAACCTGGTGTATTGCTCTAAATGATTAACTTTACTCCCTTCGTTTCACAATGTAGTGCGCCCGCGCTTCTTGATTCAAGTTTGACCGTAAATTTAACTACCGAGGCAACTGCTGCGGGAGCAAAAATTATACCACTAAATTTGTATTTTCGATATGAATTCAGTGATATAAGTTTTGCTCCCGCCGCAGTTGGTCTCGTTGGTTATATTTACGGTCAAATTTGGATCTCGGGAAACGCGGACGCATTACATGGTGGAGTGGAGGGAGTATGAAGCTCGTGTCCTGGTAATCCAAAACCCACAGTTGTTACTTGCACAGAATATTCTCTACGTATGCTTATCAACTGTTTATACGTCACTATAGCAGCAATACAAATAAAATTCCAACATAGTTGTAACTCACCTTTTTCTAGGATGATGAAAAGTTAACCTGATGCAAAATGCTCTCTGATTGTTTTTCCATTTCTTCTGTATCTGAGATGATGTTTGCTTCATGGATATGGATTATGGTGGCTGATTCGTTTATATGGTACCTTTTATATTTCCAGTAAGCTGTTTGCTCTTATCACTGAATTTATCCCTGTAGTTATCCATGTTTGGGGTTGAGAACTGGGTTATACTTGCTCTGTCCTCAAATGAGTTCCAAATTTGTTCACAAAATAGTGTATCCATACACTTTAAAGTAAAAAAAATAATTCTTCTCTTTTATCACACGGTAATCAAGAACAATAGCACAGTCAACACATGGTTCCCTCACATTTACCTGCACATAGCTCATTAGAGGTGGGGTACTTAAAATGAACAGATGGTGGCTTGCATCTTTCCAATGCATTTTCTACTAAATTATAATTTGTCCTAAAATTTCTATGGCGAAGTATTCACTAAAAATCTGAAAATTACTACATGGACCCTTAGATCTGCAATGAACCATCCACTATAATTAGCAAATAACCCCCTGTTCTCTCAGTGATAAGACAAAAATCATTTGAGAATTTCCCAACTCTGACCTAAGTCTCCCTCGTCCCATGGGGTGCTGCCAAGCGGAACGCCATGGCGGCTCCAAGACTTCTTCCAGATTACAGCCAATAGAGGAGATATAAACCGGATTGAGATTTCTCTCTAAATCAAACCGGATTGGAATGCAGGTATAAACCAGCAGCAACCAATAGAGGAGTCAGCCGGTTATGATGCAGCAACAGGTAGACTACTCAGAGACTGAATACAGCTAACATTAGCTGACCATCACTAAGAGGAATCGTAATGGTCTCAAGCATGTGCTTCCTGAGTCCGAAGGCGAGGCGGACACAACCGGCAGACGCGTTCGCACTATAGAGACACAACCGGCAGACGCGTTCGCACTATAGAGGAGCAGAGGCGACGCCGCCGCCGAGGGGTAAAGACGATGATGTCCCTGTGGGGGTGCGGAACTGTGTAGGTAGCGCGCACGTCGACCGCACGAGCTGAGGGGGTGAAGTAGAACGGCGCGGCGCTACCAGCGCCTTTGAGCTGCTGCGTCGCGATGACGGTGGTTGTGTTGTGACCTGCACGGTTGCCACAATGACAGTGGTTGTGACCTGCACGGTTGCCGCGTCCATCACAGTGGCATCCGGATGCGTCGGCCTTGCGCGGCAACACCGCGGACGCTGGGCTGCCCGTGCTACGTTGTTATCTGAAGAATTGTACCTCACTTTTCCATCTGAAGAAATGTTCAGGACAACCTCTGTTCTCTGAAGAATGGTACAAATGTTGAAGCTTGTACACTGAGATTTATTATTCGTTGAAGCTATTCAACTTCCGTGTTGTTTTTCGATGGTGATGAACACTGGATAACCCGAAGCGTCTCGCTGCACATTGTGTCATGAGTTCAACAGACATCAAGGCACCGTGTAGCCGTTTTCCTAACTGCATGTTCCAGCTCGCTGGTACATGAAGTAACATAGTGCACTAATTTAGCCGCGCTAGCTCGGTCATCAGGGCTTTGTAATGTTTTGCTAAGGCTTCACCCTCCGTTTGTTTCTAATCTGCTTGTAATGATTGTAAACTGAGCTCATGTTTCGCAATACACGTATTTAGATAAAGAAAGATTTAGATTGACTGGGTGGTGGAATCATTGCAACACGAACTCAAATCCACCCTCACTAACACGAAGCAACCAAAAGCCCCCGAATGTGCCAATGCTAGCTGCATAACATGTGAACAGTGTGGTCTTGGCCTTCTCACTAACTTCTCTGTTAGACTTGCCTACATGTTGCTTGCTAGGTGTGACAAATTGATGGGTGTGTTCTTCACGAAAATGTGGCATACAATATCTACCATCTTCCATACACTTAACAGTTATCATGGCCTCACAACCATATCTAGTGATCTTTCTTGCATGTGTTCTTACTTTCTCTCCCTTCAAATCCTTCTTGTGTTCCTCCTCCTTCGTTCGGAAACATTCTTTGGCACAAAGAAATTGCCTCCAGATCACCACATTATGTACAGTCCTTTTCTGTCATTTTCTGTCCAATTCTGACTGAAAATCCAACATCATGTGCATAGGCCTTGTAAAACTTCTCGACATATTCCATAGTCTCGAATGTCATACCTACGGTCGGTTTTACATTGTCATCACAGTAGGGTGTACACGATGAACTCTAAATATTGAAACAGCCATCAGTCATATAGTCAATGATTGTTGGAAAAATTTGAGCGAAATTATGGTGATAATGATACTCGCACAAAATGGGCCATTTGTGGCTCTCTTTTTTGGTGTGTTGAAGTTTTTCAGATTGATCGGACGAGGCAAAATTTCCATATCATGGCTCCCTCCATCATCATTGACAAGCTTAGGTTCATGCTCCATCTGTAATACAACAACCACCAAATATCATATACTGGACAGTAAATAGTTGTGCTCTGTACACTGGTTCATCTATGGCTTTCTCTTGCCTTGTGATATTTTTAAAGAACTGCTATGCTTGACAAAAACGGTGAAATTTTTTGATACGGAGGAGCCTGAGCATTCTCATGACCGGCTGCACACTGCTCATAGTAGACAAACCTATGCTCGTGGGTTTTCTGAAGCATGCTCACGTTTTACCGAAATTAGTTACTCCCACCGTCTGAAAAAACTTGTCCCAAGTTTGTCCCTCAAATGGATGTATCTAGCACTTGGTGCTAGATACATCCGTCTGAGGGACAAGTTTTTTCGAACGGAGGAAGTACTTAAGTTGGTACTCGTCATTTAGGCGGTGGCAGTAAACTATGGTCGCTACAAGTCTAGCTTAATGCTCCATCTACTGGCTTACCTGTACATGACTACGAAGATGCAGAAGCATGTCAGGGGACAGAATTGAGGAGGGCAGTGGTGAAGAGTCCTCCGAACGGTGAGTTGCGACTGCCGGAGGGTGAGCCACGTTCAGTGAAGGGTAACCCGTAGACGGCAAAGACCCCATCGGTATCGGTGGGAGGGGCGTCAAGGCAAGAGACACAGTCAGCTGAGGGAGAGTTGTGGTCGGCGTAGGGCTACTCCCTAACGACGAAAGGCCCATCCTGACGGGCAGAGGGCCGGTCGCGGCCGACCGAGGGCAGGCGCGGCGTCGGGCAAAGGTGCATCATGGCGGCGCTCAGGACGATCGAAGCAATCTGATCTCAGGAACACGAGGAGTCAAGCCCTATTCACCTTGGTGGTCAATACAGAGATTGGGTTACCTTCTAAACTATGTTTAAGTGGATTGTTGGCAGTCCCATGTTTGATCCAGAACGTCCACCATCGATCCAACAGTCCATGATAGAAATTTCTACTGAAAAGCGATTTTCACCGATTACCTCGCCAATTTCTATATGTGTAGTTATTTGTGGATGGAGGGAGTAGGATATTACTATGTACACGACCATGTGTGAGAGCCTACTGGTGAAAGTGATGGGGTGGGGTGCGTGACCATTTCCTACTACACGTAGAAGATAGCGAGTTAATCCGACTCCAAGGGCATATCACCAAGCGTAGAACGTAGGCTCACTCCTGGTCGGAATAAACCTCTGTAACATGAGATGTTGTAGCCGTGTAGGTCAGCATTTTGAAAATGCCGGCAAAGACACATGAGAGAACTGGTAAATAAAATATATATACTATATCACTGGTACAGTGAGCTGCTATACAAACGGTTTTTAACCCCTTTCCACGACGGCACTTTGAACCGTCACCTAGTGAGTGTGGGCGATAGGGGGGTCCTTCCCACACGACTTAGAAATCGTCGGTGATAGGCCCTCCGTTCACACACGCTGGGCAAAATGAGCTCATGTGCGGCGGACGAGCAATCAAATACAATTATACAAGCCCAATCGGTTCCGGTCATAAGTACATCCCACACAGTCAGTCCTAGACAAACGTTTTCGTTTGAATGTACATTTCACATAGTCAATCCAAGAAATACATTTTCATTCATATGTACATCCCACACAGTCAATCCAAGAAGTACGTTTTCATTCGTATGTATATCCCACACAATCAATCTAGGGAAAACGTTTCCGTTCGCACATACATCACACACAATTTCCCCATTAAATCGTTTGTGATAGCATTGCTATTGCAGACGATATTAACAATTTTATCGTTTGCGTTATTGAATGCATCATGCACGGTGCATAGAAGAAACTGTGTGGCATAGGCTGTCCATCACACACACTTTTTATGTGGAAAACGTTTGCATAAGGTGGCCTAACGCAAACAGTTTTCAAGAGGAAGTCATGTGTGATTGTTCATCAATCCAACACGTTTTCTTCCTAGAAACTGTGTGCGTTGTCCGAGGTCATCCCCACGGTGTTTTTTAATAACTGTTTGCAACAAAAAAACCCAATTAGCAGGCTGATTGACCCTATTATTAATAATTTATTTATTAATCAAATTGACATTTTATATTAAGCACACAGTATATTTCATTTTCATATTATGGAAGCAGGATTTCATAATTGAAATACATCAGAGTACAACATCATATATCTTCAGCACTCAGTTACACCATATAGGCATGTAGCTATAGCTACCCCATTACACAACTGCATGATACGTCTCCAACGTATCTATAATTTTTAATTGTTCCATGCTGTTATATTACCAATCTTGGATGTTTTATAATCATTTTATATCATTTTTTGGTAATAACCTATTGACATAGTGCCAAGTGTCCGTTGCTGTTTTTCCATGTTTTTTACATCGCATGAAATCAATATCAGACGAAGTCCAAATGCCATGAAACTCCACGATGATTTTTTATGGGCTAGATCAAAACGGCCCTGGCTACGCCTGGGGGGTGCCCCGAGGGGGCACAACCCACCAGGGCGCGCCAGGAGGCCCAGGCGCGCCCTGGTGGGTTGTGCCCGCCTCGGGTGCCCCCCGGACCTCCTTTTTGCTCTATAAATAGCCAAATATTCCAGAAACCCTAGGGGAGTTGACGAAATATTCATCCAGCCGCCGCAGAGTCCAGAACCACCAGATCCAATCTAGACACCATCTCGGATGGGGTTCACCACCTCCATTGGTGCCTCTCCGATGATGCGTGAGTAGTTCTTTGTAGACCTTCGGGTCCGTAGTTAGTAGCTAGATGACTTCCTCTCTCTCGCTGAATTCTTAATACAATAGTCTCTTGAAGATCCATATGATGTGACTCTTTTGCGGTGTGTTTGTTGGGATCTGATGAACTTCGAGTTTATGATCAGTTATATCTTTTTATATCCATGAAAGTTATTTGAGTTTCTTTGATCTCTTATAGCCTCGTATTTTTTCTCCGATATTTGGGTTTTGTTTGGCCAACTTGCTATTTATCTTGCAATGGGAAGAGGTGCTTTGTAGTGGGTTTGATCTTACGATGCTTGATCCCAGTGATAGAAAGGGAACCGACACGTATGTATCGTTGCTACTAAGGATAAAACGACGGGGTCTATCTCTACATAGATAGATCTTGTCTACATCATGTCATCGTTCTTATTGCGTCACTCCATTTTTCCATGAACTTAATACACTAGATGCATGCTGGATAGCGGTCGATGTGTGGAGTAATAGTAGTAGATGCAGGCAGGAGTCGGTCTACTAATCTTGGGCGTGATGCCTATATAACGATCATTGCCTGGATATCGTCATGATTATTTGAAGTTCTATCAATTGCCCAACAGTAATTTGTTTACCCACCATTTGCTATTTTTCTCGAGAGAAGCCACTAGTGAAACCTACGGCCCCCGGGTCTTCTTTCTCATATATTTGCCTTGGCGATCTATTTTTCCTTGCATTTATTTTTAGATCTATTAAACCAAAAATAAAAAAAATACCTCGCTGCATTTTATTTCTATTTAGCGTTCGATCTATCAATCTACTACAAATTTACCTCACATCCTTTGCCTATCTTGAGGCGCCGTACCCCAGAAGGATTGACAACACCTTTTACACATCGGGTTGCAAGGATTTGGTTATCTGTGTGCAGGGGCTGTTTATGTTGTGTTGCCTGATTCTCCTACTGGTTCGATAACCTTGGTTTCATATCTGAGGGAAATACCTACCGCCGCTGTGCTGCATCATCCCTTCCTCTTTGGGGAAATAGCGACGTAGCTTCAAGCGACATCAAAAGGAATTTTTGGCGCCGTTGCCGGGGAAGATCTTCAACATATACCAGGTTCCTAATCACAAATCTCATCTCCTTGCAATTTACATTATTTGCCATTTGCCTCTCGTTTTCCTCTCCCCCAATTCACAAAAAATGCCGTTTTATTCGCCTCTCTTTTTTCGTTCGCCGTTTTCTTGTCAGATCTATCCTTTGCTTGCAATCATGAGTGATTTTGGTATGTCACCAACAGATGATGGCCTAACTCCTAAGATAGGACGTACGGGCAATCTGGATGCCAAAACTTTTATCTTGGGGCAAGGGAACGTTATGGGAAAAGAACGTATCCAGGATTTTTTCAATTGTGTTGGGAATCTAAGTCATGATGATGCTCCTATACTTAAAACTACTAGATCCTATGCGGATGCTATTTCAACACTAGTTCTGAAACTTGAAAGTAAATTTATTCGTACTCATCCTACTTTGCAAAGATTGTTTTTCGAGCTTCCAGAAATAAAGAATCCTAGGGCTAAAAAGTTGGCCACTCTCGTTCTTATGAATGAGTTTGACTACATAATTCGGGAAGCTAGGGAAATCTTTGATTTTTATGGTATGAATCATGAAAAACCCATGATAGATGAAATTCTTTACAATAGTGACTATGCATTAAGGCATTTGCTTGGGGATAATAAGATCTTTGATGAGAATCTTAAAAAGGAGGTCCCCGTTCTAGATATAATGCAACAAGTATTTAATAATGTTAATCAACACTACTCTTGGATTTTTGCGGGAAATCAAAGGGGTTATGATGAAAACCAACTAAGGAATGCTAAGTTTCGATGGATAATATGTTTTATGTTGTGTTTACAAAACCCCATGATGGAAACTCCTCTAAGAAAATCAAGAAGAAGAAGGATGATAAAACTTAGATCATTGCTTTATGCCTAGCTAAGGGCGTAAAACAATAGCGCTTGTTGGGAGGCAACCCAATGAATACATTTTATTTTTGCTTTTTTGCTTTCTGTTCTTGAGTGTTAGCACAATTATGCTACTGTTATGATTGTGTTTTAATAAGTGTTTGTGCCAAGTAGAACCAATAGGATCTTCTTGGGTGATAGTTGTTTGATATTGCTGAAAAACACAGAAACTTTGTGCTCACAAAAATAATTGTTAAAAATCACCAGACCGTGATAAAGTGCCAATTCGTTTTGCAGAAGATTAATATACAAATTACCCAGGTCGCCCGTAGCTGGCGGGGGACGAGGCAGCGAGAGGGACAGCAATGGGGAGCCCCCTGCGGCACTGACGAGCTCGGCGATGCGGTCGAGCCAGTCCTCGTAGAGGTCGTCGACCGGGCGGTAACGCAGGAGCTCGCGCGCCATGAGAAGCACGGCCTACGCGTCTGTGGGAGCGCGAAGAGCGTGAGACGACGAGCCGGCTGGAGTTAGCGACGGAGTGGCGGTGCGACCGTCCCGCCGCATCAAGGGGTGCAACGAGGACGCCTGCTACTCGTTTCCGGCCGGGTCGGTGGCAGCATTGGCGGCGGGTGATGGAGAACGACGAGGACGCTCGCCGACAGGAGCCGTCTGAGCGACGCGGGCGGCGAGGGCGGCCCGGCGCTCAGCGCGGGCACGTCGAGCGTCCGACATGGTTGTGGTGGAGCGGCGAAACATGGATTGGCGAGAGGAAAGCTTCGGCGCACCCCTACCTAGCGCGCCAAATGTTGGATCACGGGTTTCGTCCAAACCCTCAAGGTTCGAACACTGGGGTGCGCACGAAGATCTCTCCTCTCCCAAGCTCTCGCACTCCATGATCTAGCGGACTAACTCGCCAGACCCAAAGAACATAGAGACATAATATTTATACTGGTTCGGGCCACCGATGTGGTGTAATACCCTACTCCAGTGTGTGTGGTGGATTGCCTCTTGGGCTGGGGATGAACAGTACAAGGGGAAGAACAGCCTCCTGAGGTGAGGTGTTCTTGTGCTGGTGATTGATAGGATGGAATGGATCCGATCCAAGATGAGATCCTCCCCCATACGGTGGTGGCTAGTCCTATTTATAGAGGCCCGGATCCTCTTCCCAAATATTGAGCGGGAAGGGATCCTACAACGGCCAAGTTTGAAGGGGAACAACTAGTACAGCTTATCCTGACAAAAGCAGTCTTCGTCTGCCAAAGGCTCTGGTGGTGACGCCGTCTTGGGCTCCACAGTGACCTCCGTCCTGCAGTCCTACTAGTCTTGGTCTAGTTGCGCCGATATGGAAACCTTTGCCTGATGCCTCGGGACTCCGTGCCTGCGCTTGCCCCTTTAGCACCAAAGAGGAAACAAGGACACTGCGCGCGGGCTCCCGCCTGGCGCCCGCCTGGGTGTGGTCGTCATGGCTTGCATCATTCGATCCTCGCGAGGTTCGCCTTGCCTCAGTCTCTCAGCCCCTCGCGAGCCAGCCTAGTGAGGCCGCTCCTGAGGAGGTCTTTTGTCCTCCGCCACGCGAGGCTTGACCCCTCGCGAGGGTCTTGAGTGCTCGCTGGTGAAGATAGGCCGTACGGGCCCGTTGGTGGAGCCACGCCATGGGCCGCAGGCAGGCAAGTCTGGGGACCCCCGTTCCCAGAACGCCGACAGAAAGGTATACAGTGGTTAAGTCTATCCTCTGGCACTGTCGGACAAACGCATTTAATGTGCTGCCGACGTGCCCTTCTTGCTTTATCGGGGACGACAAGGAAGCTCGTCCCAGCTGTCGCCGCCTCGCCTGGCTTCCACGTGCGTCCGAGCCGATGAGGCTGTCAGCGTTTTGGGAACTGGGGTCCCCAGACTTGCCTGCCTGCAGCCTGCGGCGTGGCTCAAGTAGAGGCCCAGTGCAGCCCAGCTTCATCAGCTCAAACTCAAGACCCTTGCGAGGGGCCAAGCCTCGCGGGGCGGACGACAGGGAGCTTCCTCAGGAGCAGCCTCATCAGGCGGACTCGCGAGGAGGCGGAGAGATCAAGGCAGGGTACCTCGTGAGGTGCCCATGACGCAAGCCATGACGATCGAGACCAGGAAGGCGCCAGGCGGGCGCCGGCCCGCGCAGTGTCCTTGTTTCCCCTTCAGTGCAAAGGGGGCAAGCACATGCCAAGGCATCAGGCAAAGGTTACAGTTTTTGTGCAACAAAACCAAGACCAGCAGAGCGGCAGGATGGAGGTCACCGTGGAGCCCAGGACGGCGTCACCGCTAGAGTCTTTGGCAGTCGAAGACCAACTTTAGTCAAGATAAGTGTACTAGATGTTCCCCTTCAAAATGACCAATTGTTGGCGCCCTTCCCGCTCATTATTTGGGAAGAGGCCCAGGGCCTCCCTCTATAAATAGAGCCAACCACCACAGAGTAGAGAGAGACTTTTGGGTAGACTAGAGAGAGAGAGAGGCGACTGAACTCACCCAAGTAGTTCATCGCACCAGCCCAAGAACAACCCCTCGCGAGGCCGTACTCCCTTTGTATTGTTCATCTTCAGCCCCTGAGGCAATCCACCACACCACACACTGGAGTAAGGTATTACACCACAATGGTGGCCTGAACCAGTATAAACCTCATGTACCTTGTGTGTTCTTCTTTCTAGCCTAGATTCCTTGCGAGGCTTTGAGACTTGAGTTGGTAGGGGAAAGATCTTCGTGCGCACCCAAGAGTTCGAACCTCAAGGGTCTGCAGGAACCCGAAATCCGACATTTGGTGCGCCAGGTAGGGGTGCGCCGGAATCCTTCTTCCACCGCCTCGCGTTCGTCATCCGTTGCGCCCATGTCTGATGCTCGCCGAGCTCGTGCCGAGCGTCGGGCAGCTCTCGCGGCCCATGTCGCCCAGACGGCCCCCATCGGCGGGCCTCCCCGTCGTTCCCCGTCGCCTGCCACCCATGCTGCCACCGGCCCGGCGGGGAACGAGCAGCAGGCGTCGTCGCTGCATCCCTCGGTGCGGCGGGAAGGCCGCACTGCCACCCCATCGCTGACTCCGGCAGGCTCGTCGTCGCATGCTCGTCGCGATCCCTCGGACGTGCACGCCGGGTTGCTCCTGGCACGTGAGCTCCTGCACTATCGCCCCGTCGACGACCTCTACGACGAGTGGCTCGCTCGCATCACCGAGCTCATCAGCGCCGCAGGGGGCTCCCCTATGCCGTCCCTCTCGCTGCATCGTCCTCTGCCCTATGCAGGCAACGCAGCTTCGGAGGCACCTCCGTCGCCTCCTCCTCAAGAAGGCGCCCTGGCCCCAAGGTGCGCGGCCCCTAGACGAGACCCACCGTGTCCAGCGCCCGCGCAACAAGAAAGGAGCTGCCAAGAGGTCCCTCGCCCTCAAGAAGTCGCTCGCGTGCTCCCAGCGCCAGCACGCCATGACCGCGTTCCTGCTCCAGCGCGCCAAGACCCCGCGCTGCTGCTGGCGGCAGCGAGTGGAGACCTCCAAGATCAAGCCCTTCGTCACCAAAGGCCCCCTGTAGCCACTGCAGGCCTGGGCAAGTTCAAGCTAGATCTGCCTCCTCGCTACGACGGTATTGCCAACCCCGCGGAGTTCCTCCAGCTCTACGAGCTGGGCATCGAGGCGGCCAACGGGGATGAAAAGGTCATGGCGAACTGGTTTCCCATGGCGCTCAAGGATGGCGCCCGCACCTGGCTCCTAAACCTGCCTCCCAGCACGATCTCCTCTTGGGACGAGATGCGCACTCGCTTCATCACCAACTTCCAGGGCACTCGCGACCGGCCCCCGGCCATGAGTGACCTGCGCCGCATCAAGCAACAGCTAGGAGAGACCCTGCAAAAGTACATCCAGCACTTCAACAATGCCCGCCTCAAGATCCCCAGGGTGACTGAGGAAGCCATCATCTCAGCCTTCTCCGATGGCGTGCGTGACGTCAAGATGAAAGAGGAGCTTGAGATCCATGAAGACCTGTGCACATCTCTGGAGCTGTTCAACTTGGAGACCAAGTGCGCCAGGGCTGAGGAAGGGCGCCTCTCCCTCCTCGAACTTCCTGCTGCTGATCCGGAAGAGAAGAAGCCCAAAGTCAAGGACGTGAAGCACAAAGGAGCTGCTATGCTTGCAGCAAAGCCAGACACCAAGCGAGGCAGGGATCAGCCGGAGTCATCCAAGGGTAGCCGGTACTGCGTGTACCACGACCTTCACACCCACAACACCAACGAATGCCAAGAGCTCAGGGCTGTGCGAGATGGACGTATCGGCCGATGCCCCGAGCGTAACGATTGGGGCTATGGCCGAGGAGGAGGAGGAAGAGGTGGAGGACGATGGGAAGACCGTGGCCCTCACCAAGGGTGGCGTGACCGACCTCGCGAGGACCGCTGGCAGGACCAGCCTCGCGAGGGAGGTTGGAGGGATCAACCTCGTGAGGACCCCCCGCAAGGCAACGCAGGCCTCCCTCCTCTGCCACCACTACCGAGGAGGAATGAATACCAATATCAGGACGAGGGGGCTGGGGGCTTCCAGGAGCCGCGCACAATCGCTTGCATCCTGGGCGGCGCCCAGGCCCCAGCCTCACAGTGCATCTTTAAGCAGTTTGCTCGCGAGGTGAATGCAGTCCCTCCCAAGCTTTAGGCCACACGCCCACTCATGTGGTCCGCGTGCGCTATCACATTCAGCTCAGCGGATCAGCTCAAGTGCGCGGCAACGGCCGCTGTCCTCCCAATGCTTTGTTCCCCAATTATTAGCAACGTGCAAGTCACCAGGACCCTCATCGATGGCGGAGCAGGACTCAACGTCCTGTCGGTCGAGACGTTCAACAGCCTCCAAGTGCCATATGATCAGCTTCAGCCGACCAAGCCTTTCTCAGGAGTCACTGATGGTTCCACCATTCCGATAGGGCAGGTTCGCCTTCCTGTCACCTTTGGGCAGCGCAACAACTACCGCACCAAGCTCATTGACTTCGACGTCACCCACATTCGCCTGCCATACAATGCCATCCTCGGGTACCCAGCCTTGGCCAAGTTCATGGCAGTGACTCACCATGGCTACAATCCTCAAGATGCCGGGAATCGGTGGAGTCATAATAGTCCCCTGTGAAGAAAAAGACGCAGTGTGTTCTCTTGAGCATGCCTTCCAAGCTGCGGCAATCGAAGACCCAGATCATAGGAGCGGGAGCCTTCCCGAGGCGGTCCCTAAGAAGAAGAAGATTTCACCTGGCCCAAACCATCAGCAGGCAGGCACCTCCAGAGGCGTTGCGTCAGGATTTGCGCCCGTTCAAGGGGCGCCACCCTCTGTCACATAGGAAGGCGCGCCCGATGCCCTCCTCGGACAGGGCTCGGGGGCTCTTTCTTGGAGGGCCACCGACCTCGCCAAGGTCACGAGGGAGGTGCTCGGGCACCACTTGGAGACGTGCTTCAAAGCACGTTTCCCTCAGGAAGGTATGAGGCAAGGAGGGCCAAACCCTCAGGAGTTCATCGCAAGAAACACTCAGGAGCTACAGGAGTCAAGAGTCATGCGTGGAAGCCACCGCTTACCCGCCGTAGCCCCCCATCTAGGCAAGGATGGTGGGCTGCGTGTCTGCATCGACGTGCCAGGGCTCAACCGAGCCGCGTCTCAGGAGTGCCTCTAGCCTTCGCGCATGGGGCGTTGCGAGGGTCCACCTCATAGCTAAGTTCGCATGCCTTTCAGCCTGCCGAACGCGGCCGCTGCTCATCAGCGCCTGCTGAGGAGCATTCTGGAGGCTCAGGAGGTCAGACATTGCGCGGTCCTGGTAGAGATGGAGATGGTCCCAGAAGATCCACCTGCGCCCCCGGAGCCTCCCGAGGCTCCTGGCCTCGGGAGCTCATGAGGGTCGGCTTCCTCACCGCGCGTCGTTTGCTGCTTCCGCATCCCTTCGTCTCCAACGGTATCAGGTGACATCTTTCAAAAGTTCCATTTTCAGCTCGAAGCGCCCACAGGGCTGCATCATTCCAGGTCGCGTGGGTCCGTCCCTGCGGCATGTACCCGTTTTGCTTATGTTCTTTGCCTACCTTGTTGGGGGCGCCCCTCAGGCTGCTCGGGCCTGACCCAGTGGCGTTTGCTTTTTCCGCATCTATCTAAATGGAATTGCTCCCCCATGCTTAACCTAATTCCCATGACTATCGTCTGTTGCCTATCGCGGACCTCTCCGCTCTCATGCAAAGCACTTGCATGTTAAAAGGGGGGTGCCTGAGTATCGCGACTCATGGGCCCTTACTGGCTCTCCAGCCTCACCCCCTGGCCTTGACCCACGGCATCGCGACCTGTCATACCAGCGGCGGCTGAGCTTGCTCAAGGGCCGGGACCTGAGGACGTAGAGCATTTGCATTCTAACCACCTTGTAGGAACATACCATTGATAAAGGCCCAGAGCCAGGCGCAACCCGCCTCGAGGTAGGGCCTCGTGAGTCCCGTGCTGGCTCACGGGTGCCTAGATACACCTCTCCTAGCCCTACCGTGCTGGCCACGTGTCAGGGCGGGGCTGTACACGCCCCGGGGGCTCCTCCCGGAGGGGAGCCCCCTCCCATGCACCAGTGGAAGCACCATGCTCCGCGCTGGCTGACGACACTGCCGAGGAGTGGCTATCCCCGTACACATACGGAAGCACTATGCTCTGCGCTGGTGATAAACAACTGGGGGCGGCCCACGGCAGTATCAACCTCAGGGTGCCTAGAGCTCAGTGTCTGGCACCATCGCAACGCCTCCCCTCAGGAGTGCCGCGCGAGGGGGCTGGACACAGGGGCTGCGCCCGGGCCACGCCCGAGCGCATGCCACCCAGCCAGGTCCCTCGGACCTGGTCGTCGCGCGCCCCTCCCCGAGCGGAGCCAAGGTATGAAAACTCGTTTGAATGTCAAGGGGGACTCCTGAGCATCGTGATTCAGGAGCCTAACTGGTCACGTAGCCCCTCACTCCTTAGTTCCGAAAGGCTAATGGCGGTTGAGGTATGCGCGGGGCCGGGCCCTGCCGACGTAGAACGACAAATCCACTCCTATGCCTCCTTCCCTACTTGCTGTTTGCGCGTCAAGGGGGATTCCTGAGCATCACGACTCAGGAGCCTAACTGGTCACGTAGCCCCTCACTCCTTAGTCCCGTCCTGGTTTCTGGTCGGGGCTAACGGCGGTTGAGGTATGCGCGGGGCCGGGCCCTGCCGACGTAGAACACAAGCAAATAGGAGGGAAAAATGCAAATTCTAGGGAATTCAAAAGCAAATATTACAGGCCATAGATTTTTTCGCAACGCCAAACACAAGTTTAAACGCCTCCACGAGGCATGGTGCATGTTACAGGAATTAAAACAGGACAGAAGCCGCGAAGGGATCACTTTCCGGCGGCACCGCCGCCTGTGGTAGAGTCACGCTGGGTGGCTCCACCTCCTGAGGAAGCAGAGCTGGTGGCATCGTGCCCGGGCCAGGTGCTAAAGGTGCGGAACCTCCCCAACAAAGCCTTAGCTCGGCCTTTCACAGCCTCAGCAGCATCAGCGGCAAGGTCGCCGCTCACAGGTTCCAGCAGGCCGTCGAGGTCGATGTTGGGGTCGCGAAGGTAGACATGGCTGAGGATGCGCGTCAGCGCTGCAGAAGATAGGGCACGCGCCTCGGCCTCGGCCATGGGACCAAGGCCCTCCGCGACATCTTCAAGTGCACGGACCAGGAAGGGAAGCAGCTCGGCGGGGCCGTCCTCTGCGCCAGCCAATGGCTTCTCTAAGCCGCCCTCATAAAGCGTCGTCAGCGCGGCGCGAGCTTTGTCCTCCAGCTTCGCGAAGGCCACTCGATCCTCGGCCAGGACCTTCGCCTTGCCGTCTAGCTCGGACCTCTCTGCCTTCAGCGCCTGCTCCAGCGTCTCCAACCGGCCACGACGGTCATCGAGCTCGGTGTCCCGGTCCGTGATGGCAGCTTCCCGAGCCTTCATCTCCTTCTCCTTCTCCTGGCGGCCGCGGACCTCCTTGGCGAGCTCGTCACGTAGGCCTTGCAGCTCGTCCTCCAGCACCTTGCAGCGGCCCCGGGCATCCGCAGCGTCACCCAAGGCAGCGTCGTGAGCGGCCTTGGCTTGGGAGGCGGCTTGCTTCTCCTCATCGGAGGCCGACATGGCCTGGCTCAGCGCCGCTCGGACGGAGACGTCAGAGCGGACCCAACCAGAGGCTAGCTCCAAGCGCCCGGCCACCAGGCGGGGGTCCGTGCTCTGAAGATCCTCCCGCAGCCGGTCCAGTTCGTTGGCAGCCAGGTCCAAGACGGCAAAGGGAGCAGAGGAAACGGGAGCCGATGGAATAGGCGAAGAGGACGGCAGCGTGATCACAGCTTGGGAGGAAGGAACCCCCTGGGCCTTGGCCACCTCGGCGGAAGCATCAAGCGCAGGCACCTCCAGAGTCAGCGAGGCCACGGGGGCTGACTCCTCGCCAGAGCGTCCTTGCTGGCCTCGCGAAGATGACCGGGCAGGGGAGGCACGAGCCTCGCCGCCTCCTTTCCCGCAGATGAAGGCCCTGCCCCGGCAGGCGAACTCGCCCCAAGCAGGGCCGCCGAGGCCCCTTTCAACCTTTTTGCTGTAGGCGCCGGCCTGGCCAAAAGGATGAGACGTCAAGCCTTGGCGACAGAAACAAAGCAAAACACGAATCAAGCACTTACTGGTTGTCGTTCGCGGACTCAAGCAGCCTCCGGCCAAACTTGAAGCCTGAGAGCCTATAGCTGGGGTCAGCCTTGGGAGGCCTGGAGGCAGAAGGCGCGTCGGGAGGGCCGGAGCTGGCCTCCGACCGCCCCGGGACCAGAGCAGACCCTGGGGGAACCAGCCCCGTCCTGCCCTTCCTCGGGACCAAGGGAGAGTCCTCCCCGCCTCGCCTGGCACCGACCTCGTCGTCGTTCGGCATGGAGCGGAGGGCGCGGGACCTGCGCCGAGGGAAGGACTCCCCTGACTCCTCGCCAGTCGCCTCAGAGTCAGGCTCTTCTTCTTCCTCCTCTTCTTCCTCCTCACTCCCGCTGGAGTCGTCGGAGGACACGTTCACCGTCGCCAACGCCGCCAGATCCCCGGGAGCTTCTACGGGCACCAGCCCCTCACCGTTGAAGTTGGGCATGGCGTTCACCACCTGCTCCCAGTCATCGCGAAGGAACAGGGGGATAGGAGCGCCCACCGGGCTGGCCACGTCTCCCCCAACCAAGGAATGGAGAGCCGCGGCCAGATCTTCGTCGGCCAGGGCCTCAGAGCTTAGGCGAAGGGCGGCATCTGCTTCCCCAAGCCTCCACAATGGGAGCGAGTGCTCCCGGAGTGGAGCCACCCGGTGCTCCAGGAACTCCCTCAGGAGCGTAGCCCCGGTCAGCTTCGCCGCCCCCAAGTTGCTTGGCCTCAGGTCCGCGTTCATCCTCTTTAGCACCACCTTTGCACGGGGGTCGTCAAGCTCGGTGCGAGACCATGCATCAACGGCCTTGGGATGCCCCGTAGGCAGCACTAGTCGAGGGTGGATGCGCCGAACATCCACCATGACCCACTTGCTCCAGAAGCCTTTGATCCTCTTCCGAGGCTTCGAGATGGCATTGGAGTTGGAGTATGTGATAAAACTCGCACATGCGATGATGCGGGCACCAGAAACCCGGATGGAAAAGTAATGACGCAGCAAGGCCACTGAGGGCATCACTCCAACATGAGCCTCACAGTAGTAGGCGAAAATCGCCAGGAGAAGAACACAGTTGGGGTGGAGGTGCAGAGCTTGCAAGTTGTATTGGCGAAGGACAGCAAGGAAGAACTCGGAAAAAGGAGGCACCAGACCAGCGATGATGGCGCTCACAAAGAGCGGGTAGAAGGTGCTCCTCTTGCCTTCAGGCTGGGCGGAGCCGGCCTTGAGCACAGTCGCCCCCTCGTTGCCCTGCGCCACCGTCATCAGGTGTGTGAGGGCGAGATTCTTCTCCGACATGTTTGGGGGATCCAGGGCCGGCAAGTACCAGGCCTCGGTCGGGGTCTTGCGAGGTGCCATGGCTTGCCGGATGGAAGGGATTGAGGCAGATCTGGAGGATTTCGTAAGCGAGGAGGAGAAGAGCGAGAAAGGGGATCTAGAGCAAGGCGAACGAGAACGAAGCAAGCAAGTCTGGCCTGGGTACCCCTTTTTGTCAGATGGACAGTTGCTGAGGCATCATGGGGAAGCGGGGACGCCTACGTCCAATCAATCGCCATGCGGCGCCCAAGGCCGCAGGCTATTGGGGCCTGCGGCGCTTCGCACTTGCCCCTTCGCTTCTCTGCTAAGCCAAGTCTGGGCGCGCCTTGGGCTCGGGGGCTACTATCGGTGTTCTGGGAACGGGGGTCCCCAGACTTGCCTGCCTGCGGCCTGCCGCGTGGCTCAAGTAGAGGCCCAGTGCAGCCTAGCTTCATCAACTCAAGCTCAAGACCCTCGCGAGGGGCCAAGCCTCGCGGGGCGGACGACAGGAAGCTTCCTCAGGAGCAGCCTCATCAGGCGGGCTCGCGAGGAGGCGGAGAGATCAAGGCAGGGTACCTCGCGAGGTGCCCGTGACGCAAGCCATGACGATCGAGACCAGGCGGGCGCCAGGCGGGCGCCGGCCTGTGCAGTGTCCTTGTTTCCCCTTCGATGCAAAGGGGGCAAGCACAGGCCAAGGCATCAGGCAAAGGTTACCATTTCGGTGCAACAAGACCAAGACTAGCGGAGCGGCAGGATGGAGGTCACCGTGGAGCCCAGGACAGCGTCACCGCTAGAGTCTTTGGCAGTCGAAGACCAACTTTAGTCAGGATAAGTGTACTAGATGTTTCCCTTCAAAATGGCCAATTGTTGGCGCCCTTCCCGCTCATTATTTGGGAAGAGACCCAGGGCCTCCCTCTGTAAATAGAGCCAGCCACCATAGAGTAGAGAGAGACTTTTGGGTAGACTAGATCAGGTGCAGGAGTTCTTCGATAGCATGTCGGAGAAGTACGTCCGCGAGGAGCCATTGCTTGTCCAGGATACCACCAAGGAAGAGCTGGACTACATTGTTGCCAGGGCGGCAGAGGCGGCGCTTGCCAGGGAGGCTGGCAGCGCCGGTCATGTGGAAGACGAGGCCGTGGTGGCCGTGGAGGATAAGGAGCTTGTTGGATGGGTGGAGTCCGCTGAGGAGGCCAGCAGCACCGACACCGGGGCCCCTCTCATCGAAGATGTGGTCGATGAGTCGACCGAGGAGGAGGCCGAGGCTGACGACCCTCCGGCCATGGAAAAAAGGCGTGTCCTGTGGCGGGCTAGCTCTAGCGAGCCGGTCCGGCCCGGCAGGACCGAGCAGCGGCAAGAGATCCAGGGGGAGTCCATGCACTTGACAAGGGCCGCGGTAGCAAAGAAGGTGGTGAAAGCCGCGATAGCGAAGAGGAAAGCGACCGCCTCTTCTTTGTCCAAGCGTCCTCAGACTCCACCCGCTTCCCCTCCTCCCGCAGATGTCGACACGAAGGTCATCTTCGACCTCGGGTCTCTCAGCTCGAGGAGGAAGAAGAAGGCAACGGAAGAGAAGGCGGAGGATGAGTAAGTATCTTGTCTTTTGTCATCTCCGTCCCCGTCTCCTCCGCCATCTCCCCCTGCTTCACCACGCGGCCATGTCGGGGACAAGGTGCTGGAGTTTATTCTGCAACTGCACGAGTCGCCGCGCAGCCGTCTCCATCTTCCTGAAGTGTTTGCGAGGGTGCTGGAGGTCGACCAGCCACCGAGGTTGAGACTTCATATTAAGGGGTGTTGCCATGGCACCATGTGGGCGTACACGAGGTTCCCCGCCACTTATGTAATGCTCCTCCGTCGGGATTGGAAACCTTCGCACATGCCCATTGCCTGATGGAGGGGCACGTCCTCTGCTTCAAGTTAACGGAGTGCAACCTGCTCTTCGTCAAGGTCTTCGGGCGCTCGGGACACAGGCTAGGGTGCTGCATGGAGAGCTCGAATGATGACGAAAGATCCTCCTCGAGCGATAGAGATGGGGAGGACAGCGACATCGGCAACGAGGGTAGCGGGCGGGAGGATGATGGGTCCGACTAGGTGCTGGACACACCGTCCCTGGGCGACGCCGGCAGCACCACCATCTGCATCGCCAGCTCCTTGAAGTTCTCGGGGTTGCCTCCTTGGGCGGCTGGCATGGGAAGGCCGGAGAAGACGAAGAAGGCGGGTGGCAGGCCGTCAAGTCAGAGCACAGATGCCTTCGTCTTGTATTGGCGACCCGCTGCCTCGTCTTTCGGTTCTTCTCCCGGCGCCATCGTCACCAGCCCTCTTCTTGGCGGCCGCCGGGATGTTCCCTTGGTGTCTTCTGCTGCTCGTGCCTCGCTTAGGCGCTCTTTTTTCCCTCCCACCATCTTGTTCCATTTCCTGAGGAGAGGGACAAGAAAGGGATTACGGGCACCTTACCTTTTGTCAGTCTTTAAGCCTACGAGCCTTTGTAAGATTTAAATCTCGTAACCCCCCCTTGCTCATGTATGCATTCCGTACGAATTGTACTTGTTAGCAACATATTAATGAAGAGAAGGGTGTTTGTCGCATTTTGTTTGCGCGTGGGAGTGGGCCACATCAAGGAACAAGTCCTCGTTATCTTAAGATAAACATTGTACCCCGGCAACAGGCCTTGCTGTCTTCCTGTTCTATAGCTCGGCTACACTTACGCCCTTGGCGGAGGTAGGGCCTGAGTAGGATTAGACCCTTTGCATGTTCCCTTCCCATCGCACTACAACCAAGTTCCGGCCCAAAGTAATGTTTTTTGGACACGGGACAGAGCGAGCAAGATGGTATGAGAGAAAGCGAAGTCTCGTACGCTCAAGTTTCATACAGAAGCACTGAGTGGGGAAAAAAAGACTTATCTAGTGTCACAGCCTCCGGCGACCTTGGCTTGCCGGGATCGGATCCTTAGACCTGCAGCCCCCGGCAACCTTGGCTTGTCAGGGCTGGGGCATCGGCTTGTTCCCTTTCTTCCAAAATAGATCGACAGAAATGTCCATGCACCCTGCGAACCAAAAAGGACGGGAACAGAGAGATGCATACTCGACCTCTATGCTAAGGTTTAGTCGCCGCCAAGCACTATCAACCCTAACACAGAGAGAGACTCGACCTAGCATGCATGCTAAAACTTAGGGCGCTAGCGCTTCATTTATTTATGCTCAGGGTCTGCGCCTGGCTTTGTACAAAGGGTTACATGCCTTGCCGGCAAGGCTTGCACAAAAGGTGGTTTGCCGGGGAGCCCGACAACCGCGCCTTATGGGTAAAACTTGCGAAGATGTTCGATGTTCCAGGAGTTGCTCACTGGAATACCATCTTCGGTCTCTAGGTGGAGTGCGCCGGGCCTGGTGACTAGTATTACCCGATAAGGACCTTCCCACTTTGGCGTCAACTTGCTGGAATTCTTGGCCGACTGAACGTGCCGAAGAACAAGGTTGCCTTCCTCAAAGCTTCGGGCATGAACCTTACGGCTATGGTAGCGGCGCAAGGCTTGCTGGTAGCATGCTGCTCGCACAGCCGCCCGAAGATGATCTTCCTCAAGGAGCGTTGTGTCATCTTGCCGCAACTGCTCTTGCTCAAGCTCATCATAAGCGAGCACTTGAGGTGACGCATACGTGAGTTCCATGGGGAGAACTGCTTCTGCCCCATAAACGAGGGAGAAAGGTGTCTGGCTGGTGGCTCGATTTGGTGTCATTCTAATTGACCAAAGAACCGCTGGCAATTCATCAATCTAGTGCCATCCGCATTTGTGTAGCCTGTCAAAAGTTCTTGTCCGGAGGCCTCGCAATACTTCAGCATTCGCCCTCTCAGCCTGGCCGTTGCTTCGTGGGTGCGCAACAGAAGCAAAACAGACCTTGCTACCGAGGTCCTGGATGTACTGCATGAAGGTGCAGCTCGTGAACTGCGTGCTATTGTCGGTGATGACTCTATTTGGCACACCAAAACAGCAGACTAGTCCCTTGAAGAATTTGATGGCCGACTGTGCTGTCACCTTTCTCACTGCGTCCACCTCCGACCACTTTGTGAACTTGTTGATTGCCACGTACAAGTACTCAAAGCCCCCGACAGCACGGGGGAAGGGGCCTAGTATGTCGAGCCCCCAGACCGATAATGGCCAGGAAAGAGGGATTGTTTGGAGAGCTTGAGCTGCTTGATGAAGCTTCTTTGAATGGAACTGGCACGCTTCACACTTGGTTACTAGTGCCGTTGCATCCTGGAGGGTTGTGGGCCAGAAGAAATTTTGCCGGAATGCCTTGCCGGCAAGGGCCCTCGACCCTATGTGGGAGCCACATATGCCTCTGTGTATCTCTGCCAACAACTCCAGTCCTTCCTCCCGGGGAATGCACTTCAATTTCACACCATTTGGTCTTTTTCTGTACAAAACGTCATTGATGAACTGATACATGGCAGACTCACGGGCTACTTTCTCTGCTTCTTCCTGCTCCTCCGGGAGTTCCCGTGTTTGGAGGAATCGGACGGTATGCTATGCGCATGCCGGAGTGTGAGGCTCGACGACAAGGGCTCAAGGCGTTTCCTCTGTCATGGGAGCGGCTGTCTCTACGGCCAAGACTTGACGCCCTGCCGGAGACTGTTGCCCCATGGCAGGCTTAGTGTCCACATCAACATCTTTGCCGATGGCTCCTGGGAGCTCGACGAGAAAGTACTTGCCGGGGCCTGATTTCCTCCGCTTGTTTTGCCCTGTCGATGGTCCAACGGACGATTGAGTTAATCGAAGCACAAAAGTACCTGGTTCCACAGGCAATTTGAAGGCAGCGCGTTTCGACAAGTAGTCGGCGATGTCGTTCTCCACTCGGGGAACATGCTCCACTTGTATACCGTCAAAACGCTCTTCCAGCTTCCTCACTTCATCTACGTAGGCATCCATCAATGGGATTTGATAATCTTTGTTAACTTGCTTGACCACAAGCTGCAAATCACCCCTGACGATGATCTTCTTAATTCCAAGGTCTGCCGCGATCCTCAGACCGGCAAGCAACCCCTCGTATTCAGCAGTGTTGTTTGTTGACTCTCCCTGGGAAAGTGCATCTGGACTACATACTTGAGGTGCTCTCCGGTGGGTGCAACGAGTAGCACACCAGCACCGGCGCCTTGTAGTGAGAAAGCCCTGTCAAAGTACATAATCTAGTCGCGACTTGTTTCCTTGCCGGGGAGAGCGGTCTCCTGAATCTCTTCGTCAGGCGTTGAGGTCTATTCCACAATGAACTCCGCCACTTATTCTGGATCGTCGAAGTGCTCTTAAACTTCAAACCAAAGCTCGATGGTTTCAAGGCCCATTCCACAATCCTCCCGGTTGCGTCTGGGTTATACAATATCTGTTGCAACGAGAGGCGGGTGAGATGGTGATTTCGTGCGCTTGGAAGTAATGATGTAGCTTCCGGAGCAATTTCTGCATGCCGGAGTACCTTGACGAAGTAGACCGGGTGCTGCATCATCTTCTTCTTCTACACTATTTCATTTGGTTGCCATAAGGAGGCCGAAGAGCAATTTCTGCATGCCGGAGTACCTTGACCTAGTCCCCTGCAAGAGGGAGATGACAAAGTAGACCGGGTGCTGCACCATCTTCTTCTTCTGCACTATTTCATTTGGTTGCGTCGCTTCTGCTTCGCCAATGTCAGACTCTGCCGGGGGCCTTTCATTGCCGGCACCAGGCCCTGCTGGGGGGAGCTCTGTTTGCCATCCGCCAGCCCTACCGTTGCCACCGTCTCTTTGTCGACCTCCCTCTGAGCCACAAGCGCGACACTGACCACTTGGTTTGTTGCTGCTAGATATAGCAGCAACGGTTCTTGTGGTTTAGGCGCAACCAGTATTGGCATAGAGGAGAGGTATTTCTTCAAATCCTGTAGGGCTGCCTCGGCCTCCGGGCTCCATTCCATTGGCCCCGCCTTTTTCAAGATTTTCAAAAAGGGAAGTGCACGCTCAACAGACTTGGATATGAATCTGCTCATGGCGGCAACGCAGGCAGCGAGCCAACGCACATCCTTGATTCGCCTAGGTGCCTCGATGTGTTCAATGGCCTTGATCTTGTCCGGATTTGCCTCAATCCCACACTGTGACACAAATAACCCGAGAAGTTTGCTGGACGCAACGCCGAAGATACACTTCTCAGGGTTTAGCTTGAGGTTGATCTTGTGCAAATTTGCAAACGTCTCTTCTAAATCTTGTACGAGTGTTGCCCTGTCCTTGGTTTTGACCACTATGTCATCCATATAAGCCTCCATTTTTCTATGCAGCTGGGGCTCAAAACCAATTTGGACTGCTCTCGCAAAGAGAGGTTCACCACACAACTACCCATCATGGGCCTGTCGAATTTCAGGTATTCCAACGAGGAGAGGGTAACTCTGAGCGCCAGACTGACCATGTTCTTTGAGGCCCTCCTTGATGCCCTGAAGCTGCTCCACTCCAACCGAGCAACCCAACTTGCCAATGAACCCCGCAAGCTTTGCCGGGCCATCCTTCTCAAGGTGCTCATCAAGGTGGCGTAATGGAACCCTGGCCTCGAGCTCACCAACATGCTCGATAGCTTGCCAGAGGATGCAGACCGCAAGGCGCTTGAAGAGCTCGTCACGCCTATCGTTGACGTGGTGGACCAAGTCAAGAGGGTGGAAGGCCAGCGTAGGGACTAGCCGCTTCGTTTCTCCTTCCTGCCATGAACTCGTACCCAAGACAATTTATCTTAAGTTAGAACCGCGACAACTGTTGATATAATGTAACTTGTTGTGTTTTGGATGAATGCATGCTATCTTTCTCGTCTGATTTCTCCCTGTATGCCATATACCCTACGCTTTATTGGGAAAAAACTCGCCGGTGCATGCACCCTTGCCGCGAGCGCTTTGAGGAACAGATCCTTAGCAGCCTGCTGGGGGTGCCGCTACCGGCAAGATACCTTGCCGTTCTTAGTGCAGCCACTTGGACTGTTGAGCAGACTCGAAATAGAGCAAGGGTGCAACCAATCGCGACACAGTTCTTTCGCGTGCAGGTTTTCCATACAAGAACCGAAATCGTTCAAGGAAAATAACCCCATAAAAAGAAATTCACTCAAGGTTTCACAACTTAGCTTTTTGCTGCTATACTCTTTCCCACAAGATGCCACTTTGAACATCACCTGTCAGTGTCCAATTTCCATACCATCACCCCCCGGCAAACTTGTATGCGAGGGAACCTTCCATCCTTTGAGAAAAAAGAAAGAAGAGAAAATAGGAAATGGAACCTCGGCGGTCCATCAATACTTGCTAGAAAAAAATGCAGTACAATATCTTGAACACACATGCATATAGATAAACATGGAAACTGAGAAGAACTGTACATACTGAAACTTATTCAACTGCGCACAGGGTCTACGCCTGGCTCTATACATAGGGTTATATGCCTTGCCGGCAAGGCTAGTACAAAAGGGGGTTGCTGGGGAGGCCCGGCCACCGCGCCTTATGGGTAAAACTTGCAAAGATGTTCGATATTCCAGGAGTTGCTCACTGGGATACCATCTTCGGTCTCCAGGTGGACTGCGCCGGGCCTGGTGACTCGTATTACCCGATAAGGGCCTTCCCACTTTGGTGTCAACTTGTTGGAATTCTTGGCCAACTGAATGCACCAAAGAACAAGGCCGCCTTCCTCAAGGCTTCGGGCGTGAACCTTGTGACTATGGTAGTGGCGCAAGGCTTGCTGGTAGCGCACAACTTGCACAACAGCCTGAAGACGATCTTCCTCAAGGAGCGTAGAATCATCTTGCTGCAACTGCTCTTGCTCAAGCTCATCATAAGCGAGCACTCGAGGGAACCTGTATATGAGTTCTGTGGGGAGAACTGCTTCCGCCCCGTATACCAGGGAGAAAGGTGTCTGGCAAGTAGCTCAACTTAGTGTCATCTTGATTGACCAAAGAACTGCCAGCAACTCATCAATCAAGCATCTTCCGCACTTGTGTAGCCTGTTGAAAGTCCTTCTTTTGAGACCCCGCAACACCTCAGCATTTGCCCTTTCCGCATGGCCGTTGCTTCTTGGATGAGCAACATAAGCAAAAAAGATTTTGGTGCCAAGGTCTTGGATATATTGCATGAAGGTGCGGCTCGTGAACCGTGTGTCTTTGTCAGTGATGACTCTGTTTGGCACACTAAAACGACAAACTAGTCCTTTGAAGAACTTGACGGCCAACTGTGTTGTCCCCTTTCTCACTGCATCCACTTCTGTCCACTTTGTGAACTTGTCGATTGCAATGTACAAGTACTCAAAGCCCCCGATAGCACGGGTAGAAGGGCCTAGTATGTCGAGCCCCCGGACCGAAAATGGCCAGGAAAGAGGGATTGTCTGAAGAGCTTGGGCTGGCTGACGCAATTTCTTTGAATGAAACTTACAGGCTTCACACTTGGTTACTAGTGCAGTTGCATCCTGGAGGGCAGTGGGCCAAAAGAAACCTTGCCGGAATACCTTGCTGGCAAGAGCTCTTGATCCTATGTGAGAGCTATATATGCCCCATATATATCTGCCAACAGCTCCAGTCCGTCCTCCCAAGAATGCACTTCAATTTCACGTCGTTCGGTCTTTTTCTGTACAGGACATTGTCCACAAACTGGTACATATTAGACCGATGGACTACTTTCTCTGCTTCTTCTTGTTCTTCGGGGAGTTCCCCAGTTTGGAGGAACTAGACGATGTGCTGTGCCCATGCTGGAGCCTGAGGCTCGACAACAGGGACTAAAGGCATGTCTTCTGCCATGGGAGCAATTGTCTCTACGGCAAGGGCTCGAGGCCCTGTCGGAGCCTGTTGCCCCCGGCAAGCTTGGCGTCGTCCCCGACAACTTCCTTGCCAGCGGCTCCTCGGAGCTCGGTGGGAAAGTACTTGCCGGGGCTCAACTTCCCTCGCTTATCTAGCCTTGTTAATGGTTCAATGAATGGCTAAGTCAGTTGGAGCACAAAAGTCCCTGGTTCCACAGGTAACTTGAGGGCAGCATGTTTTGACAGGTCGCCGAAAATGCTATTCTCCACTCGAGGAACATGCTCTGCTTGCAGACTGCCAAAACACTCCTCTAATTTCCTCACTTCATCTATGTAAGCTTCCATCAATGCGCTCTGATAATCTTTGTTGACCTCCTTGAGGACAAGCTGTGAATCACCTCTGATGATGAGCTTCTTAATTCCAAGGTCTGCCATCCTGAGACCGGCAAGCAGCCCCTCATACTCTGCAGTGTTGTTTGTTGATCTCTCCCCGGGAAAGTGCATCTGGACTACATATTTGAGGTGCTCTCCAGTGGGCGCGACAAGCAGCAGACCAGCACCGGCGCCTTGCAGCGTGAAGGCCCCATCAAAATACATAACCCACTCTCGGCTCATCTCCTTGCCGGGAAGAGTGGTTTCTTGAATCTCCTCGTCAGGCGTTCAGGTCCATTCTGCAATGAACTCCACGAAGGCTCTGGTCTGAATTCTCAAAGTGCTTTCAAACCTGAGGCCAAAGCTCGACAATTCCAACGCCAATTCCAAAATCTTTCCCGTCGCATGGGTTGTGCAAGATCCATTGCAACCGGAAGCGAGCGATGACGGTGATCTCATGTGCCCAAAAATATTGGCGCGGTTTCCTCGAGGCCATAAGGAGGCCAAAGAGCAGCTTTTGCACACCAGAGTATCTTGATCTAGCTCCTGTAAAAGGGAGCTGACAAAATAAACTGGGTGCTGCACCATCTTCTTCTTTTGTGCCACTTCATTTGCTTGCACAAACCCCGCCTTGCCAGCACCAGACTCTGTCGGGGAGGGTCCCTCCTTGCCGGCACCAGTCCTTGCCGAGGATGATCCTGGCTCATCAGTTGACGGGCTTGCCGCTGCCGCTGCTTCTTCATCTACTTCTCTCTGTGCCACTAGCGTAGCACCGACCACCTGATTCGTCGCCGCTAGATACAGCAGCAACGGCTCTTGTGGCTTAGGCGCGACTAGCGTTGGCATAGAGGAGAGGTACCTCTTGAAATCTTGGAGCACTGCCTCCGCTTCCGGAGTCCATTTCATTGGACCTGCCTTTTTCAAAATCTTGAAAAAGGGCAGGACGTGCTCAGCAGATTTGGAGATGAACCTACTTAAAGCAGCAACACAGCCAGCAAGTTGACGCACATCTTTAAATCACCTTAGTGCTTCAATCTGCTCAATTGCCTTGATCTTGTCGAGGTTCACCTTGATCCCACGCTGAGACACAAAGAATCCGAGAAGCTTGCCAGATGGGACATCAAACACACACTTGTCGGGATTGAGCTTGAGATTAATCTTGCGCAAATTTGCAAATGTTTCTTCTAAATTTTGTATGCCCGTTGCTTTGTCCTTGGTTTTGACCACTATGTCATCCATATAAGCTTCCATATTTCTATGTAGCTGGGGCTGAAAACCGACCTGAACTGCTCTTGCAAAAGTCGAACCAACGCTTTTTGACCCGAAAGGCATTCGTATAAAATAATACATACCACATGGGGTGATAACCATGGTCTTCTCTTCATCTTCCTTCATCATGAAGATCTGATGGTACCCCGAATAAGCGTAGAGAAACGACAATAAGTTGCACCCGATAGTGGAGTCCACGATCTGGTCGATGCGTGGTAAGGGGAAAGGATCCTTTGGACAAGCTTTATTGATATCTGTATAATCAATGCATAGCCTCCATTTTCCATTCGCCTTGCGCACCACAATCGGATTGGCCAACCATGTTGGGTGGAGCACTCCTCTGACCAAGCCTGCTGCTTCCAACTTCTCGATTTCTTCAATAATAAACTCTTGCCGCTCCAAAGCTTGCTTCCTGACCTTCTGCTTGACGGGCCGCACAGGAGGACAAACAACAAGGTGGTGCTCAATCACCTCCCTGGGAATGCCGGGGATGTCATATGCTTGCCATGCAAAGGCATCGACATTTGCCCGCAGGAAGGGGACGAGCGCGCTTTCCTATTTGCTGTCGAGGGTGGAGCTTATAGTGAAAGCTCCGCCTATGCCGTCGTCCTTGACAGGCACCTTCTTAGTTTCTGGTGGAGCTGCCTTGGATTTCTTGCTCTTGCCGATGGAGCTCTCTGGCACGTCCTCTATGGGAACGCAACACTCCGAGGAGGCACGCTTGCTGGAGTGGGTGCAAGAGGTCTTGCCGGGAGAGGTCTTGCCGGTCTTCTTCCCCACGGGAGCTCGAGTGGTAGGAGCAGGTGCCTTGGCGGCTGGTGCTACAACTGCCTCCCAGTAGAGTTGGTCGGCGTAGATGAGCGCATCCTTCTTGTCGGAGTTGACGGTGATGATGCTCATCGGGCCGGGAATATTCAACGTGTTGTAAGCATAATGTGCTGCCGCCATAAACTTTGCCAGTGCTGGGCGGCCAAGGATCCCGTTGTACGGCAATGGAATCTTGGCGACATAAAAAATAATCTTCTCCGTCCTGTAGTTCAGCTCACCACCAAATGTAACTGGTAGTGTGATCTTATCATTCGGCTGGCTTCTTCCTGGATTGATCCCTTGAAAAGTGCCCGTGTCTTCAAGATCTCCATCAGGAATTTGCAACCTCTTGATGACCTTGGGCAATATCAAGTTCAAACTGGCCCCACCAACAACTAACATTTTTGTCACCTTGAGGTTGTGAATTGTTGGCGAAAACAACAATGGCAAACACCCGACCGCTGTTGTGCGATCAGGGTGATCCTCGGCATAAAAAATGATAGGCGTTTTGGACCATTTCAACGGCTTCTGGGCATCGACCGATGGCTCTATCACATTAATCTCGCGTGCCCATTGTTTAAGTCGGCGGTGAGAAGAATGCAACGAGACGCATCCATCAATGCACCTAGCCTCGGTAGCTTTCTGAAACTGATGCTTGCTGGACTCGACATCCTCTTCCTGGTCATCATCCCCCTCTTTCTTGTCATGGTATCGAGCAGGCCTCTCTTGTTGCTTGCCCTTGCCACGGTGGCCTCCTCGGCCACCACGCTTCTTGCCGGACCCCTCTGGACCATCCTGGCCCTTCTCCTTATCTTGCCTTTTATACTCAGCTTTCTGCCTCTCGACAAGCTATTCAACTTGTCGGCAGTTCTGGAAGTCATGGCCCTTGGTGCGATGGATCTTGCAGTACTGCTTGTCGGAGCCCTCTGGCTTGTCGGCGGCCGCCAAGGCCTGGCAGGCGGCGCACCCGTGAAAGTGCAACTATCCCTGGGTGGTTTTTGTAATTCCTAACAACATATAGCTCATTGAGCTAATGCTATTTCAAGATAAATATTTCAGGAAAGCTCAATGATTGGCATGGCATGGATGAGAAATGTGGACCCCTCAAAATGCTAAGGACAAAAGGATTGGCTCAAGCTCAAAGCACAAGACTCTTCATTTTCCATTTTAGTGATCCAAGATCACATTGAGTCCATAGGAAAAGCCAATACTATCAAGAGGGGATGAGGTATTGCTTAATGAGTTTCTTGCTCAAAGTGCTTAGTGATATGCTCCAAAAACCCTCAAGTACTTTCTCACATCCACATATGTCCCAAACCAAAAATCTAACTCGCCCCCACCGAAACTTTCTATCCGGCGCCACCGAGTTCAGTTGTCATAGCCATTGCCACAAACCCTAGTCTTTTCAATCTCACCAATGGGGATCTCGGTCTCACCGAGATGGGATTGTAATCTCTCTGTTTCCCTTCGTAACGTTTTGGTCAAATAGAGATGAGCGATCGGTCCCACCGAGATTGCAATGCAAACTCACTGTTTCCCTTTCGTAACGTTTTGGTCCAACCGAGATGAGCGAATCGGTCCCACCGAGTTTGCCTGACCAACTCTTTGTGTGTCTATTACCAAAATCGGTCTCACCGAGATTACGTTATGCCCTAACCCTAACGATGTCGGTCCCATCGAGTTGACATGTCGGTCCCACCAAAATTCCTAACGGTCACATTATTTACTAAATCGGTCCTTCCGAATTTCACGATTCGGCCCCACCGAGTTTAGTAAGTTGTGTGTAACGGTTAGATTTTGTGTGGAGGCTATATATACCCCTCCACCCACTCTTCATTCGTGGAGAGAGCCATCAGAAGATGCCTACACTTCCAACATACATTTTCTAAGAGAGAACCACCTACACTTGTGTTGATGTCAGATATTCCATTCCTACCACATAAATCTTGATCTCTAGCCTTCCCCAAGTTGCTTTCCGCTCAAATTTTCTTTCCACCAAATCCAAATCCTGTGAGAGAGAGTTGAGTGTTGGGGAGACTATCATTTGAAGCACAAGAGCAAGGAATTCATCATCAACACACCATTTGTTACTTCTTGGAGAGTGGTGTCTCCTAGATTGGCTAGGTGTCACTTGGGAGCCTCCGACAAGATTGTGGAGTTGAACCAAGGAGTTTGTAAGGGCAAGGAGATCGCCTATTTCGTGAAGATCTACCCTAGTGAGGCAAGTCCTTCGTGGGCGACGACCATGGTGGGATAGACAAGGTTGCTTCTTCGTGGACCCTTCGTGGGTGGAGCCCTCAGTGGACTCTCGCAACCGTTACCCTTCGTGGGTTGAAGTCTCCATCAACGTGGATGTACGATAGCACCACCTATCAGAACCACAGATGAAAAATCTCCGAGTCAACATTGCGTTTGCCTCTTCAAACTCCTCCCTTTACCTTCATATGCAATTGTTTTACATTCCGCTGCTTTACTCTGAGAATTGCATGTGTAAGTTGATTGCTTGACTTGTGCTAAGTTGCTAAAATCTACCAAGAACTAAAATTGGTAAAAGGCTAGATTTTTATTTGGTCAAGTAGTCTAATCACCCCCTCTAGACATACTTTCGATCGTACAAGTGGTATCAAAGCTTTGGTCTCCATTTGCTTTGATTTCCATACCTTTTGGTGGTCATAGCCTTGGTTTCACAACCTAGGAGAGCATGGCGTCTAACGAGGGAAATTACCACCGTAGAGGTCCTTACTTTGATGGTACAAATTTTGCTAGTTGGAAGCATAAGATGAAAATGCATATTCTTGGACATAACCCCGCCATTTGGGCTATTGTGTGTATTGGCTTGCAAGGTGAATTCTTTGATGGGAGAGAACCGAACCGCGAAGCTACCACAGAAGAATTGAAGATGCTGCAATACAATGCTCAAGCTTGTGATATCCTCTTCAATGGATTGTGCCCCAAAGAATTCAACAAAATCAACCGTCTTGAGAATGCAAAGGAAATTTGGGATACTTTGATTGACATGCACGAAGGTACCGACTCCGTCAAGGAATCCAAATTGGATGTGCTTCAAAGTCAACTTGACAAGTTGAAAATGAAGGATGGTGAAGGCGTCGCTGGAATGTACTCTAGGCTTGCTCTCATCACAAATGAGATTGCCAGCTTAGGAAGTGAAGAGATGACCGACAAATTCATCATCAAGAAGATCCTAAGAGCCTTGGATGGAAAATATGATACCATGTGCACATTGATCCAAATGATGCCCAATTACAAAGATCTCAAGCCAACAGAAGTCATTGGAAGAATTGTTGCTCATGAGATGTCACTCAAGGATATGGAGCTCCACAACAAGTCAAGTGGTGCTTGCAAAGCCTCATGTGAAGCTCCCACATCATCAAGTGAAAAACAAACCTTCAGTGAAGAATTGAGCCTAATGGTGAAGAACTTCAACAAGTTCTACAAAAGAAAGAAGGAGTGGAGATGATCGTTATGAATGAAGAACATCCCGGAGAAGCAAGGATTCGGAAAGGAAGGACAAGTCATCAAGGAGCTACACAAAACAAAGACATCAAGCTCATGTTGGTGAATGGGTATCCTGCTCCGACTCCGACAATCACTCCGAGAGAAGATATCACTCCGACTCCGAATATACTCAAGATGAAGGTGTTGCCGGTCTAGCACTTGTGTCAACAAACCCTATGACATATTTGACTCACCAAATGAAGGAATTGGATGATGCTTCATGGCTAAAGGCCCAAAGGTATCACACCCTGTCGGTGTACTAAAGTAGGGGTACCTTAGTACCCCGAACTTGGGCACGGGCGGTTGCAGCACCCCGCGGCAAGGCTTGCCGGGCGCCCGCCAAGACCCTCCGTCACTCCCATTTACTGCCATTCAAGAATGTGACACTCCAAATTTTTTTTATTTGGTTTTTATCAAAAACTTTGTGGTTTTGAGGAGAGATTTTTTTTAAAAGTGAAACTCCATGAAATTTGGGATTTTCATATCTTGGAACCACCATGACTTGGCATTTTTGCCCATGTGGTAAAACCCCTCCAAAACCTCCCCTACACCTTGTGATCAACCTAAGTTCTCTGTCCCAACTAATCCAAACAAGTTTTGGATTTTTCTCTAATTATTTTCCCCCTCAATTCAATTCTGAAAATTATTTGGAGCCTGAGAGATTTTCAAAGCAAGTGCCCTATTGCATTTGAGTTTTGACCTCAAACCAATTCTCCTGGATTGTCCTTAGCATCCATAACCCAGAACCATCTTGATCCACTCCTCCTCTTTTCAAAATTTTCAAAATTCAGTCTCTGCAAGTTTGGACCAAATTTGCCAAATTTGGTGAAATTCATATCTACACTCCTGCAAAAATTCCACCAAAATTCAAGTAGCCTATTTGAGCAATGAGAAGCCACTCCACCAAAAATCAGCTCAAGGAAAAATCCCTACATGCCTGGATCATTCTGTCGAACACCTTGCATGCACTGTTTTCCTTACACTTTCAGAAATTCAGTTAAATTCAGTTTTCAGTTTCGACAGTTTCAGTCACGCGGCCACAGTGCACTTGGCACGTTGCGCGCGGCCTCGCTTGCTTGTCCGAAGCTTCACACGTGCACTTGGCGCGACCCTGGCGTCAGTGGCGCCCTGGCCCGCCTGCACCGGCGTGTCTTGCGGCGGCCGGCTCGCCGTAACGGCCGACAGGGAGGAGAACGGCGGCGCAACGCCGTTCGGCGCCGCCCAAATCCTCTGGTAGCTCCGCGTGGCCGTCTCCGTGCCAGCGCACGCATGCGGCACCGTCGCCGTGGCGCAGCACGCACGGAGCGCGCTCTCTACCGCCGACGGGCCCGCGCCGCCCCGTTCCGTCGAGCTCGACCCAAACACCCAAACCCCGGCCAGTTTAGCACTAAAACGGACCCATTGAACCTCCGTGATGACGCTCGACTCCCTAACCACCCCGACCGAGCACTGCGCCACCGTAATCGCTCGCCGGAAATCTCCGTTCACGGCAACCGCCTCGGGCCGCCTATAAAAAGGGCCCCGAGCTCACCCTCGTGCACGCAGCATCACCACTCCTCACCAAAGCCCCGCCAGGCCACTAGGGGGACCTCGAGGAGGTCTCCTTCCCCAGCTCCGGCCGCCCCGATCCGCCTCGGCCTCCAGCTCGATTCACTTCGGTGAGGCCACCTCCGGCGCCCAAACCTCGTCCGTAGCCCTCTCTTGCACCTAGTAGTCTAACCCCCACCTCAATTTAATCTTTGCAGCCCTCTCCGACGAGCTCCATCCACGCCCGAACCACCGTCCGCCGGAGTTGAGACCGCCGTCGACGTGGTGCTCACCGGCGACCAACACCACCACCCACCGTTGCGGAAGGACACGGTGAGCACATTGGTAACCTCTGATCCCCATGCCTCGCCGTGGATCGCCGCCGGCGACCACAGCAGCTCTCGGGCGCCGACGAGCCTCGTCCCTCCCATTTGAAAATTTAAACATGACAAGTGGGACCCGCTGTCAGCCTCTCTGTCCTTTCTAAATGAAGCGTTATCTGAAAACGCCTACTGCCAAATGCGTTTTCTCTTCGGGCTGGCGTAGTCGCTACCGAAGCGTTTTCTGTTTTTATAAACTAGCCCCTGGAAATCTTCTGTTTCATTACAGATAAGTCCCTGGACAAAAACCCTTATAACTTTTAATCAGAAAAGTATTTTTGATTGATTCTTTTTTTGTTATCTTTAAATTTTTGTCTATTTTTTTATCAGATTTATTTGAAAAATATTTGGTTTACCTTCTGTGCACTCCTTGGTATTTACGTTAGCGCATATATTTTCTTTAAACCGTAGATACCGAAGGAGGTGACGGAGCCGCGAACTTCACCGAGCTAGGCTCCGACTACTCTGAACCAGGCAAGCATGTTTGAACTTTTGATATGATGAGTGTCTTGGCATGTTTTGCATTTAGTTAGTTTCATGGCATGTTGGTGAGCATACCGATGAACGTTATTTTATGTGATAATAAAGTGAGTAAGTTCAATGATCCATACGTGGATGAATGTGAATATGAATGGCCACGTGTTGGCATGAGGATGGGTACGACAGCAGTGTTGTAGCATGCCAGTCTTACGCCAGACTATGTGACTTCAGTGTCAAACCATATCGGTCCAGTACCTATCATTTCCTTCCTTGTACTACCACATGTTTTCCGCAAGGAATATGGTTTAGTAAGTTGCAAACCACTTTCATGGTACACACCAAAGAGGAGAGACCGTGATGATGGTTCCATGGCCCTGGATTAAAGCCAGTCATCCGTTCAGGGGGCATGGGTGTTTCCAGTTGGGACCGAGAGGGGGGCACCCCTTAGAGCGCGCGTATATAAATTTGATCCCATGCTATTCGAGATTGTGATCTCCCCGTCTCAAAAGTTTTTCTTGGACGATGACTAGGGTGATTCCTAGCATCGAGAGGTAGGATGGGTGTGTACCGGTTAGCTGTGTTTTCTTCCGAAATACCGTAAACGGAACTAGTCCTTCGTGACTACGGAAATCCGTTGGCTGTGGGAAAATTTTTGTACAAACTCTGCAGAGTCATATATTTCCCCAAATCATCTATTCCATGCCCATATTCGTATTATCTTATCCTGATCAAATGTCAGTTTTGATGACAGACTCCGGTGAATCGCATGAGTGCTAAGTCCGGTTAAATGATTACTCCTGTGGATGGACTAACCCGTTTGTTTTCATGAATTGAATGTTTACTATGAGTATTATTTACTTGTGAATAAAAGCCCTTTCCGCGATGTCGCTCAGACGTCCGACTGTGGCAATTCTTTTAAAGCCCTTTATGTGATGTCGCTCAGACGTCCGACTGTGGCATTACTTTTAAAGCCCTTTCTGCGATGTCGCTCAGACGTCCGACTGTGGCATTTCTTTTAAAGCCCTTTATGCGATGTCGCTCAGACATCCGACTGTGGCATTTCTTCTAAAGCCCTTTTTGTGATGTCGCTCAGACGTCCGACTGTGGTATTTCTTTTAAAGCCCTTTATGCGATGTCACTCAGACGTCCGACTGTGGCATTTCTTTTAAAGCCCTTTTTGTGATGTCGCTCAGACGTCCGACTGTGGTATTTCTTTTAAAGCCCTTTATGTGGTGTCGCTAAGACGCCCGACTGTGGCATCATTTTTCCTTATTTTTATTTGTTCACCTTTCGAGGCGTCGCTTCAGACACCTGATCGGTCTCCATTTGTGTTATGTTGGGATTTCAGGCGGACTACCGCCGTTTCCCCTTTTTCTTACCCCGTTATGCTAATTTTATTTTAATGTGCATTGATGAACTAATCATGTCGCATCCATGCATGCATTTGTTATATCTTACGTCCGAACTGTCTTGCGAGTACTTTCAAAGTACTCACTGGCTTGTTGATTTCGCCAGATGCTGACGAAGGCGATCTCATGGATGAAGAGTTTGATAGCGAGTCCGACACCTAGAGGAGTCCCAGTCAGTCTTGTGCGACCCTGGATTTGGTCACTGTATTATATCCGCTTCCGCTACCAAATAAATTCATCGAGCCTCTCCTCGACGCTCGATGAGATGACAGACGTAGAATCTTGTATTTCTCTCCCCGCTGTGTTTTTCCACCACCGTCCTATCCTCGAGTCAGTAGTATGCCTCCACACCCCTGTGTCGTGTCCGCCATTATGTATAATTATTGGCGTGCTTGTAATAATTTGGTTGAGCAACCATAGTTCGACCCTATAATATATTTTATGCTACTGGCTTATTGTATCAAGAATTTGTCTGCCAGTGTGGAGGATTTCTCTCATACTGGACTTAAAAGATTGGCTTTTCAATAAATATTTTTATTGGAAAACCAGTCGTGACAAGCTTGGTACTAGAGCCAGGCTGACTGTAGGAAGCCACTAGGTGCGATCGCTAATTGGTTATTAGCCTGATAGAGCTAATTTATATTTTTGCAATGGTAGTCATTTTCTGTCAGTCAGCATAAATTTATGATCTGACCATGCAGAATTTTTGCCTACTTTTGTAGATGGCCGACAATAGCTGCGAGTCTCAGACCTTCGCCAACGTGCCCGACGGGTTCGTCAAGCTTCTTTCTTTCATCGTTCAAGTCGCGATGGGGCCATCCGTGCGCCCAGTCTTCACACTCTGCCAGCACCGAGTCAACGACAGTCTGACCATGCACCAGGCCGCGGTGCAGTTCAAGGGAGGGCGTGGTGAGTTACGCCGCCTCCGGTTCGTGGGAAGAGCCATGCCTACGGAGAGGCATGCTATGCAGATGGCAGCCCGCGAGGCGATAGCTCGTCTCAGGGATGTCCTCCCCGTGATGAAGACTCGTCGTTACCGTTATCTTCCGTGCCATGTGCCTTACACCTGTCACTACGCATACTCCTGCCCCAGAGGAGAACGAGACGAGGCTTTTGAGATGCTCATTGAGTATCTCCGGGCCCTGGAGGCAGCCTTCGACAACCTGGTGGACGACTTCGTAGCTACCCGCATGGACTCAGTTCATGGCTGTGCTGCCAACAGGAGGGAGCTCCTACCAATCGCACAGCCACTGACTTTTGTCTCGTCATCAGCATCTTTTACGCCTACTCGTCGTCTGCCTTCTACCGAAGAATTCAACCAAGTTATTGCGCCCACTCCAGTGCGCACTGCACCACCCTTCGCGCCCACTCCTGTACGTGTTGCTCCGCCCCTGGCAACCGCTCCGCCCACTCTGCGCAACACTACACGTATGGAGCCCATTAGCGAGGAGGAAGTCGAGTCCCCAACCTCGCTACGCCTCGCCCTCGGCAGGGCAAAGGAGGTCGTCAACATTTCTGCCTGAGTACGCCTAGCTGCCATGTAATGTGCCGCTTTGTAAGATATGTACATAGGTTGTGAGAAGTAGCCTGTTTGCGCATCATGTAGGATCTGGAGAAGTGCACTAGCCTAAATAACATGTCAGGATTATGTACGCATATCCTGAGTAATGTATTGTATAATTACCGCCCGCGTGTAGGATATGTAATGAGCAGTCCTTCTCCGTGCGCAAGTCGATTTGTTTTTCTTAAGTAAGCTGAGTTATTTAATTCTATTTGCCAGCTTTATGCATTTTATGGATTTGTTTTTGCGACTCTTTCTGCTTTTCTTATGGGTTTTACAAAATATACCCCCAGAGTGAAAAATGTCTCGTCCTTGGACTCGCTCCATGCCAATTCCATCAGAGGAAAATTATGATGCACAACCCAGCAACGAGTTCACTCAGGGACAGTCAAGCCAACCGGGCAATGAATCGGCACTTTCACAAATGTGCCGCCTTTATGAACAGAGTCAGCAACAACATCGTGAAATAATGAACCAAGTCATCAACATGGGAAATCACCATGGACAGTATCAACAGCACTCCAAGTTATCTGAGCTACAGAAGACACGTCCTCAAACATTTTCTCACACTGATAAGCCTCTTGAAGCCGAGGACTGGCTTCGAGATATGGAGAGGAAATTAATTATTGCAAAGTGTTCAGGTCTCGAGAAAGTACTATATGCTCCACACTATCTCACAGGAGCAGCCGCATCGTGGTGGGAGAATTTTCTGCACATGCATCCCAACGAAAATGACATAACCTGGGATGATTTCAAGGAAGGTTTCCGTGGTGCACATATTCCTAAGAGTATTATGAAAATCAAGAAGAGAGAATTTGATGACCTCAAACAAAGGAACATGACAGTGTCAGATTACAACAGTCAATTTACCCTATTATCCCGCTACGCCAATGAGGAGCGTATGACTGAAATCAAGAAGATGGAGAAATTCCTTGACGGTCTGGCGCCCGCGCTTAAATGCCAACTGGTCGTGCACACTTTTCCTGATTTTAAAACGCTGGTGGACAAGGCCATTACTCTGGAAAATGAGAGACGCAGTCTGGAAGATATCCGCAAGCGGAAAAGGGACCAGACTAACCATGCTCGCAATCACCGAAACAAGACAGATTTTCAAAAGGGTGGGACACACAAATCCTCATCCAATGTCTCACGCCCAATCAAGAATTTTCATGCAAGGGACAAGGAATTCACCTATCGCCCCGGTGTTACTTGTTACGCTTGTGGAGAAGAAGGGCACTATGCCAAACAGTGCCCCAAGCCAAGGAATTCAACCCCAAAGCCAAACAACAGCAACAATTCCGCGCCCAAGCGAAACAATTTCAATCCCAACAATAACCACAGGAAGGGTCATCTGAACCACGTAACCAAAGAGGAGGCACAAAATGCTCCGGATATCGTACTCGGTACGTTTCCTGTCAACACAATACCTGCAATGGTTTTGTTTGATTCTGGAGCTTCTCACTCTTTCATCTCGAAAAGTTTTGCTTTGCAAAATAATTTTTCGATGCTTCCTTTGGAGAAATCCATAATAATCAAGTCCCCCGGGATTTAGTAAGTTTCTCAGAATTACTGTCAGAATGTGGTCATTGAGTTTGAAGGATTGGAGTTTTACGCAAATCTTATTGTATTGGAAAATAAAGGACTGGATGTCATCCTAGGGATGGATTGGCTAACCACCAATAAAGGTTTTATCGACTGTTTCAACAGGACCGTGATTCTCACACACCACCAAGGGAAGACAATAAGAGTATCAGCCAAGGAAGGAAAAAGACCCCGGCAACCGAGATTAAATAAGGTGGACGTTTCTGAGCTAAACAAGGTTCCAGTAGTGTGTGAATTTCCAGATGTATTCCCTGAAGAGCTGCCAGGCATGCCACCAGATCGAGAAATAGAATTCCGCATTGAGCTAGCACCAGGAACCAACCCCATCTACAAGAAACCATACAGAATGGCACCATCCGAGTTGATCGAATTGAAGAAGCAAATAAAGGAATTACTGGATAAAGGATACATTCGGGCCAGCTCCTCACCTTGGGGATCACCAATTTTATTTGCCAAGAAGAAGGATGGAACGCTGAGATTGTGTATCGACTATCGAGCACTTAACATGGTCACAGTCAAAAACAAATACCCGATGCCAAGGATAAACGATTTGTTTGATCAACTTGCTCAGGCCAAGGTATTCTCAAAAATTGACTTAAGGTCAGGATACCATCAATTGAAGGTACGAACGGAAGATATCCCCAAAACAGCCTTCACCTCCAGATATGGACTGTACGAGTTCACAGTGATGCCATTTGGATTAACTAACGCCCCGGCATATTTTGTTCACCTCATGAACAAAGTATTTATGAAGTTTATGGACAAATTCGTCGTAGTATTCATCGACGATATTCTGGTATACTCCAAAACACCAGAAGAGCACGCAGAACATCTCAGGATTGTACTAGGAGAGCTAAGGAAACACCAATTGTATGCCAAGTTCAGCAAGTGCGAATTTTGGCTAAGACAAGTAGGTTTTCTAGGCCACGTGCTGACTCAAGACGGTATAGCAGTGGACCCAGAGAAAGTCAAGGCCGTACTTGACTGGAAATCACCAGCCAGCGTAACAGACATACGAAGTTTCTTGGGAATGGCAGGGTATTACCGCAGATTTATTGAAGGATTTTCCACCATATCCAAGCCTATGACACAGTTACTCAAGAAAGATAAGAAGTTTGAATGGACAGAAGCCTGCGAGAAAAGTTTCCAAGAGCTAAAGCAGAAATTAACAACAGCACCAATATTAATTGTACCCGATATACACAAGAATTTTGAAGTATTTTGTGACGCATCCAGAAAGGGTCTCGGATGCGTGTTGATGCAAGAAGGCAAGGTTGTCGCCTACGCTTCAAGGCAACTTCGCAAACACGAGGAAAATTACCCCACTCATGATTTAGAAATGGCAGCAGTTATTCATGCACTCAAGGAATGGAGGCATTTTCTACTTGGGAATCGATGTGAGATATATACGGATCACAAAAGCCTCAAATACATTTTTACGCAGCCAGAACTAAATTTACGGCAACGCCACTGGTTAGAATTGGTAAAGGATTACGATGTTGGTATCCATTACCATCCAGGGAAAGCAAACGTAGTGGCCGATGCCCTGAGTCGGAACCCCAGCTCCGACGGGAACTATCTGCACAGCTTGAGGCCCGAATTCCATCAAGAATTTGTCAAGCTCAACTTGATAATGGTAGCAGAAGGCACCATATCAAACTTGGAAATACAACCACACCTTGTGGAGAAAATTAAAGAGGCTCAGTCCGGTCACCCCAGCATTGAAGGAATTAAAAGGAAGTTGAGTATGGGCAAGGCCTCGGAATTCGTCATAGACAATGAAGGAATATTATGGTACGGAGAAAGGCTATGCGTGCCAAACATAGAAGACCTTAAACAACAAGTTTTAACTGAAGCACACACCACTCCATATTCGATCCACCCTGGAGGAACCAAAATGTATAAGGATATTCAGGAAAGATTTTGGTGGCACGGTATGAAGAGGGACATAGCCGCTTTCATTGCATGTTGCAACTCATGTCAACGCATAAAAGCTGAACATCAGAGACCAGCCGGACTACTGCAACCTAACAAAATACCTGAGTGGAAATGGGATGAAATAGGGATGGATTTTATTGTCGGATTACCTCGGTCACGACACGGGAATGATGCCATATGGGTCATCTCTGACAGGTTGACCAAAGTAGCACACTTTATTCCAGTGAAGACAACCTACACCACTCAGAGGCTTGCCAGGATTTATCTTTCCCGCATAGTCTGTCTGCACGGTGTCCCGAAGACTATAATTTCCGACAGAGGCACTCAGTTCGTCTCAAGATTTTGGGAGCAATTACAACAGGCTCTGGGAACCCAACTAGCCTTCAGTACTGCATACCATCCACAGACTGATGGACAAACAGAACGCGTAAACCAGGTTTTAGAAGACATGCTGAGAGCATGTGTCCTCACCTATGGAACCAGTTGGGAGGACAGCCTGCCATATGCCGAGTTCGCATACAACAACAGTTACCAGGCCAGCCTGCAAATGGCTCCTTTCGAAGCCCTATACGGAAGGAGATGTCGTACCCCGTTAAATTGGTCAGAGACCGGAGACAGCCGCATTTTCGGACCAGATATGCTCAGAGAAGCTGAGGAAAAAGTCAAGCTAATCAGGGACCGACTTAAGACCGCTCAAAGTCGACAGAAAAGTTATTATGATCAGAAACATCGTAGGGTCAGCTTCGAACCCGGTGAATTCGTATACTTGACAGTATCCCCGATGAGAGGATTACAACGGTTTAAGATTAAAGGAAAATTAGCACCAAGATTCATTGGACCATTTTGCATAGTGGCACGAAGAGGCACTGTAGCCTACCAGCTAGACTTACCCGAAGACTTGTCCGACATTCACGACGTGTTCCACGTCTCTCAATTAAGGAAGTGTGTAAGCAACCCAGAGAAACAAGTATCTCATGAGAACATTGACATACAGCCAGACCTCACTTACCGAGAACGCCCAGTAAAAATATTAGAGGAGTCTGAAAGGAGAACCCGACAGAAGACCATCAAGTTTTTCAAAGTCCAATGGAGCAATCACGCCAACAGTGAAGCAACTTGGGAAAGCGAGGATTTTCTTCGGACAGAGCATCCACACTTATTTAAGGATCAGCTGAAATCTCGGGGACGAGATTTTTCCAAAGGGGGTAGGTGTTGTGACACTCCAAAATTTTTTTATTTGGTTTTTATCAAAAACTTTGCGGTTTTGAGGAGAGATTTTTTTTAAAGTGAAACTCCATGAAATTTGGGATTTTCATATCTTGGGACCACCATGACTTGGCATTTTTGCCCATGTGGTAAAACCCCTCCAAAACCTCCCCTACACCTTGTGATCAACCTAAGTTCTCTGTCCCAACTAATCCAAACAAGTTTTGGATTTTTCTCTAATTATTTTCCCCCTCAATTCAATTCTGAAAATTATTTGGAGCCTGAGAGATTTTCAAAGCAAGTGCCCTATTGCATTTGAGTTTTGACCTCAAACCAATTCTCCTGGATTGTCCTTAGCATCCATAACCCAGAACCATCTTGATCCACTCCTCCTCTTTTCAAAATTTTCAAAATTCAGTCTCTGCAAGTTTGGACCAAATTTGCCAAATTTGGTGAAATTCATATCTACACTCCTCCAAAAATTCCACCAAAATTCAGGCAGCCTATTTGAGAAATGAGAAGCCACTCCACCAAAAATCAGCTCAAGGAAAAATCCCTACATGCCTGGATCATTCTGTCGAACACCTTGCATGCACTGTTTTCCTTACACTTTCAGAAATTCAGTTAAATTCAGTTTTCAGTTTCGACAGTTTCAGTCACGCGGCCACAGTGCACTTGGCACGTTGCGCGCGGCCTCGCTTGCTTGTCCGAAGCTTCACACGTGCACTTGGCGCGACCCTGGCGTCGGTGGCGCCCTGGCCCGCCTGCGCCGGCGTGTCTTGCGGCGGCCGGCTCCCCGTAACGGCCGACAGGGAGGAGAACGGCGGCGCAACGCCGTTCGGCGCCGCCCAAATCCTCTGGTAGCTCCGCGTGGCCGTCTCCGTGCCAGCGCACGCATGCGGCACCGTCGCCGTGGCGCAGCACGCACGGAGCGCGCTCTCTGCCGCCGACGGGCCCGCGCCGCCCCGTTCCGTCGAGCTCGACCCAAACACCCAAACCCCGGCCAGTTTAGCACTAAAACGGACCCATTGAACCTCCGTGATGACGCTCGACTCCCTAACCACCCCGACCGAGCACTGCGCCACCGTAATCGCTCGCCGGAAATCTCCGTTCACGGCAACTGCCTCGGGCCGCCTATAAAAAGGGCCCCGAGCTCACCCTCGTGCACGCAGCATCACCACTCCTCACCAAAGCCCCGCCAGGCCACTAGGGGGACCTCGAGGAGGTCTCCTTCCCCAGCTCCGGCCGCCCCGATCCGCCTCGGCCTCCAGCTCGATTCACTTCGGTGAGGCCACCTCCGGCGCCCAAACCTCGTCCGTAGCCCTCTCTTGCACCCAGAAGTCTAACCCCCACCTCAATTTAATCTTTGCAGCCCTCTCCGACGAGCTCCATCCACGCCCGAACCACCGTCCGCCGGAGTTGAGACCGCCGTCGACGTGGTGCTCACCGGCGACCAACACCACCACCCACCGTTGCGGAAGGACACGGTGAGCACATTGGTAACCTCTGATCCCCATGCCTCGCCGTGGATCGCCGCCGGCGACCACAGCAGCTCTCGGGCGCCGACGAGCCTCGTCCCTCCCATTTGAAAATTTAAACATGACAAGTGGGACCCGCTGTCAGCCTCTCTGTCCTTTCTAAACGAAGCGTTATCTGAAAACGCCTGCTGCCAAATGCGTTTTCTCTTCGGGCTGGCGTAGTCGCTACCGAAGCGTTTTCTGTTTCTATAAACTAGCCCCTGGAAATCTTCTGTTTCATTACAGATAAGTCCCTGGACAAAAACCCTTATAACTTTTAATCAGAAAAGTATTTTTGATTGATTCTTTTTTTGTTATCTTTAAATTTTTGTCTAGTTTTTTATCAGATTTATTTGAAAAATATTTGGTTTACCTTCTGTGCACTCCTTGGTATTTACGTTAGGGCATATATTTTCTTTAAACCGTAGATACCGAAGGAGGTGACGGAGCCGCGAACTTCACCGAGCTAGGCTCCGACTACTCTGAACCAGGCAAGCATGTTTGAACTTTTGATATGATGAGTGTCTTGGCATGTTTTGCATTTAGTTAGTTTCATGGCATGTTGGTGAGCATACCGATGAACGTTATTTTATGTGATAATAAGGTGAGTAAGTTCAATGATCCATACGTGGATGAATGTGAATATGAATGGCCACGTGTTGGCATGAGGATGGGTACGACGGCAGTGTTGTAGCATGCCAGTCTTACGCCAGACTATGTGACTTCAGTGTCAAACCATATCGGTCCAGTACCTATCATTTCCTTCCTTGTACTACCACATGTTTTCCGCAAGGAATATGGTTTAGTAAGTTGCAAACCACTTTCATGGTACACACCAAAGAGGAGAGGCCGTGATGATGGTTCCATGGCCCTGGATTAAAGCCAGTCATCCGGTCAGGGGGCATGGGTGTTTCCGGTTGGGACCGAGAGGGGGGCACCCCTTAGAGCGCGCGTATATAAATTTGATCCCATGCTATTCGAGATTGTGATCTCCCCGTCTCAAAAGTTTTTCTTGGACGATGACTAGGGTGATTCCTAGCATCGAGAGGTAGGATGGGTGTGTACCGGTTAGCTGTGTTTTCTTCCGAAATACCGTAAACGGAACTAGTCCTTCGTGACTACGGAAATCCGTTGGCTGTGGGAAAATTTTTGTACAAACTCTGCAGAGTCATATATTTCCCCAAATCATCTATTCCATGCCCATATTCGTATTATCTTATCCTGATCAAATGTCAGTTTTGATGACACACTCCGGTGAATCGCATGAGTGCTAAGTCCGGTTAAATGATTACTCCTGTGGATGGACTAACCCGTTTGTTTTCATGAATTGAATGTTTATTATGAGTATTATTTACTTGTGAATAAAAGCCCTTTCCGCGATGTCGGTCAGACGTCCGACTGTGGCAATTCTTTTAAAGCCCTTTATGTGATGTCGCTCAGACGTCCGACTGTGGCATTACTTTTAAAGCCCTTTCTGAGATGTCGCTCAGACGTCTGACTGTGGCATTTCTTTTAAAGCCCTTTATGCGATGTCACTCAGACGTCCGACTGTGGCATTTCTTCTAAAGCCCTTTTTGTGATGTCGCTCAGACGTCCGACTGTGGTATTTCTTTTAAAGCCCTTTATGCAATGTCGCTCAGACGTCCGACTGTGGCATTTCTTTTAAAGCCCTTTTTGTGATGTCGCTCAGACGTCCGACTGTGGTATTTCTTTTAAAGCCCTTTATGTGGTGTCGCTAAGACGCCCGACTGTGGCATCATTTTTCCTTATTTTTATTTGTTCACCTTTCGAGGCGTCGCTTCAGACACCCGATCGGTCTCCATTTGTGTTATGTTGGGATTTCAGGCGGACTACCGCCGTTTCCCCTTTTTCTTACCCCGTTATGCTAATTTTATTTTAATGTGCATTGATGAATTAATCATGTCGCATCCATGCATGCATTTGTTATATCTTACGTCCGAACTGTCTTGCGAGTACTTTCAAAGTACTCACTGGCTTGTTGATTTGGCCAGATGCTGACGAAGGCGATCTCATGGATGAAGAGTTTGATAGCGAGTCCGACACCTAGAGGAGTCCCAGTCAGTCTTGTGCGACCCTGGATTTGGTCACTGTATTATATCCGCTTCCGCTACCAAATAAATTCATCGAGCCTCTCCTCGATGCTCGATGAGATGACAGACGTAGAGTCTTGTATTTCTCTCCCCGCTGTGTTTTTCCACCACCGTCCTATCCTCGAGTCAGTAGTATGCCTCCACACCCCTGTGTCGTGTCCGCCATTATGTATAATTATTGGCGTGCTTGTAATAATTTGGTTGAGCAACCGTAGTTCGACCCTGTAATATATTTTATGCTACTGGCTTATTGTATCAAGAATTTGTCTGCCAGTGTGAAGGATTTCTCTCATACTGGACTTAAAAGATTGGCTTTTCAATAAATATTTTTATTGGAAAACCGGTCGTGACAAAGAACAAAGTATTAGTTGTGAAGTCAAGGCCCCAGCAAGAGAAGCTTGCCGGGAAGGACAAGGCCCCGGCAAGAGGAGCTTGCCGGGAAGGACAACCAAAGCACTTCAGAAGACCTGCCGCGACGTACCGCGCGTCCCGGCAAGACCCGGCAAGCGGCAAGCTTGCGGGTGCGCCAAGACAGAGACCGCGGCAAGGCACTTGCCGCGGCGAAGCCACCACCCTACACCCACGCTCCAGCTCGCCCAACGACGTGTCGCCACAGGACCATTCCTGGTGCACGTGGCATGTAGCTGTGCAGCCTAGTGGTGCGAGGTGGCGAGCGAAGATGACTAGGAGGCCATCGTGGCGATCGGTGGCGCCTCTAACGGTCGTTTCCTACACTGTTGGGGCGACCAGACGGGCATTAAATGCTCTTGTCCCCTGCCGTCAGAGTTAGGTAGGGGGCACTGTAGATAGCAGTTGTACCAACCCACATTTTTACCTTTCTACCCCTCTCTCTGCGTTGCCACCTGTCGGTGACCCCTTTGGACTATAAAAAGGAGGCCCGTGCGCACATAGAAGGGGTTGGCAGATTGGAGAGAACAGCATACCCACGCTTTCGAGCAAAGAACAAATACAAACACAAAGCAGCAGTAGGAGTTTTATCTCTCCGGAGAGCTCCGAAGCTGGGTAAAAATCACCCATTTCCCCCGCGCGCTCGACCTCGATCTGCTCTTCGTGCGCCCCTCCGCTCCCTGCCAGACCAGAAGGGGCTCCCTGCCCCATAGGTGCTCGTTCCCGCAGCCAGCCCCACGACATCTTTGGCGCGCCAGGTAGGGGGCGTCGAGGTCGTGCGAACCTGATCCGGTCTCCGTGCGCGCTACATCAACATCTTCATCGACATGCCACCGAAGAAGAAGCCTTCGGAGGTGGCCGCTCCATCTACGTCGATTCCACCACCGCCGCAGGAGCAAACGGGCGATGGGGTAGACGCCGGCGGAGGAGCGGGCGCCGACGGTGGGACTCACGTCGTCACCAGGTCCAAGGACAAGGCCCCGCAAGCTTCTGCAACCGTACATGCGCCACGCCCTTCCCAGGAGGTGCAGGGTCGACAATGCCCTGGTGCTCCTAGCATCGTGCTCGCGTTGGAGCAAGGCCAAGCTGGTGGGTCGCGGGACGTTCAAGACCAGTGTGCACGCCAGCATGCTGGCGCAAGTGAGGTGCGGTTGCCCGGACGGGGTACTGCTCCTTCCAATCCAGTTGGAAGCCCGAGCACATCCCGCTCCTCGCGCCGCTCGTCGCCGCCGCCACCCAAGACTCCAGAGGAAGCGCTGGCCCGAGCCCAGCTGCTTCTAGATTACCCTCCGGCGCCACACAAGATTGACGACTGGAGGATGGCCATTTATAGCCTCATCGGCTTCGCCAACGGCGACAAGCCCCGGCAACCGAGCGCATCGAAGCCCCGGCAAGACGCCCAGGCGCGAGCCGACGCCGACAAAGCCGCTGGGGGTGCCACCACCGTGCACTCCCCGCCCCGAAGGCCAAGATCGCCGACTCGTCGGGCCAACCTCGACGCCGACTCCACGGCCTCGTCGGACCCGCGAACTCGCCGCGATCAACGCCAAGTTATCCAAGAACGACGACACGAAGACGCTCGCACTCGCATCGAGCGTCGGAGAGAAGCGCGACGTCAGTCCGACCAGCGCGCTGGGCCCACTGTCGATATGCACGCGCCAGGGGAACCAGGCGACTTGCCGTACGCGGTAGGTTGTCCTGCGTTCACTCGTGAGCTGCGGCAAGTCCAGTGGCCCAGCACCAAGAACTTCAAGCCAGACGTGCCCGAGAAGTACGATGGCAGGATACATCCGTTGGAGTTCCTCAGCATCTACACCATCGCGGTACAGGCTGCCGGGGGGCGCGACGAGAAGATCCTCGCCAACTACTTCCCGCTGGTACTCAAGCCCAACGTCAGATCTTGGCTCATGCACTTGCCGAACGGCTCCATCTCTTCGTGGGCGGACCTGTGCCATCAGTTTGTTGGCGCCTTCACAGGCGGCCACAAGCCCCATGGCCAGGAAAGCAATCTCCATTTGCTTTCCCAGAAGGAAGAAGAACCCATGCGCAAGTACATACAGAGATTCAGCCAGGTGCAGCGCAACATCCCAGACGTCCACCCTGCCGCGGTTATCAGCGTGTTCCATTAGAACGTGCGTAATCGCAGGATGAGGGAGGAGATGGCAATGTGCAAGATCAGAGATGTCAGCGAGCTCTATGCTCTGGCCGACAAGTGTGCCCGTGCTGAAGAAGGGAGGAAACTCCCCGGAGAGAACGCAGGAGCGGAAGGATCTGACAGTGAGGACGCCCCTCCGGCAAGGAGGAACCGGAGGTGGAATAATAGAAAGAGAAATGCTAAGGATGTGCTAGTTGTTGAGTAGTCCGGCAACGGAGGCGGCTCCGACAAGACCAAGGCTAACGACTCCGGCGAGGCTGTGGTGGCCGCCGACAAGCAGGACGGCTCCGGCAAGCAGTATTGCAAGATCCATCGCACCAAGGGCCATGACCTCCAAGCATGCAAGAAAGTCGAGCAGATGGCGGAGCTACAGAGAGCTGAATACGAGCGCCGCGACAAGGAGAAGGCCCAGAAAGGTGGCGGAGGATCCGGCAAGAAGCCTCTCGCCCAGGGAGGGCGCCGCGGCAAGGCCAAACAGCGGCAAGGAGACAGACCTCCCCGTGGCCGCGACAAGGACGAAGAAGAAGATGAGGATGATGAGATGGATGAGGATGAGACCAACGAGCAAGAAGTTCAGAAGGCAACGGAGGTTTTGTGCGTTGACGGCGGTGCTTCTCTGCACACCTCGCACCATCAACTCAAATAGTGGGTGCGGGAGGTGAATGCAGCAGAACCATCAGTCGAATCGCGCAAGCCCCTGAAGTGGTCCAGCACGCCCATCGTCTTTGACGTTGAGGATCACCCTGATCGCATCAAATCGGTCGGGTGCTTGCCGATGTTGGTTTCGCCAACCATCCGCAACCTCAAGGTCACAAAGATGTTGGTTGACGGTGGGGCCGGCCTGAATCTCATCTCCTCCGCAGTGCTCAAGAAGCTCCAGATCCCCGACAGCGAGCTCGAAGAGACTGGTACCTTTCAAGGAATCAATCCGGGAAGGAGCAAGCCCAAGGGGAAGATCACACTGCCAGTAACTTTTGGCAGCGAGCTGAATTTCAGGACAGAGAGAGTCACGTTTGACGTTGCTGATTTCCCATTACCCTACAATGGGATACTTGGCCGTCCAGCGCTTGCCAAGTTCATGGCAGCTTCTCACTATGCCTACAATGTGCTCAAGATGCCCGGTCCGATAAGTGTCATTTCTGTCCAGGGCGACAAGAAGGATGCACTTATCTGTACCGACAAGATCTATCGGGAAGCAGCAGCCGCAGCAGAGCGCAACCCACTTGCCGCTGAAGCTCCCGGGGGGAAGAAGAAGAACACCAAGTCCGACAAGAGTAGCTCTGATGCCCACTCCGGCAAGCGCACCTCTTCGGAGTACTGCGCCCGCGTCGAGGACGCACCATCGAGCTCCACCGGCAAGTGCAAGAAGGCAAAGACAGCTTCACCAAAGACCAAGAAAGTGGCCGCCAAGGAGGACGACACTGGTGGTACCTTCACCATCAGTGCAACGCTTGATCCTAAATAGGAAAGCGCGCTCGTTGCTTTCCTGCGGGCAAATGTCGATGTGTTTGCATGGCAACCATCTGACATCCCCGGCGTTCCCAGGAAAGTAATTGAGCACCACCTTGCCGTCTGTCCTCACGCGCGGCCCGTCAAGCAGAGAGTCAGGAAACAAGTAGTAGAATGCCAAGAGTTCATTGCAGAAGAGATCAAGAAGTTGGAAGCAGCTGGCCTCGTCTGAGGAGTACTCCATCCAACGTGGTTAGCCAATCTAGTGGTCGTGCGCAAGGCGAATGGGAAGTGGAGGCTTTGTATTGACTTCACTGATGTTAATAAAGCTTGCCCCAAGGATCCATTTCCCTTGCCGCGCATTGACCAGATTGTCGACTCCACGGCAGGATGTGATCTGCTTTCATTCCTTGATGCATATTCAGGATATCATCAGATCTTCATGGCAGAAGAGGATGAAGAGAAAACCGCATTCATTACTCCATGTGGCACGTACTGCTTTGTACGAATGCCTTTCGGACTAAAGAATGCTGGTTCAACATTTGCAAGAGTAGTCAGTCATACTTTTGAGCCACAGCTGCACAGAAACGTAGAAACTTACATGGATGACATAGTGGTCAAGAGCAAGGACAAAGAGACTCTGATCCAGGATTTGGACGAGGCTTTTGCAAATCTGCGCAAGATCAATCTCAAGCTGAATCCCGAGAAGTGTGTGTTTGGAGTCCCTTCCGGCAAGCTTCTCGGATTTTTTGTATCTTAGAGGGGGATTGAAGCCAATCCCGACAAGATCAAAGCCATCGAGCAGATTGAAGCCCCGAAGCGCGTCAAGGATGTACGAAAGCTTGCCGGCTGCGTTGCTGCTCTCAGTAGGTTCATCTCTAAGTCTGCTGAGCGCGCCCTGCCGTTTTTCAAAATCTTGAAAAAGGCAGGTCCGATGAAATGGACTCCAGAAGAGGAGGCTGCGCTGCAGGACTTGAAGAGATACCTATCCTCCACTCCAACACTTGTTGCACCTAAACCACAAGAGAAGTTGCTGCTATATCTGGCGGCGACCAATCAAGTGGTTAGTGCTGCATTAGTAGCGGAGAGGGAGGCAGATGATGAGCCAGCGGCCGCGGCAAGCGAGTCCAGCGACAAGCAGGGGGCTTCCCCGACAAGCTCCGGCTCCGGCAAGGATGGGTCTGCGCAGTTGCCGGAAGAAAAACGGAAGAAGATGGTGTAGTGCCCAGTTTATTTCGTCAGCTCCCTTCTGCAGGGGGCTAGATCAAGATACTCTGGTGTGCAGAAGTTGCTTTTCGGCCTTCTCATGGCTTCGAGGAAGCTGCGCCATTATTTTCAAGCACATGAGATCACAGTTGTCACTCGCTTCCCGTTGAAGAGGATATTGCAGAATCCAGAAGCAACGGGCAGGATTGTCGAGTGGGCACTGGAATTGTCAAGCTTTGGCCTCAAGTTTGAAAGTACCTCAACTATTCAGAGCCGAGCATTGGCAGAGTTCATAGCGGAGTGGACGCCGACACCTGATGAAGAAACCCCAGAAACAAGGATCCCCGTCAAGGAGGCAAACAGGGAATGGATCATGTACTTTGATGGTGCCTTCTCGCTCCAAGGCGCCGGTGCCGGCATGTTACTTGTCGCACCCACCGGAGAGCACCTCAAGTACGTGATCCAAATGCACTTTCCCAAGGAGCAAGCAACAAACAATACTGCTGAGTATGAAGGGTTGCTTGCCGGACTCAGAATCGCCGCTGAACTTGGGATCAAGAAGCTTATTGTCAGGGGTGACTCGCAGCTTGTCGTCCGCCAAGTGAACAAAGATTATCAGAGCCCATTGATGGAAGCATACATTGATGAAGTGAGGAAGCTGGAAGAGCATTTTGACGGCCTGCAGATGGAACATGTTCCAAGAGCTCAAAACGACATTGCAGATGGCCTGTCAAAATGCGCCACACTTAAGTTGCCTGTGGAACCAGGGATTTTTGTGCTCAAGCTGACTCAGCCATCCGTGACACCATCAATTGGGCAGAACAAGAAGAGGAAGTTGGTTACTGGCGACTACTTTCCGGCAGAGCTCCCTGAAGCCGCCGCCAAGAAGGTCCCCAGAATCGACACAGAAGGTGCTGAGGAGCAGTCTGCTCCGACAAGCCCTAGGGTTTGTTTCGTTGAAGCAGGCGCTCCCGACAAGCTGTGTCCCGACACGCTTGCCAGGGAGCATCACGCTCCGGCAGGATCCCAGGTTCTTGCCGTAGAAGTGGATGTTCTCACAGCAGCGTTGGCGCCTTTGGTCCTTGTTGTCGAGCCACAAGCTCCGACATGGGCACAACAGATAGTCCATTTCCTTCAAACAGGAGAACTTCCCGAAGAGCAAGAAGAAGCGGAGAAAGTAGCCCGGCAATCAAGTATGTACCAGTTTGTCGATGACATACTGTACAGAAAAAGATTCAACAGAGTGAAATTGAAGTGCATTTCCCGGGAAGAAGGACAAGAGCTGTTGGCGGAGATACATGGAGGCATATGTGGTCACCACATTGGCGCAAGAGCACTTGCCGGCAAGGCCTTCCGGCAAGGTTTCTTCTGGCCGACAGCCCTCCAGGATGCGACTGCACAAGTAACCAAGTGTGAAGCGTGCCAGTTCCACTCCAAACAGATTCATCAACCAGCTCAAGCTCTCCAAACAATCCCTTTATCCTGGCCATTTTCGGTCTGGGGGCTCGATATCCTCGGCCCCTTTCCCCGAGCTGTCGGGGGCTTCGAGTTCTTGTACGTAGCAATCGACAAGTTCACGAAGTGGCCGGAGGTGGAAGCAGTGAGGAAGGTGACAGCACAGTCAGCAGTCAAGTTCTTCAGGTCAATTGTTTGCCGTTTCGGAGTCCCCAACAGGATCGTCACCGACAACGGCACACAATTCACGAGCCGCACCTTCATGCAATACGTCCAAGATCTTGGCACCAAGATCTGCTTCGCTTCTGTTGCTCACCCGAGAAGCAACGGTCAAGCAGAGAGGGCAAACACTGAAGTGTTGCGCGGGCTCAAGACCAGAACTTTCGACAGGCTGCACAAGTGCGGAAGAAATTGGATCGAGGAGCTGCCAGTGGTTCTTTGGTCGATTAGGACGACGCCAAATCGAGCCACTGGCCAGACACCTTTTGCTCTTGTCTACGGAGCGGAGGCAGTTCTCCCCACAGAACTCGTATACGGATCGCCTCGAGTGCTCGCTTATGATGAGCTTGAGCAAGAACAGCTGCGGCAAGATGACGCGCTGCTCCTCGAGGAAGATCGTCTTCAGGCTGCTGTACGAGCTGCTCGTTACCAGCAAGCTTTGCGCCGCTACCATAGCCGCAAAGTTAATGCCAGAAGCTTCGAGGAAGGCGACCTTGTTCTTCGGCGCGTTCAATCCGCCAAGAATTCCAACAAGTTGACGCCGAAGTGGGAAGGCCCTTATCGGGTAAAGCGAGTCACTAGGCCTAGCGCTGTCCGCCTTGAGACCAAAGATGGCATTCCGGTGAGCAACTCCTGGAACATAGAGCATCTTCTTAAGTTTTACCCATAAGGCGCGGTTGCCGGAACCTGCTGTCCCGGCAACCACCTTTTGTACAAGCCTTGCCGCTGTTGCATGTAACCCTTTGTACAAAGCCGGGCGCAGATCCCGTGCATAAATAAAGATCGTATGATCAGTACATGTTGTCAAATAGCATGCCTTTTTCTTTTGTAGCATGTATACACTGACACTTTGTGCAGAACTTGCTCCCGGTAAGCGATAACGGGCCTCAAGGCTCCATAACTTTATTTTCTCTTCTTTCTTTTGCTCAAAGGAAGGTTCCTCCACCCACAAGTTCACCGGGGGGGGGGGGAAGGAGAAGATAAACGTGTGGATCAGGCGTCGTTCAAAGAAGCACGAGCCTTGCCGGGACGCAAACGACAGAAAAGCTAAGTTGCCAAAGTTTGAGCGCCATCATTTTTAATTTTTGAGTTATATTCCTTGAACGACCGTACCTTGTATGGAAAACCTGTGCGCGGAGGAACCGACTCGTGGCTAAGTTGCGCCCTTAATTTGTTTCGAGTCCGCTCAACAATATAAGTGAGCTGCAACTAGCCCCGACAAGGTTACTTGCCGGGGGCAACACCGCCGGCGGGCTGCTGATGTTCCGCACTCAGCAAGTGTGTATGCGCCGGCAAGTTCCCAAAAAAGCGTAGGGTAAAAACATACAAGGAATGGAATCAAGTAAAGGAAGTAACATAGCAGATAGTTCCCAGGATAAAGTTATATTACAATAAATAACTTGCCGTGCTCTGATGAGTTATTCCTATGGCATATCTAGCAGTGGCAAGGAAAGGGAGAAGACGGGTGGCCTAATCCACGCGCTCCCGTCGACCCTCCTGACATCATTGATCTTGTCCACAATGGGTGCGGCGATGGCTTTGAGCTCTTCAAGATCGGCACCCGCCGGCAGCTTCTTGAGGACGCGGGAGAGGTCAAGGTTTGGGTTGCGGAAGAGTATCTTCACCAACACCTTCTCCAAGACCTTGGCGCAGATCGCGCGCGACTCGTTGGCCAGCTGCTTCGGGATCCTTTCCCGGAGCTGCTGGAGAGCCGTCACCACGCCCTTGAAGAAAAGCGTAAGCTTGGCGCTGGGCTGGAGGTTTTCCTCAGTGGAGTACCCGAAGCCCGCCAAGTCCAGCTCCGCCAGCTCCTCGTCAATAGATGCAGCGATGTTGATGAGGCCCTCTGTCCAGAGCTCCACCGTGGCCTTGAAGGTGTTCTGGGTCTCAGCGGCCCTCGTCAGCAGCTCCTCGTTGCCCTTGAGCTCCTTCTTCAAGTCATCCTCTTGCTTCTTGGCGGCGTCCAGTGTCTCCGTCAAGGTGGTCAGCTTTAGTTCCAGATCAGCGCTTGAGTCCTTGGCGGCGTTCAGCTCCTTGATCTTCTCGGCAAGTTGAGCTTGCAGATCGCCATGGGCAAGTGCATCCTTCTCGCGTTCGCGCTGGAGTGCGGCAAGCTCTTCGTTCTTTTTTCCTATATCCGCCTCCAGCTGCGCCACTCTCTCCTCTAACTTTTTCTTGGTGGCCTCGGCGGCCGCGGCTGCGTCCTTTGCCTCCTTGAGCGCCTCGCCAAGTGACTGCTCTCGTGCCTCGAGCTCCTCCTCGTGGCTGTCCAGACTAGCCTTCTTCTGTGTCAGCTCACCTTCCCGCCTGGACATCTCCTCGGCGGCGAGCCTCTGCTGCTCCTCGGCTTCAGTCTTCTCCAGGATGAACGCCTCCTTTGCCTCGCCAAGTTGCGCCCTCTCCTCCGCAATGGATCGGAGGGCCTCCTGGTTGCGGTTCCGGAGCTCCTGCGCATGTTTCTCTATGTCAACTCCCGCCTCCTTTGCCTTCGCTTGCCGGGCGCGGTAGAGTGACACCAACTTCCGGAGCAACTGCTCCTCCTCAGACTCGCCACTGCTGCTGCCGGGCGCGTCAACCACTGCCAGCCCAGCAGAGGCAAGTACTTCCCCGTCAAACTCCTCTCCTTCGACCGGCGCCCTGGAGCCCGACGCCCAGGGAAGCTTGATGTATACGCCCTCGCCGGCCTTCAAGTAAGCGCCTGGCTGGGGCTCCTCAGAGCCCGGCGCTGCGTCAGCGGCGGAGGGGTCGGCGGTCGGTGCAGCGCCTTATGCTCCTGTGTCCTCCGGGTCGTCAGTGCGATCGCCGGATCCCTCGCCGGCTCCTGCGCCAGCAGCCTTGGCGGCTTCTTCGTCGGCGGGTTCATTAGCGCCGGCCTCTTCCTCGTCGGCGGCAACATCCCCAGTGTTGCCGCGTGCGCCCTCCTCGCCGGTGGCCTCAGTTTCCATCGGGTCCCCAAGAGGGGGATCTGAGAACAGGAAGAGGAAGAAAAAGTCGAGCCAATATCCAAAAAGAAGATCAGAAGAACCCAAGGGAAGATTTCCGACAAGAAATGTTACCTGTGCTGGGCTCTATGACCATGGGCTCCACCACTGGGGGCTCACTGGTTCCGCCCCTTGCCGGGGACCCCTCCCTTGCCGGGGAACGCTCCCTTGTCGGAGAACCACCCCTTGGCGGCGTAGTTGAAGCCGACAACACCTCCGGGGCGGCCTCTGGTTGCTCCTGGTGGGCCTGTTCTGCTCCTACGCAAATGAATCGACAATCAAGATGTCAACAAAAGAAGAAGCATCCGTGTGCGCCCCACAACGGGAAGTAAACCAAACACTTACGCTGGGGGCTGTGCAGAGGGCTGCTGCGAGGAGAAGGAACCGGATCCGTCAAGGTGGTCTCGGACGTGTCCTCTGCTGTCTCGGCAGGATCGTCCTCGATGTCAACCACGGGGACCTTGGCCCTCTTCGCCGCTCTCTCAGCCAGAGTCCTGAAAAGGAACAAGATTCAGGGAGAAGCAGATCAGATGCAAGACAAGAGTCAACAAGGATCGAAGAAAATCAAGAACAGCGAGAAGAAAGTCTTACTCCTCCTCCTCCTCCTCTTCGTCATCATCGGAGGAGCTCAACGCGGAGAGGTCGAAGTCCGGTACCCTCTCTGCACGGTGTGGCGGAGGAGTAGGCTCCCTTCGACGTTTGCCGGGAGCTGCGGCGGGATCGGGCGTGGCGGCCCAGGAAGACCCCGCCCCAGTTGACGGCACAGCCTGGGACCCTCCTGCGGCAACGGTACTTGCCGCGGTGGAGCGTGTCCCACGGCGCCTCGACTGCTGGCCTGCCTGTCCTCTTGCCGTATCTGCAACTCGACGAGGGCGCCTTCTTGGTTGGAATTGGGTTTGCGCTGGGGGCTCCGCCTGCGGCAAGCTGCTCGAAGACGGCTGGCCGCTCGCGCCCTCGGCGGGCTCGCTCGCTTCGGCCTCGGGCTCCCCCTCGCCAACAACCTCTTCGGCAAGGTCCTCCCTGTCGGCAAGGCTCGCCGCCTCAGCCGCCTCTGCTTCCTCCAACGTGAAGCCGAACTCGCCTGCGGCGGCAGCTGCTGCCGCCTCTTCGGCCCTGGTGGCGATGTAGCGCATCTCGTTCTCGGTGGTGGCGCGGGTGAGAAGCTTCTGCTCGTCGGAGTTGACTGCTACCTCCGTCAAGCCATCGAAGAATTGCTGCACGACGTCGTCGGCAGGCTCCATCCAAGTTGGGACTATCCCATGCGAATCGCACTCTGGCATCATTGCGCAGATGCGATCGCGCTAGGAGTTGTTGCACAATGGGATGACGCCCTGCGGCAGCCTGAACCACTCTGGATGGTCGGGGTCATGCTTGAACAGCTTCCTCAGCATCCCGTCGAGCTCCAGGACTGTGAAGTTGAAATTGAGGCCTGGGCGCAGCCTCATGATATCCGCCGGGCCGCCAAACTGCCAGGCGGGCCTCCCCCTCTTTTGCAGAGGGGCGATGCGACGGTGAAGGAAATCCGCGCCAACTGCCCCTGTCGTGAGCCCGGCAAGCCTGAGCCGGAGGATTCGGGTGGTGGCAATCTTCAGCTTGGCGTCGTCCAGCGACAGAGCGCCCCAGTCGCCGCCGCGAACTACCCGAGCCTTGCGCAGGTTGGTGAAGGGCTACGGATTGGCATCACAGATCCAGCACCATTCCGCCCTCCACTCATCCCACTTGCTACGGAGCTCGCCTGCCAGATACACCTCCTTCATGCCGGTTCGTGAGATCCAGGCAACTCCGCCAGCCAATGGCTCTCCTTTCTCGGCTCGGGGGGTGAAATAGTGGTGAAAAAGAGCAACACTTGGGTGGACGCCAACAAAGTTCTCGCAGAGGTGTGCGAAAACCGCCATTGTCAGAACGGCGTTGGGGGTGAAATCAAGAAGATGAAACCCGTAGGTGTTCATAATGTCGCAAAAGAAATCCGAAAAAGGTGGGCAGAGCCCGCAATAGAAGAACACCGGAAAGAAATAGTACCCTTTTGGGCACCGCTTCGATTTCGAAGCCTCGGCGGAAAGCACCGGCGTGCGCAGATGTGCCCGCGTCTGCGTCGACCAGAAGAGGTAGAACTCCCGCCGCAGCGCCTGCCGGGTGAGCTCGGGGGTGAAAAGCACTCGCTTCTTGCGCAGCGCCTCAAGCCGCAATGCCTCGGCCGACTTCTCGGCCTTGCTGGTCTTCAGAGCCATGGCGGAAGCGGCAGGGGAGCGCGGAGGTGTTGAGGGCAACGGCGGCGACGGGCGGCGGAGCGCTGCTCTCTTTCGGCTTGGGAAGCGGAGGGGAGCGGCGGAGCTTTCGGAGGAAGGAACTGCAAGTGGCGAAGGTGGGGGAACGGCCCTGTTTCCTCTGCTTATAAACAGGAGAGCCGAACGTTACGCATTTCCTGGAATTAAAAATTACCCACGACCTCTCCCACGACGCCGCGATTGACGCGTGCCGTTACGGGAGGGAGCGGTGGATTCGGAGTGGATCTGTTTTTGACCGAGGCCGCGCGTGCCCGTGCCCTATTTTGGGCCTGGCCCAACAGCGCTCGGCACCGTGTATGGCCCAGGCTCGGGGGCTCCTATCGGTGTACTAAAGTAGGGGTACCTTAGTACCCCGAACTTGGGCACGGGCGGTTGCAGCACCCCGCGGCAAGGCTTGCCGGGCGCCCGCCAAGACCCTCCGTCACTCCCATTTACTGCCATTCAAGAACAAAGTATTAGTTGTGAAGTCAAGGCCCCGACAAGAGAAGCTTGCCGGGAAGGACAAGGCCCCGGTAAGAGAAGCTTGCCGGGAAGGACAAGACCCCGGCAAGAGGAGCTTGCCGGGAAGGACAACCAAAGCACTTCAGAAGACCTGCCGCGACGCACCGCGCGTCCCGGCAAGACCCGGCAAGCGGCAAGCTTGCGGGTGCGCCAAGACAGAGACCGCGGCAAGGCGCTTGCCGCGGCGAAGCCACCACCCTGCGCCCACGCTCCAGCTCGCCCAACGATGTGTCGCCACAGGACCATTCCTGGTGCACGTGGCGTGTAGCTGTGCAGCCTAGCGGTGCGAGGTGGTGAGCGAAGATGACTAGGAGGCCATCGTGGCGATTGGTGGCGCCTCTAACGGTCGTTTCCTGCACTGTTGGGGCAACTAGACGGGCATTAAATGCTCTTGTCCCCTGCCGTCAGAGTTAGGTAGGGGGCACTGTAGATAGCAGTTGTACCAACCCACGTTTTTACCTTTCTACCCCTCTCTCTGCGTTGCCACCTGTCGGTGACCCCTTTGGACTATAAAAAGGAGGCCTGTGCGCACATAGAAGGGGTTGGCAGATTTGAGAGAACAACATACCCGCGCTTTCGAGCAAAGAACAAATACAAACACAAAGCAGCAGTAGGAGTTTTATCTCTCCGGAGAGCTCCGAAGCTGGGTAAAAATCACCCATTTCCCCCGCGCGCTCGACCTCGATCTGCTCTTCGTGCGCCCCTCCGCTCCCTGCTGGACCAGAAGGGGCTCCCTGCCCCATAGGTGCTCGTGCCCGCAGCCAGCCCCACGACACACCCCAAGTATGTTGATTTCAATAGTGATGAAGATGACTTGTTAGGTGATGATGATTTACTTGTTGACAACTATAATGATGAATACTATGATGAAACGTCCATTAATCATGCTAATCAAGATAAAAATGAATGACAATGATGAGGAGAAGATTGAGTTCCTAACTAAAGAACTAAACACTCTTAAGTTAGCTCATGAAACTATCTTGGAAGATCATCGAGAACTTTTAAAGACTCATGAGAAATTACGCTTTGAAAAGCTCAACCTTGAGCAAGAGCATGAGTTTTTAAAGGCAATCAATGATGATCTTCGCAAGAAAAGTTCTTCTTACATTGCCAAGCATTTACTTTTGTCTACTTACATGCCACAAGTCAAGTCTAGTAACAAGAGAAAGAAAGATTCTTCTTCTAGTAGTAACAATAATCATGCTAAATCCAATGCTGTTGCTTCTAGTAGTTATCTTTATTCCACTAATGATTCTCTTAGCCAAGTTACACTTGAGCAAGAAAATAGCTTATTAAAGGGAATTATAGAGAAAGGTGTTTACAAGAGCCTTGCCGGAAGTAAGCAATTCGAGGAAATTGTACGCAAGCAAGGAAGACACCGGAAGAATCAAGGTGTTGGTTTTGAACGAAAGTTCAATGCCAATGGAGTTGAGTGGGAAGAAGATCAATACCCCAAGACGAAGTTTGTTCCTCAACAAGAGAAGTATGATCCTACTTCTTTCAAAGGGACACAAGCTTAAGATGATTTTCCACCACAAGACCACAAGCAAAAAAGGCAAGGACAAGCTTCAAGAGGAGATTTATGCATTTGAAGAAGCTCCTAGGGCCATGGTCAAGTGGGTTCCCAAGACTACATCAAGTTCTACTTCATCAAGTACAACTACAACTCCAAGGATTCCCATCAATATGATGTGGATCCCAAACAAGAAGAACTAGAGAGTTCTTGAGGGTGACTCCGCCAACATACTTCACTCATATCATTTTGGCAAGGACAAGTGCACTCAAGTTCCACATCTTGCACTAGTTCAAGGAGTCACAAACCCTCTTGTTGGTAAGACAAGGGGCAAGGTAACCTAATGCTTTCATGGACATCATCTTGTGTGTGCATCACTCTATGTCTATGGATATCCTTGTTTGTTCCTTGTGGGACTAACCCGTGTAGGTATTGAAAGTGTAACCCACTCCAATGGATTGCTCCAAATGATCTACATTAACATTGAGCATCCACATCTTAAACACCTACATGAAGTCATCATCGACAAAACCCAAGGTTAGTTCATCCCTCTTAAGGGGGATCTCACATCTAAGGGGAGCTTTACTCTAAGAATTGAGCTAAAGCAACTCTAATGGTGTGAACACAACAATGCTTTTTGTAGAAGTGGTAACCCCACTTGTGCTTAAACGATGAGTATGACCTATGATCAAATGTTCGTATTTGACTCCTAAGTCAATATAATCATATATAGATGACCTAGTCATCACCAATTGTTTGATAGATGCTAGAATTGGGTGTACATGCTTTGCCACATATTTCATTTGCCATTTTATTGTGTGAGCATGTTGGTTGCATATTTTACTCATTCGAGAACATCCACTTGTTGTTTTGATTGTTTGGGTTCTTTTCTTTTGCCAAGTGGATGGACAAGAATGCCTAAGAACCCTCTCTAGATATCTATGCTTTTATTGTCTCAAACTCTACTCATGCTACATCACAAAGTTTGATCAAGTCAGATTTGAACAACTCTGTGTGGGGAGCACTCGGAGTCCCCGATTCTTCATAGACTTAAACTTCCAAAACCTCTTTGTGCATTTCGGTCTGACCGATTCACCTTTTCGGTCATACCGAGATCACTAAGTTGATCTAGGTTTTCATTCTCGGTGCAACCGATTAGAACCTTTCGGTCACATCGAGTTGCAGTAACTGCTTGCAGCTTTGCATCTCGGTGCCACCGAGTTGTTCCACTCCGCCACACCGACAGGGTCAGGCTATATATACCGACGGGTCAAATTTTGGAATTTTTTCTGAAACTCTTCGCCGGCGCATAACCTGCTCTGCCTCTTCGGGTCTCCGGATCGTCCTCTCGTCGCCAGCAACCTCCCGCCGCTGGTCTCCGCCACTGTCGACAGCATTCCGCCCCGCCGTTGCCGCCGTAGCAAGTTCACCGCCGAGTATGGTATGAACTTGACACTTTGTGCTATTCTTTAACTCTAATTCCTAGCACGTTGCTTTGCCATGATTCTTGCCACGTATGAAATCATCCTATCTAGCGAAAACGTCCTGTAGATTAGATTTGATTTGAAAATTTAGGGTTAGGTTTCCGCCAAACTCATCTCAGACTGACCGAGTTGTTGAAATCGGTCTCACCGATTTGGCTTAAGCCATTGCACATGCGATTTTCGGTCTGACCGAGAATTGCAAATCGGTGTGACCGAGATCGATTCTCTGTGAAACCCTAGCAGTCTCGGTGCCACTGAACTGTGACTCGGTCTGACCGATTTCACTAGTTTAGGTTCCAAAAGTTGTTTCGGTATCACCGAGTTTACAAATCGGTAGCTCCGAAATGCTTTTTGTGGAAAACTAAAACTAAGTTTTTAACTCAATTGTTTTGCAAAATCTCTGCACTTTGTGATGCTCATCCACTCTACCTCATCTATATCTATTCACAGGGTCTGCTGTCAGTGAGTTTTCCTGAAGATGTCTGATCAAAGTGATAGCCAGAACAAGTTAGAGGAACAAGCTCAATTGAGTGAGGGCACTAGTTCCTCAAGCAGCTATGATGAGGGTAGCAGGAGTACACCCAGCAACTTGCCAAAGGCAGCCACCAGGACAAGGAAGAAGAAAACCCCAGATTCTGAAGATGAGGACTACATTGCTGTTGAGGATGAGGCCACCTCAAAGAAGAAAGTGATGAAGAAGTAGTATGGCAGTGCTGCTACCACAAAGCCAGTCATGAATAGAAAGGCACCTGCCAAGAGAGTGCCCACATCCAAACCCAGGAAGGTTGCCACAGGTGAAACTATGAAGTTCACCATTGAGTCTGAAGAAGAAGTTGCTGGTGAAGACAAGAAGAAGAAGAAGAGGGTAAGAACAACTACTGCCAAAGTCCTTGGCAAGCCCTCTATGAGGAGAGATTCTGATGAGGAAGATGAAGAGGAAGAGGATGCTGCTCCAGCACCCAAAGCTCAGAAGCTCATGGGAGATGCAATCAGATCAGAGGCTGCTCCATCTAAGCCCAAAGCTGCTCCCAAGGCTGCTGCTCCAGCACCAAAGCCTAAACCCAAGAGGAACACCAGAAGTATACCTGCTGCAGAGAAGAACAAGGCCCCAGTGCCTAAAGCTGCTGAAGAAGAAGATGATTCACTTGTTTTGAGGAAGTTGAAGCCCAATATTCCTGACCATAATGATGCTCATCCAGTAGCTGAAGACATGCACATCATAAAGGATGCTGGACTGAGATTGTGGAGACAGTCAGATCCATATGCTGTGAGGAGAAGGACAACAGTCGACTACCGATTTCACACAAAGGAGCAACAAGATTTTTATGAGAAAATTTTGCTTGACAAGAAGCCCATTATGTGCGACATGAGATGGATCAACCGGGAGTACATCAAGAAAAATGAAGGTCACTATCCAGGAGTATATGACAGCTTCAAAGCATGTGGAGTTGATGAATTTGTTGCCCAAAAGCTCACCAAGTGGAATGATGAGCTCATCATGCAGTTTTACTCCACATCTCACTTCTACCTAGATGGGAAGATCATCTGGATGTCTGAAGGTACTAGGTACCAATCCACTGTTGAAGAATGGTCTCAGTTGATCAATGCTCCAAAAGAAAATGAAGATGACTTGGATGTTTATGCTGAGAAGAAGAAAGACCACAACACTATGGCACACATATATAGAGAGATCCTCGATAAAGCTTTGGAAACTCACAAGCTTGGATCTGTACACTCCTTGTTGTCTGATCTGCCTACAATCAACTGGATCCTTAGGCACACATTGCTACCCAAGTCTGGAGATCACAAGATGATCAGAGTACATGCTATCAACTTGCTGCATTTGTTTGATGTGCCTAAAAAATTCAAAGTCACGAGTCTGATTGTGGAAACAATCAAGAGAACAACAGCTGATCAAAAGAGAAGTTGTGGGTATGCTCCACACATTCAGGAGCTCATCAACTCAAAGATGGGCACACACACATATCAATTGGATAAGGAGCATCTACCCTTATATCCTGATTTTGAAGATAACACAGTTGAGATGAATGAGGAGGAACCATCATCTGTGCAAGCACATGAGAAGAGAGAGAAGGCAAGGGCAGAGAAAGCTGCAAAGATGCCAACTACTGAAGAGGCATCTCAAGTGTTCCTGAAGAGCAAGCAAGATTAGCTTGGCTATCTGATTGCCTCCACCTTGAGGATTGAGAATGGCTTGGCCACCCCGACTCAAAACCAGGAGAGTTTGGAAAGGATCATTGAGCAGAAATTCTATGCTCTTGTTGTGAAGGTCACTGAGATCCAACTATAGTTGAGAAACTTTAGGAGGATGTGGAGGAGAAGAAGGGCAAGTCTACTACAGATGCTTTTGCTAGAGTGCCAGAGGACAGAGATCTACTGCAGTGCCTGTTCCAGAAACTAGAGCTACAACATCTGCACCAGCTGCCATAGCTTCAGTGCCACCAGCTCCAGCAACCACTCCACCAGCTCCAGCTACATCAACTGATGCTTTCGTCCTTGGAGTCATCTCTACACCACCTCATGAAGACCAAGCCTGAGAGTCGATTAGCACTATGCATTCTTTGAACTTATTGGTAACGTGTTGCCAAAGGGGGAGAAAATGTATAGATCATAGGCTTCAAGAGAGAGTGTTGCTTTTGATCTCTCTTGTTTTTGGTGGTTGAACTTCTTTATTGTGTGATTGCTTGATACATTATGTCTTTTGTGAGATACTTGGATGATCATGTGTTTGATCATATGCTACCTTAATGCTTGTTGGATGATATTATCTCTTATATCCTTATATGATCATTCACTTTGCTTGGTGATGAGTACATATGTTCAACTATTATCATTTTGAGCGCTCCACCAAGATGTATGTGACATGAAAGAGTAACCCATGATCCTAACACATTGTGCATTTGCAGCCCAAAGCAAATTTTAAATAGTGCACAAATTTAGGGGGATCTCTTGCTTATCACATACTTCTCAAAGCGACGATGTTTTTCAATCTTATTATCATTTGTCGAAGCTTTGATCTATATGTTGTCATCAATTACCAAAAAGGGGGAGATTGAAAGTGCAACTATCCCTGGGTGGTTTTGGTAATTCCTAACAACATATAGCTCATTGAGCTAATGCTATTTCAAGATAATGTTTCAGGAAAGCTCAATGATTGGCATGGCATGGATGAGAAATGTGGACCCCTCAAAATGCTAAGGACAAAAGGATTGGCTCAAGCTCAAAGCAGAAGACTCTTCATTTTCCATTTTAGTGATCCAAGATCACATTGAGTCCATAGGAAAAGCCAATACTATCAAGAGGGGATGAGGTGTTGCTTAATGAGTTTCTTGCTCAAAGTGCTTAGTGATATGCTCCAAAAACCCTCAAGTACTTTCTCACATCCACATATGTCCCAAACCAAAAGGCAAACTCGGCCCCACCAAAACTTTCTATCCGGCTCCACCGAGTTTAGTTGTCATAGGCATTGCCACAAACCCTAGTCTTTTCGGTCTCACCGATGGGGATCTCGGTCTCACCGAGACGGGATTGTAATCTCTCTGTTTCCCTTCGTAACATTTCAGTCAAACCGATATGAGCGATCGGTCCCACCGAGATTGCAATGCAAACTCACTGTTTCCCTTTCGTAATGTTTCAGTCCAACCGAGATGAGCGAATCGGTGCCACCGAGTTTGCCTGACCAATTCTTTGTGTGTCTATTACCAGAATCGGGCTTACCGAGTTTGTGTAATCGGTCTCACCGAGATTACTTTATGCCCTAACCCTAAGAATGTCGTTCCCACCGAGTTGACATGTCGGTCCCACCGAAATTCTTAATGGTCACATTATTGCTAAATCGGTCCGACCGAGTTTCACGATTCGGTCCCACCAAGTTTGGTAAGTTGTGTGTAACGGTTAGATTTTGCGTGGAGTCTATATATAACCCTCCACCCACTCTTCATTCGTGGAGAGAGCCATCAGAATATGCCTACACTTCCAACGTACATTTTCTGAGAGAGAACCACGTACACTTGTGTTGAGGTCAAGATATTCCATTCCTACCACATAAATCTTGATCTCTAGCCTTCCCCAAGTTGCTTTCCACTCAAATCTTCTTTCCACCAAATCCAAATCCTGTGAGAGAGAGTTAAGTGTTGGGGAGACTATCATTTGAAGCACAAGAGCAAGGAGTTCACCATCAACACAACATTCGTTACTTCTTGGAGAGTGGTGTCTCCTAGATTGGCTAGGTGTCACTTGGGAGCCTCCGACAAGATTGTGGAGTTGAACCAAGGAGTTTGTAAGGGCAAGGAGATCGCCTACTTCGTGAAGATCTACCCTAGTGAGGCAAGTCCTTCGTGGGCGACGGCCATGGTGGGATAGACAAGGTTGCTTCTTCGTGGACCCTTCGTGGGTGGAGCCCTCCGTGGACTCGCACAACCGTTACCCTTCGTGGGTTGAAGTCTCCATCAACGTGGATGTACGATAGCACCACCTATTGGAACCACGGATAAAAAATCTCTGTGTCAACATTGCGTTTGCCTCTTCAAACTCCTCCCTTTACCTTCGTATGCAATTGTTTTACATTCCGCTGCTATACTCTTGGAATTGCATGTCTAGGTTGATTGCTTAACTTGTGCTAAGTTGCTAAAATCTGCCAAGAAATAAAATTGGGAAAAGGCTAGATTTTTATTTGGTCAAGTAGTCTAAACACCCCCCTCTAGACATACTTTCGATCCTACAACCCGGCAACCTCCTTGCCAGGGTTATCAACCTTGGCCTTCGTGGCGGTGCCGGGGTTGCCGGATTCCTCGACGGGAAGCACGGTCTTGCCCTTGCGCTTCCTTTTACGCCTTCGGCCCTTCTTTGCTGATGCGGCGAAATCTTCCTCTCCGGAATTAGTTCCTGCACCGGCATCTTTGGCCGGGTACTTCCTTCCTTCTTCGGCCCGAGCACATCTATCAGCCAAAACATAAAGCTCGACAACATCCCTAACCTTGTTCATCGCTAGCTCTTCACGCATCTTGCGGTTGCGCACATTCTGATGAAATGCGCGGATAACAGCGGCAGGATGGACATCCGGGATGTTGTATTGCACATGGCTGAACCTATGTATATATTTGCGCAGGGATTTGCCATCTTTCTGGGGGATGAGGTGTAAATCACTAGCCTGGCCAGGAGCTTGGTGGCATCCGGTAAATGTGCCAACAAACTCGTGGCATAGATCCGACCAAGAAGAGATGGAATCTACCGGTAGGTGCATCAAGCATGACCTGACGTTGGGTTTGAGTACCAACGAGAAGTAGTTGGCGAGCACCTTGCCGTCCGAGCCCCGACAGCTTGCATCGCAATGGTGTAAACACTCAGGAACTCAGACGGGTGAGTCTTGCCGTCGTATTTCTCCGGGACCTCTGGCTTGAACGTGCGAGAAGTGGGCCATTGGAACTTCCGTAGCTCATGGCTAAAAGCTGGACAACCCACCTCATAAGTTAGGTCGCCAGAATCCCCCGGCGCAGGCCTGTCTATAGTGGGCCCTGCGCGTCTATCAGATTGATGGCGCGCTTCCCGCCGCTGCTCGATGGTAGTTCGAGTGTCTTCTTTGATCTGTTCCAGAAGAACTTGACATTGATCGTGGTGAGCTTGTGGGTCGGACGATGCCGTGGATCTGTTATCGTGGGCATCGACCTGCCGAACTGGCGACCGCTGCTGTCGTGGCGGAGGAGAGTGCACCGTGGTCGCATCACCTTTGTTCCTTCCACCATCAGCGTGCACCGGCCCAGTGGACCGCCGACGTGAAGGCTCCGCCTGCTGCCGCCCATCTCTGTCGACGAAATCGATGAGGCTCTGAATAGAATCTCACCATTCTTCGAGCTTTTCTGCAGCGGGAGGAAAATCTAGGAGTAGTTGCACTCGCGCCAACGCTTCTGCTGGTGTGGGTGGCAGCAAAAGGCTCTGACCCCAAACTGTGTTAGAAGGAGCTCCATTATGGTCCCGCGGCCGCGCGCCGTTTCCACCAGCATCTTGGCGTGCATGCTGGCCCCACACATTGCAGGAATGATGCTGAGGGCTCTTTCCATGGTGACGCCTAGGGTCACCAACATCCCGGCATTGCTCATCGCGCACGACCTGGGAAGACCGTGGCGCATGCGCCGGCGGGGGTGTCTTGGAGGTCACTTTTCCACCCTTGGAGGTCACCGCACCGCCCGTAGGCCGCACGACTCCGTCCTTGGCCGTCGTCGTAGCCACGGACGATACCGCTCGGCTGGCTCCGGTCGCTAGAACGTCTTGGAAGGTCACGGTCTCCAGCTCCTCCTCCACCGGCATCCATCCCGTCGCCCGTCCGTGTTGGCACGGGCAGATCGGCCGCGGACGAACCAATCGCCGTGATGCCCTTCTTCTTGGGAAGCATGACGATGATGATCTTGAGGAGACTGATGCGTAAAACTGCTAGATAAGGTATGCACAACCTCTCCCCTACCTGGCGCGCCAAAGATGTCGGGGAAACGACACCTATGGGATCGTGTGGATCCTTTCTACAATCTGGCAGGGAAAAAGGAGTGCGCAAAGAGCAGATCCAATGATCAACACGAGGGATTTTTACCCAGGTTCGGGCCGTTGAGAAGCGTAAAATCCTAGTCCTGCTTTTAGAGTATATTGAGTGTTCTTGAGCTTCGGTTAGCTGCTACGCATGTAAACTGGGCTGGAAAGTCCAAAAGTCCCCTCATGTATCACCTTGGGCCTCCTTTTATACCAAGGGGCTACCACAGTGGCGTATATGCACACATGAGGTATAAAGCTGCTACAGTGTACATGCTTATCCCTGACGTCTTAGGACAAACACATTAAATGCACTGCTTACGTGCCACTAACTTTATCGGGGACGGAAACAGAGCCCGTCTCATCCGTCGCCGCCTCACCCCGTCTTGACACGCACCCAAGATGACGAGGCATGCAATACCAAGCTGACTGGCTAGCCGCTGTGCTAGAGTGGTGGAGGGATCTTCACGAAGATCTGCATGCCACCACGCAGATGCTTGCTAGGCTGGCAGGTTGGTTGCTGTGCTAGAGCGGTGGCAGGGCGGCGGAACCTTGCCGTGTGTGAGCCTCGCCACGGGCCCATGAACGTCCCTGGTGAAAGGGCATTTCCCTACCTTATGTTTTGGATGATGATGACAACCCTTTGTTGGTCTAATCCTGTGCTAAACGTTTCAGGTTCTCGATGATTAGGCTTACATCGGATAGTTGTTCTCTCTCGAAGGAAACGATTGAAGACGGAGTCCTCTACGCTTTTTATCTCTTTGGTCGTAGGGAACCCGTACTATCAAGAGGGAATCCACTTTGGAAAGAATAGGGGAATCTGTTCACGTACACCTCCATCACTCCTCTTTTGTGTTCCTCTGGTGTGAGAGAGAGCGCATCCCTTTTGGTTTGACTTCTGCTGTGTTTTCCCAGCACTTGTACCGCTCGTCCGAGCGGTTGTACCGCTGGCTCTTGGCGCTTTCCTGTCTTTGTCGAGCGGTGGTACCGCTGCCTCCGGGCGGTGGTACCGCCACTAGGCTCTGCAAAGACGTGCGGCGGTTGTTCCGGCCATGCACCGCCCATGTACCGGTCAGGCTTCTTTTTTGATGCGGTTCCCAGGCGGTGGTGGCCCGGTTGGTCTGGTTGTTCCTCATCAACCGGTACTACCAGAGGTTCGAGCGGTTCTTTCGCTCGTACCTTAGCCGCTCAAGCGCTCAAGGCCAAGCAGTTGCACCGGCCCCGCACCGCCCAACTACCCCCCTCAAGGGTGACTCCGTTCTGTTTCAGTGCGGTAGTTGTGCGGTGGCTGGGCGGTTGGTCCGGTTATTTTCTAATAACCGGTACGACCGCCTGGTGGCCCGGTTGTACCGCCTGGTAGGGTTCTGCCGTTACATCGTGAGTCCTGGTTGTACCGGGACAAGGAGCGGTTGTACCGCTGTAGTGCTGAAAATGCAGTAACGGTTGGATTTATTAGGGTTGCTATATAAGGTGGTTCTTCCACCTACCACTGCTACCTCTTACCTCTCTCACTCCACCATTAATGCTCTCAAGCTCTCTTGCCCGATCTCTCTCTCTAGCCACTCAAACTTGTTGATTTGCTAGGGATTGAAGGAGGAGACCTAGATCTACACTTCCACCAAAGGATATTTGCTTCCCCCATACTTTCTAGTGTGCATTTTGTTACTCTTGGGTGTTTGAGCACCCTAGACGGTTGAGGTCACCTCGAAGCCATATTCCATTGTGGTGAAGCTTCATGGTTTCGTTGGGAGCCTCCAATTAAGTTGTGGAGAGAGCCCCAACCTTGTTTGTAAGGGACCGGTTGCCGCCTTCAAGGGCACCAATAGTGGAATCATGACATCTTGCATTGTGTGAGGGCATGAGGAGAATACGGTGGCCCTAGTGGCTTCTTGGGGAGCATTGTGCCTCCACACCGCTCTAACGGAGACGTACTTCCCTTTAAAAGGAAGGAACTTCGGTAACACATCCTCGTCTCCACCGGCTCCACTCTTGGTTACTTCGTGCCTTTACTTTTGCAAGCCTACTTGTGTTGTATCCCTTGCTTGCTTATGTGCTAGTTGTTATTGCATCACATAGGTTGCCCACATAGTTGCATATCTAGACAACCTATTTGTTGCAAAGTTTAAATTGGTAAAGAAAAGCTTAAAAAATTGTTAGTTGCCTATTCACCCCCTCCTCTAGTCAACCATATCGATCCTTTCAATTGCTATCAGAGCCTCGTCTCTTTATTAAGGACTTTGCCGTCCGAAGAGTATGGTTGACACCACAGACGGTGCGGAGGAGCACTCCGGTGTGAATCCTATCTCGTCTATGGCCTATGGGGGAACCTCGGTCTCTCGTGAGGAACTCAATGTGGCTCTAGACACATTGAAAGACTCCATGACAACCAAGGTTGAAAGCATGCTTACTAAATTTCTTGAAGGATTCAAACTGTCCACCTCGCCGATGAAAGTGGGTGATCCCACTAACAAGGTGACGGATGCTCCCTCCGACAAGGGGGAAGCTAACAGTGAAAAGAGTCCTTCTACTAGTGGTAGAAATGGCACCGGCATCTTTGCCCATGTGGAACCTCCAATTTATGGAGGACCGATTCCCTCTACTCATTTAAATCATGCCGGTCCTCCTCCTAAGTATGAGAAAAATGAAGATTTTTATTCTTGGGTTTATCGTTTCAAGAATCATTTAAAACATGTGAATACTAACCTTCGGAGAATCATTGAAGAAGATTTCTATCCTCATGACCCAAGCAACTTCACCCCTCGAGAAGCCGTGGATAATCAATTCAATGAGAGTGCTCTCTTCATCATCCAAGATGCAATCCTTCCCGAAGATCTCCATCATATTCGACCTCATGCCGTGGCTAAAGACGCATGGAAATGTGTTGTGTCTCTCTATCGAGGAAGTGCTAGCATTCAACGCTCCAACTATGAAGTGGTGCAAGATGAAGCCGATGAGTTTGCAATGAAAGAAGATGAAGAACCTCGTGAGCTCTTTCATAGAGTGACCAAACACGCGGTCTCACTCCGAGATCATGGAAGCAAGGACACGGATGACAATTGGATCAAGCGCAAGTTCCTCAAGGCCATGATGCCCTACAACAAGTCCATGTCCTCCATCATTCGTCAAAGACCAGACTTCCACTCCATGACCTCAAGTGAAGTGTTGGATGAGTTCCTTGCAACGAGCATCTTGGACAAGACCGCCGACAATGCGGTGCTCCGTTCTCAAAGGGCAAAGAAGCCCAACCTTGCTTTGAAGGCCAAGGTTATTATGGAAGAACAGGAAGAAGTGGAAGATGAGGAGAGGAACCCCGAAGACACCAAATATGATTATCATGAGCACATGGCCCTTGCTTCAAGACAATTTTGGAGCAAGAAGAATACAAGACCCAACTTCAACAAGAACAACTCAAGTGGCGTCAAGGGCAAGCAACGAGTTAGAACTTGCTTCAACTGTGTCAATGTGAGCCATTTCGTTGCGGATTGTCCTTATGAGAAGCGGGAAGACAATGGTGGCAAGTTCATCCGAAAAGACAAAGCCAAGTCCTTCCCCAACAAGAACAACTTCGCCAAGAAGACTCCCACTCGTGGGTTGGTGGTTCAAGAAGAATACCAAGAGGATGACGATGATGATGAAAATGGAGAAGCGATGGCCATGGCATCCGTTGCCATTGCTACTACTCCCCGGGTGTCTCTCTTTGATTCACCCAACGAGAACATCACCGCCAAGTGCCTCATGGCTAAAGCTTCAAACAAGGTAACTCCCAATATCAAAGCCACCATCATTACTAATCCCTCCTTGGAGGATTGCATTGATGAACATGATGGGTCTAATGAGGAAGTGAATGAATTTGAGTCTTTTATGAGTAAGCTCAAGGGCAACTCCAAGAAGCATTTTGTTGCTCTCTTGGAACAACTTGGTGAGGCTAATGACATGATCGAGGCTCACGAAGAAACCATCTCTAAGATGGAAGGTCATAGTCGTGACTATGCTGATGAGATATTGGATCTCTCTAATGCTCTTGAGGAAGAGTGTGTGCATCGTTTGACTTTTGAGGAGTCATACAACGATGACCATGCTAAGTTAAAGAAAGATCTTGATCATGCTCTTGTCGTGTCTCGTGTGCTAACTTCCGAGAAGGCTAAGCTTGGGGTTGATCATGCTAGACTCAAAGAGGAGTTTGAGATACTTGACAAGGCTCACAAGGTCTTGAAGGGTACTCATGCTAGCCTCAAGGAGTCTCATGCTCAACTCCAAGTTAAGCTAACCAAGGAAAAGGCCACCTTCCCTCATATGATATTAATTGATAATGCATGTGCTACTAACCCGTGTTGTGAGCATGTGCATCTTGTGGAGGAGAATGCCAAGTTAAAGGATCAACTTGAGAAAGGGCTTGTGACTTGCATTCAAGGTGAGAAGAACCTCAACGACCTTTTGAGCAATCGAAAGGAAGTTGTGGCCAAGAAGGGAATTGGGTTTGCACCCAAGTCCAAGAGCAAGAAGAAGAACAACAAGGCCAAACGTCCTCCTCCTCTCAAGCAAACCTTTGTGAAAGAGGGAGAGGGTGCTCCTAAGGAGAAGAAGGAAAAAGTGAAGGGAGGTGATGTCCAAAAGGGCAAAAGCATTTCCTCCAACAAAGCCGGCGACTTTAACCCGTCTTATGTGTTGTGCCGTGCTAGTGATGGACATGTTTATGCTAAATTTGTTGGTTCTCCTTATGAGTACATTGAATGGTCTATTTGGGTTCCTAAGACCCTTGTTACTAACATCAAAGGACCCATTACTAAATGGGTACCTAAAACCAAGCATTGATCTCTTGTAGGTGTTTGCTTCCAGTGGGGGATCATGGTTGATCGATAGTGGACCAACAAATCATATGACCGGAAGCAAGGACTTGGTGGTGGACGTGCAAAAGATTCCATCTATGCCCACAAATGTTGAGCGGGGTGATGCCTCACATTCTAAGGTATTGGGTCTTGGCAAGGTTGTCATTTCTCATGATCTAACGATCGAGAAAGTCATGCTTGTTGAGTCCCTTGCATACAATTTGCTTTCCATTCGTCAACTTGCACTCATGGGTTTTGCTACTTTCTTTGACATTGATACCGTGGCCCTCTTGTGGAGCAAGACTCTTAAAGTAGCCTTTGTTGGGCATGTCGAGAACGGTCTCTATGCGATTAACTTTTCGGAGCGACCCACTAAGACCGCGACATGCCTAATGGCTAAAATTGACGTGGGATGGCTTTGGCATCGCGTTTGGCCCACGTCAATATGAGATCTTTGCAAAGTCTTCTCAAGGGGGACCATGTCCGTGGATTAACAAATGTTAGTTTTGCCAAAGATCGTACTTGCAGTGCTTGTATTGAAGGAAAGCTCCATGGGAAGGCTCACCCTCCCACGACCATCATCTACTCGAAGAGACCCTTGGAGCTCCTTCACATGGATCTTTTTGGGCCTCCATCTTTTGATAGTCTTGGAGGTAGAAAGTATTGCTTGGTGATTGTGGATGATTATTCAAGATACACTTGGGTATACTTCTTCAAGAGGAAGAGTGAGACTCAACAAACCGTCATCGACTTTGCAAATGAAGCTCAACGTCAACATAATGCAAAGATCTTGACAATTAGAAGTGACAACGGCACCGAGTTCAAGAACTACACCTTGGATGAGTTTCTTAGTGATGAGGGGATCAAGCATCAATATGCTGCGCCATATACCCCTCAAGAAAATGGTGTTGCAGAGAGGAAGAACCAGACATTGATGGATGCGGCAAGGACCATGATGGCGGAGTTCAAGTCTCCATACAACTTTTGGGCCGAAGCCATCAACACCGCCTGTCATGCATCCAATCGGCTCTATCTCCGCAAAGGCTTGAACAAGACTCCTTATGAGATACTCACCGGCAACAAGCCCAATCTCAAGTACTTCCGGGTGTTCGGTTGTAAGTGTTTCATTCTCAAGAAAGGTGTTCGTTTGTCTAAATTTGAGGCTAGAGCTTATGAGGGCATATTTGTTGGTTATGCTACAAACTCTCATGCTTACCGTGTTCTCAACAAGTCCACCGAACTCATTGAGGAGACGTGTAACGTGGAGTTTGACGAAAATAATGGCTCCCAAGTGGAGCAAACTGGTACTTGTGATGTAGGTGATGAAATTCCTCCCCAAGCCATAAGAAGAATGGATATTGGTCATATCCTACCCATTGAGGAATCCCTTGTGGCCGAAGGAGAAGGACAATGCTCCACTCAAGTGGAGCCATCACCTCCTCAAGACCCACACGCTTCCAAAGAACAAAGTGAAGGCCCTCAACCTCGTGAACAAGACCAAGGGCAAGATCAACCTCAAGATGGTGGTGAACCTCTAGATGATGCCCAAGGTCAAGTTCTTCCCCTCGAGCAAGTTCAAGATCAAGAGGAAGCTCAAGATCAAGAACAAGCTCAAGACGGCGCTCAAGATAATCAAGTTAACCCTCCTCCTTCCACATCCGAGGAGGAATTAGAGCGTCGTGCCGCAAAGATTGCTTCCAAGCTCACCACCCAAGGCCATCTCATGGAAAATGTGGTTGGAAGCCTAAGAAAGGGGGTAAGCACTCGTAGACAATTAGCAAACTATTGTGAACATCACGCGTTTGTCTCTTGTGTTGAACCCCAAAAGGTCTATGAGGCGCTGGAGGACTCGGATTGGCTCAATGCCATGCGTGAAGAACTCAACAACTTCGAGTACAACAAGGTGTGGAGATTGGTGCCAAGGCCATCGGGGAACCACAACATCATTGGAACCAAGTGGATTTTCAAGAACAAGCAAGATGCTCATGGGAACATCATTCGCAACAAGGCAAGATTGGTAGCACAAGGCTACTCCCAAGTCGAGGGTATCGACTACGGTGAAACCTTTGCTCCCGTTGCTCACCTTGAATCCATACGTTTGTTGATTGCTTATGCTTCCCATCGCAACTTTAAGTTGCAACAAATGGATGTGAAAAGTGCTTTTCTTAATGGTCCTATTAATGAGTTGGTTTATGTTAAGCAACCCCCCGGGTTCGAGGATCCCTACTTCCCGGATCATGTGTATCAACTCGATAAGGCACTCTATGGCCTTAAACAAGCCCCACGTGCGTGGTATGACCACCTTACTGAGTTGTTACGAGATCTTGGATTTGAGGTGGGGCTAATCGATCCCACTCTTTTTACTAAGAAGGTCAAAGGGGAGTTGTTTGTATGCCAACTATATGTTGATGATATTATCTTTGGTTCCCCTAACAAAGCTTTCAATGAGGAATTTGCCGCTCTCATGACCTCCAAGTTCAAGATGTCTTCGATGGGAGAGTTGAAGTTCTTCCTTGGTTTTGATATCAAACAAAGAAGAGAAGGAACCTTCATCAACCAAGCCAAATATACTCAAGACATGCTGAAAAGATTCAAGCTAAGTGATGTCAAGCCGGCTTCTACTCCAATGCCTACCAAGTACCAACTTGACATTGATCCCAATGGTAAAGCGGTGGATCAAAAGGTATATCGCTCCATGATTGGCTCCTTGCTTTACCTTTGTGAATCTAGACCGGATATCATGTTGAGTGTGGGAATGTGTGCACGGTTTCAAGCCGCACCGAAGGAAAGTCACTATGTGGCGGTCAAGCGAATCTTTCGATATTTGGCTCATACCCCAAACTTTGGCTTATGGTATCCAAGAGGGGCAAACTTCAAGCTTGAAGTATTTACGGATTCCGATTGGGAGGGAGACAAAGTGGATAGGAAGTCCACTTCTGGAGGGTGCCAATTTCTTGGGTGCTCTTTGGTGAGTTGGTCTTCCAAGAAGCAAAGTTGTGTGTCTCTCTCGTCCACCGAAGCGGAATATGTGGCTGCCGGTAGTTGTTGTGCACAACTCTTATGGATGAGGCAAACTTTAAAGGAATACGGTGTCATTTGTGACAAAGTGCCTCTGTGGTGTGACAACGAAAGTGCCATCAAGATTTCTCTCAACCCGGTGCAACACTTTAAGACGAAGCATATTGAGATTCGGTATCATTTCATCCGGGATCACATTAGGTGAGGGGATATCGAGCTCAAATATGTCAACACTCATGATAACCTTGCAGATATTTTCACGAAGCCCTTGGATGAAGCAAGATTTCGCGAGTTAAGGCATGAGCTAAATATCATTGATTCGAGCAATGTGACTTGAACCCTTGCACCCCCACCACACTCAACTTGTTGTCTAGTTTAGGTGTAGGCATGGACATAGGGGGAGTGTTGTTCTCTCAATGAACTCTCCCTCCCCCCATTATGCATAAAACGATCAACTCTTTCACATTAGCCATTTTTGATGGTACTTGTGCTTCAAAGACGAGTTTTGGTCATGGGCCCAAGGATAAATCTTCGCGGTGCCATACCAATTGACTCAAACATAGGTGGCTCCGGCCACCGCCCTCTCTTGAGAGTGGCCTGAGCTCGCTCTGCTTTCGTGCGGTTGTTTTGTTTTCCTTTCGTTCTTCTCTCTGTTCTAAGTGTTGGTTTCTCTAAGTTTTTGCCCCATTTGTTTTGTTCCCTTCTCCTTGGTTTGGGCATTGGTGGTCGGGCAGTACAACCGGGGTCACGGGCGGTTCTACCGCTGATACCTGGTTGTGCTGCCCCAGTAGGTTTGCAATCGGGACTTGGGCGGTTTTACCGCTCATTCTCACTAGGCTTCCTTCGTCCGGTACTACCGGGTGTTTCCGGGCGGTACTACCGGTGCCCTTCAGGAAACGGAAGTACCGCCCACAACCACCTGTCAGTACCTGACTTGCGGTACAACCGGTCCTCGGAGCGGTTCTACCGCTGAGGGGCTATGGGCCTATTTATATCCGGCGGGGTGAAAGGTTTTCTTCTTTTTCCCCTTCTTCCCCGTTCGTCTTTTCCTTGCCCTAGCCGCCGGTCACCTCTGCCCCGCCCCGGAGTGCGTCCCGCGCTTCAGATCCATGGGCTCTCCGTGGATTCTCTCCGTGGACGCCTTCCGATCTCCTCCCATGGATGGTGGTAATGCCCTTGTTCCTCGTTCCTCGTTCTAGGGTTTCTTCTTTGTCTAGGGCATTACTTAACCCTCCAAGTTTAGTGTTTGATCTTTGGTTGGGAGAGATCGTTGTTTTTCTTCTGTCTATGCAGTACCTAGAAATCAGAATATTGCTTGTGTGATTCGCATGTCTCGGTTAGATCTATCCCCTGGTAGTGCCACTGTAAGTGGTTCTACCGCCTATACGGGCGGTACAACCGGTGGGGCGGTTCTACCGGAGGGAGATCCGGTACAACCAGAATATATGAACCACACATCACTGTTCTGGTTTCTCTGCTGTTGCATTTATTGTGTGCTTTCCTCTCATTCTTGCTGGTTTTCGTGTGTTCTCTTCGTGTGTGTGTTCAGGTGGCTCTAGTTCTCGCTCTGCTCCTTGCAAGACCAAGAAGAGGGCTCGAAGGACTGCGCGCCCGGCTGTGTCTGCTGATGAAGAGGAAGTCGTGGTTCTCACCAAGCCCACTCGCCGTGAAAAGTCTGCAGCTGCAAAGCAACGTGTGGTAATGCCACTGCACCGTTGGAAAGCCAAGGATTGGGAAGCCTTCCGCTCAAAGAATCCTTGTGTGGTTCCTATAGCTCCTCGTTGGACCACTGTTCAGTTTCGGAATGAGATGAAAGTGCGGATTGTTCATGAACTCTTTGAGCACAACAAGAACAGATATGCCACGCAGTGGACCATCAATCTTGACCATTGGAGGAACAACCTGGAGTATTTTGGTGAGGCTTTGGCTCTCTGTGAGGAGTTTGATCTTGTCAAGCTCATGTCCGTCAACTGTGACTTTGATGTTCAACTCATCCATCAGTTCTATGCCACCGTTCACTTTGGAGAAGATGACGCGCGCACCCTCACTTTCATGTGCCGTGATGAGCTCTTTCAAGTTCCCTGGAGGACCTTTTGCAATGCTATTGGGTATGATGATACCGGTCTGGAAGGAAGGGGTGGCATTCGCCCCCATGACCATCCTGACTCCATGCCTAAGGAGAAGCTTGCCCCTCTGTACATTCGAGGCCGTGGTATTATTGGTGAATCTAAGGATTTGGTGAAGGTCTATGACATCATGCATCGTGTGTTTCGCAATGTGCTTCTGCCCAAGGTGGGGAATCAAGATGAAATCCATGGCTATCTTGTTGACTTGATGGTTGCTATGAAGACCAAGGTGGGATCTGGGGAGACGTTTGATGTGTCCAACTGGCTGTGGCACGAGATGTACAACATGGTCATCTACAGGAAGGTCCCCATTTATGCTCCTTTTGTCATGTGCTTTCTGAACTCCGTGTGGGAGGTTTGCCGTCCTGGAGAGCCCCTCACCTCTCCTGATAATCTCACCATTCATGAAGTCAAGCTCCTTAAGAAGAAGAAGCACACCGAGCCTCGCTTCCCTGCTAATGCTCCTGAGGATGTCTATGCAACTTCTGACGATGAGGATTTTGAGCTGGAGCCAGGGGCCAAGCCTTCGTGGGTGGACAAGCTCGCTGCCAAGGTGAAGAAGACTTTCTGCCTTCAGTCTAACATCCAGAAGAGGATGTATGAGGCACATGTCAATGAGAAGCTTGGCCGGCGTCGCCAAATTGCAATGATGAGGCACCTCAACATGTCGGTTCAGAGTGGCTCTGAGAAGAGCATCACACCGGAGGAGCGTTGGATATCTTCCCACAGCACCTGGACTGATGATGAAGCCCCCCTCATCCCTCCACCACCTTTACTGCTGCTGATGATATCATGGAGGACTCAGATCGGGATGATGATGAAGATTCTGATAATGGTGAAGATTCTGATAATGATGAAGATCCAGATGCTACCAAGGAGTCAGAGGAGGACGACTGAGCCTGGGGCGCTAGCTTCGCTCTCTTCCTTTTTGGTGTCTTGATGCCAAAGGGGGAGAGAGTGTGATAGGACTCGGGAGTTGCATGGGTGTTTGCATGGTGTGTGTTTCGTGTTGAACTTTGTCAGTGGTCTCCAGTTGAACTTTGTTCGTTTCTCGGTTTGCTTTGTGTCGATTTTGTGCCACTCCTGCTATCTTATTTTTATGCTTGTTGGTCATTATTGGTAGTATTGCTCTCGCTTCATTATGTTGTCTACCTTCATTTTATGTGCTTTTAGTGGCGAGCCTATAAAATCTAGGGGGAGTCTCGACCTTAAAGTATGCCCATGCTCTCTAACAGCTAGTTCAAATTGGGGCACACATCTAGGGGGAGCTCCGACTAGATTCTATAGATTTCTATCTTAAATCGTGTTGTTGTCATCATCCACCAAAAAGGGGGAGATTGAAAGGGCATTTCCCTACCTTATGTTTTGGATGATGATGACAACCCTTTGTTGGTCTAATCCTGTGCTAAATGTTTCAGGTTCTCGATGATTAGGCTTACATCGGATAGTTGTTCTCTCTTGAAGGAAACGGTTGAAGACGGAGTCCTCTACGCTTTTTATCTCTTTGGTCGTAGGGAACCTGAACTATCAAGAGGGAATCCACTTTGGAAAGAATAGGGGAATCCGTTCACGTACACCTCCATCACTCCTCTTTTGTCTTCTTTTTTGATGCGGTTCCTGGGCGGTGGTGGCCCGGTTGGTCCGGTTGTTCCTCATCAACCGGTACTACCAGAGGTTCGAGCGATTCTTTCGCTCGTACCTTAGCCGCTCAAGCGCTCAAGGCCAAGCGGTTGCACCGCCCCCGCACCGCCCAACTACCGCCCTCAAGGGTGACTCCGTTCTGTTTTAGTGCGGTAGTTGTGCGGTGGCTGGGCGGTTGGTCCGGTTATTTTCTAATAACCGGTACTACCGCCTGGTGGCCCGATTGTACCGCCTGGTAGGGTTCTGCCGTTACATCGTGAGTCCTGGTTGTACCGGGACAAGGAGCGGTTGTACCGCTGCAGTGTTGAAAACGCAGTAACGGTTGGATTTATTAGGGTTGCTATATAAGGTGGTTCTTCCACCTACCACTGCTACCTCTTACCTCTCTCGCTCCACCATTAATGCTCTCAAGCTCTCTTGCCCGATCTCTCTCTCTAGCCACTCAAACTTGTTAATTTGCTAGGGATTGAAGGAGGAGACCTAGATCTACACTTCCACCAAAGGATATTTGCTTCCCCCATACTTTCTAGTGTGGATTTTGTTACTCTTGGGTGTTTGAGCACCCTAGACGATTGAGGTCACCTCGAAGCCATATTCCATTGTGGTGAAGCTTCGTGGTTTCATTGGGAGCCTCCAATTAAGTTGTGGAGAGAGCCCCAACCTTGTTTGTAAGGGTCCGGTTGCCGCCTTCAAGGGCACAAATAGTGGAATCATGGCATCTCGCATTGTGTGAGGGCGTGAGGAGAATACGGTGGCCCTAGTGGCTTCTTGGGGAGCATTGTGCCTCCACACCGCTCTAACGGAGACGTACTTCCCTGTAAAAGGAAGGAACTTCGGTAACACATCCTCGTCTCCACCGGCTCCACTCTTGGTTACTTCGTGCCTTTACTTTTGCAAGTCTACTTGTGTTGTATCCCTTGCTTGCTTATTTGCTAGTTGTTATTGCATCATATAGGTTGCCCACATAGTTGCATATCTAGACAACCTATTTGTTGCAAAGTTTAAATTGGTAAAGAAAAGCTTAAAAAATTGTTAGTTTCCTATTCACCCCCCTCTAGTCAACCATATCGATCCTTTCACCTGGCAAGAATCTTGCCGGGGCTTCGCAAATGTCCCCGGTAAGAATCTTGCTAGGAACTTTGCCTTCTGGTCTTCACAAAGATCTGCATACCACCACACAGACGCCCCTGGATCTTGGTCTTGTCATTGTCGATGGTGTCAGAGCTCTCAACCTCAAGGGCGATGGCCTTGCCGGTGCTTCGCAAACCATCCCGACAAGGATCTTACCGGGCTTCACGAGCCATCCCGGCAAGGATCTTGCCGGGGGCTCAACTTGTCTTCTATTCTTTGTTTATTGGCTTGAACGCCATCTTGGTCGTCTCGTACTTGCTTCCAGCTGTCCTGTTAGGCCTTGCCGCGGGTGAGGCTGCAACTGCCCGTGCACAAGTATGTGGTACTAGAAAAAGGCCCAAACTTTAGTACACCGACAACTATAAATTCTATTAATGTCAATTGTGCTAATAATATGCAAAACCCCAAGCTTGGGGATGCTAATTTTTCTATGTCCACTACTTGTTGCAATGATCATGATTGGGGTGATTCTTCTTATGATCTTGAAAAATTATTTAAGCCTCATGATGAATATGTTTGCAATAATATTGAAAGTGGGTTAGGAAGAGTGTCAAATCTAGGTAAAAATAATCCCACATATTTGGAGATTGTTGAATCTTATGAAATTTTTGATAAAAGTGGGTTTGGAGAGGTCATGACTTTATTTGATGATAATACCACTATTTTGGAAGAGTGTCAACTTTGCATGCATGTGGATCATGAAGAGAATATTTTATGTGATAGTTATATTGTTGAATTTGATTATGATCCTACATGTAACTATTATGAGAGAGTAAAATATGGTTATAGAAATTTTCATGTTACTAAATTATCTCTCGTTATGTTGAGATCATCAATGTTTTATTCCTCTTCTTTGCATATGTTAGATGTTTCTTGTCTTGATAATTTTTTTGCTTATAAAATTCTTATGCATAGGAAGTATGTTAGACTTAAATGTGTTTGTGATATGCTACATGATTCTCTCTTCGTGTTTCAATTACTATCTTTCATATGAGCATCATTGAAATCTTATGCCTAGCTAGGGGCATAAAACGATAGCGCTTGTTGGGAGGCAACCCAATTAATAAAATTTATTTTTGTCTTTTCTTTCTTTTCTTGAGTGTCTGCACAATTATGATACTGTTATGATTGTGTTTTTTATGTTTTAGTTAGTGTTTGTGCCAAGCAAAGCCTTTGGGATCATGTTGGGTGATAGTTGATTTGATCTTGTTGAAAACAGAAACTTTTGTGCTTAGAGAAACAATTTTAATAAATCACAGAAACGTGCTTTTGCTCTAAACTTTTTATACAAGATTGATATACGAGTTTCCTGCATTGTCCTATTTTTTCAGAATTTTTGGAGTTACAGAAGTATACGAAGTTTGCTGATTACTAAAGGCTGTTCTGTTTGTGACAGATTCTTTTTTTGTTGTGTTATTGCTTGTTTTGATGATTCTATTGTTTCCTTTGAAGATTTTTTGCCATGGAAAAGTTAAATTACAGTAGATATAATACAATAACAAAACATGAATGGGTTTGCAACAGTACTTAAAGTAGTGATTTGCTTTCTTATAGTAACGGATCTCACGAAGTTTTGTTGAGTTTTGTGTGATTGAAGTTTTCAAGTTTTGGGTGAGGTCGCGATGGATGAAGGAATAAGGATTAGAAAATCGCTAAGCTTGGGATGCCCGAGGCACCCCAAGATAATATTCAATGAGTATCAAGCAACTAAGCTTGGGGATGCCCCCGAGTGGCATCCCCTCCCTCTTCTAACGACCATCGGTATTTTACTTGAAACTATATTTTTATTCGTCACATATTATGAGTTTTGCTTGGAGTGTATTATATGATATGAGTCTTTGCTTTTTTTCTTTTTCCTTTTTAATAAGAATCCTTGCTGTACACACCTATTTTGGAGAGCCAAATTATGCTATGCTTGCTCCTATGCTTCACTTAAATTTTTAGAGCCTTGGAATTGCTCTAGTGCTTCACTTATATCTTTTTGAGCATGGTGTGCTTTATTATCTTTGAAGAAATTCTCTCATGCTTCACTTAGATTAATTTGAGAGAAATAAATATGATGCTCATGGTCTTCACTTATATTTGTTTGAGCTTATTAAAAGCAACATATGAAACTAGTACCAAAGTGATAGATATCCAAGGAGGATATAATAAAAACTTTCATGAAGATCATTGGACAAAATAAACTTGATTCTTTGTAATATTTTTGAGATATGATGATAGTGATATGTGAGCCATGTTAATGAGTAATTATGTTTTAGTAAGAATATTGATGTTAAGGTTTGTGATTCCCTATGCAAGAACGGAAGTCAATAGTCATGCAACGAAATTACATCCTACTTGTGTTGCATTATTCAGTGTTAGTTATGTTTACTTATGATGGTTTTCGTTCCTTAGTTGGTCGCTTCTCAACCTCTTGCTAGCCTCCACCTTGTACTAAGTAGGAATACTACTTGTGCATCCAAATCCTAAAGCCCAAGGTATGCCAAATGAGTCCACCATACCTACCTATATGCTGTATTTACTAGCCATTCTAAGCAAATTTGTATGTGCCAACTCTAAATTTCAAAATAAATTTCTCTTTTGTGTGCCCGTACCGCTCATGAAGCAGCAAGGGGTGGCTAATATTTTTCATGCTAGATGTGTTATTCTCAATATGAGTGTTTATTCACTTGTCATTGCACGAGAGTATGGTGGTAATAGGGATTCCCAGTCCCGTTATGAAAAAGAAAATTTACTGTATGTTGTCATATAATAAATTCCTTGGAAAGTGTTGGTATGGAGGGCACCCGTGGATATGATTAGCCATGGCTTGTGAAAGTTTGGTGAAAAAATGAATAAACTTTATTTTATGTTTGGGAACCGCCTATGATATATCTAGCATGGAAAGTGTTGGGAACTCTAAGTCGTTCTCGTTGACGAGAAAAGCATGCCACCCATAATAATTTTATCTCTCAATTTTTGCTTTGAGCTCTGGCGCCTCTATAAATCCCTACTTCCCTCTGCGAAGGGCCTATCTTTTCCTGTGAAGCACCAACTACGGAACACTATTATCATACTTGAGCATTGGATGTAGTTAATATTTGGATGTGTTGCATGAATGGATCAATGATTGAGCATGCTAGGCTAGGGATAACTTGCTTTAGTATTGATATTTTGAAAGACATGGTTGTTTGTTGATGTGCTTGAGTATTAAAGTCCTCATCTCAACACTAGACTATTGCTTTGAACCATATAGAAGTCCAATTGTCCATCCTATAAAGGAAAGAATATGCGATGAACATGTTTGGCAGCATTCCACATCAAAAGTTCTGTTTTTATCATTTATGTACTCGAGGACGAGCATGAATTAAGCTTGGGGATGCGGATACGTCTCCAAGGTATCTATAATTTTTTACTATTCCATGCTGTTATATTATCATTCTTGGATGTTTTACAATCATATTCCAATAATTTTATATCATTTTTTGGGACTAACTATTGACATAGTGGCAAGTGCCAGTTGCTATTTTCTGCTTGTTTTTACATCGCAGAAAATCAATATCAAACGGAGTCCAAATGCAGCAAAACTTTTTGTGGATTTTTCTGGACCAAAAGACACCAGATGGGCCAGAGAAGCACCTTGGGGGTGCCCCGAGGGGGGCACAACCCACCAGGGTGCGCCTGGGCCCCAAGGAGCACCCAGGTGGGTTGTGCCCACCTCGGTGGCCTCCTGCACCGCCTCTTCGCTCTATGAATACCTCCTTGCTCCAAAAACCCTAGGGGAGTTGACCAAATTTTATTCTAGCCACCGCAAGTTCCAGAACCACGAGATCCAATCTAGAGCCCTATTCTGGCACTTCGCCAGAGGGGAACACGATCACTGAGGGGTTCATCATCCTCATTGGTGCCTCTCCGATGATGCGTGAGTAGTTCAACTCAGACCTATGGGTTCGTAGGCAATAGCTAGATGGCTTTTTCTCTCTTTGTATCTCAATACAACGGTTTCTTGGAGATCTATTTGATGTAATGAATTTTTGCGGTGTGTTTGTTGGGATCCAATGAATTGTGAGTTTATGATCAGATTTGCCTTGATTTAATATCCAATCTTGATTGTTATAACCTCGTATTTCTTCTCTGATATTTGGGTTTTGTTTGGCCAACTCGATCTATTTATCTTGCAATGTGAAGCGGTGCTTTGTGATGGGTTCGATCTTGCGGTGTCCTTTCCGAGTGACAGAAGGGGCAGCAAGGCACGCATGTACCGTTGCTATTAAGGATAAAAAGATGGGGTCTATTCCTACCTGAATAGATATTGTCTACATCATGTCATCGTTCTTATTGCATTACTCCGTTTTCCATGAACTTAATACACTAGAAGCATGTTGGATAGCGGTCGACGTGTGGAGTAATATTAGTAGATGCAGGTAGGAGTCGGTCTACTAATCTTGGATGTGATGCCTATATACATGATCATTGTCTTGGATACGTCATAATTATTTGCTTTTCTATCAATTGCCCAACAGTAATTTGTCTACCCACCGTTGCTATTTTCTGAAGAGAAGCCACTAGTGAAATCTACGGCCCCCGGGTCTATTTTCCTATCATATACTTTCAGATCCATATTGCCAATTGCCTTTTATTTTATTTGCTTCTTTTATCTTCAAATCTATATTATCAAAAACCCCAAAATACCATGCTGCATTTTATTTACTTTTATTTGCATCTATCAATCTACTACAATTTTATCCTATCCTTACGTCACTTTTTGGCACCGCTACCCGAAAGGGATTGACAACCTCTTTAACGCGTTGGGTTGCAAGTGTTCGTTATTTATGTGCAGGTACCGTTTACGTAGTGTTGCGTGGTTCTCCTACTGGTTCGATAACCTTGGCCTCATCACTAAGGGAAATACCTTACCGTTGCTGTGCTGCATCCTCCCTTATTCCTTGGGGAAACACCGACACATCTCAAGCGACATCAAAGGAACTTTCTGGCGGGGAGACATCATCAACATCTATCAGGTTCCTAATCACAAATCTCATCTCCTTGCAATTTACATTATTTGCCATTTGCCTCTCTTTTTCATCTCCCCCACTTCAGAAAAAATTGCCGTTTTATTTGCCCTCTTTTTTGTTTGTCTTTTTCTAGTTAGATCTCTTGTTTGCTATGTTTGCTTGTGTTGCCATGTGTCTTCTATTTGCTTGCATCATCGCTTGCTAAAAATCTATTGATATGGATCCTCATCCACTTGCTAATCTTTTTAAGAGATCCAATTATGATGAACCAATCACTAGTGAATTGAGTTCACTAGATTATCTTTACGAAGTTTTGCTTGAGATTTATGAATCTGAAAATTATGAAGTGTTAAACGAAGAAATTTAGAAAGTGATTCATGATAGCTCCTTGAATGGAAAGCATGATTGCAATGATTTTATTATTTTCATAAAAATGACACTTGTGGGATCGTGTGGATCCATTCTATGATCTGGCAGGGCAATATTATCCAAACATTATATGTCAGGTATGCCTATTAATGTTGAAACCAATATTATCCAAACCATGACACCAGAGGAACACATAAAAGAAACCTTCCGGAACACTCCAAAATTGTGAATAAAGGGAGGTATGTGATACGGTAAGTAAATGGACTCCAAAAAATCCGCAAAAATATTTTCTATCAGTTTTGGAATGTTTGAAAAATTAGGAAAATAAGAAACAACCAGGAAGGCAACCGAGGAGGGCAAGATATGCCAGGGCGTGGCAGCCTTGCCTGGCGCACCTAGGTGGGTTGTGCCCACTTCGGGAACCTTCCTGACTTTGTTTTCCTTTCGTTTGCTTGTTTCACAAGATAAAAAATCTTTATGTACCCCCCGAACGTATTGACCATCGTATCGCGAAGAAATCCTTTGTTCTTGTTTCCCGCTGTTTTTCTGGCTGATCTGAAAATATGTCGTCTCAAGATTCGGAGGGAGAGTGCCCTGTTTCTTACCAGCCCCTGGACCCGAATATCTTCAAGTACACCTTTCCCTATGTGTGGTTCACAGATGAGGAGGATGAAGCTGAATCTACCCATGCTCATTTCCTGCAGGAAAGCAAGGAAGCGTTATGCAAGAAGATATTGAAGCTTGAGATGCAGAATGAGGATATCAGGGAAAACAATTTTAGCCTCCGATGCACGCTGGATAAACTTGCTACCTCAACACCACTACCATCATCATCTTCACCACCAAAGGAGACTTGAGTACATGGGTATGGGCACTCCCCTTGGATTTTGCCAAGCTTGGGGGAGATGCCCGGTATTGTAACACCATCACTTTTATTACCTTTACCTATCTTAGTTCGATCTTTAGTTATCTCATGAATTAGTTGAATAAAAGTTTAGCATGGTCTATTTTTGAGTCTTAGCTTCGTGATCTATCTATCTATGTAATCGAGTGAGAGTTATATAATAAAAGTTTAGTTTGATTTTTTGCTTCTTTACTTTTATGTTTCAATCAAAATAAAAGAAAATAATGAAAAAGATCATATGCTAATCTTATGGTAAGTAATGACATCACATAAGGAAAAGTACAAGTGATAAAACTTATTGAGAGTTGACAAACATAGCATTGGTCGATGATGCAATTCATGAAAGAATTAATAAGGGAAGAGAAGATTCACATGCAAAATACAATATCTTGGACATCTTTTATGATTGTGAGCCCCCACTAAATATTATATGCCAAAATTATTGGCGTTGGACAAGGAAGACAACGTAATGATTTATGTTTGTTCATATTCACACAGAAGTTATATTGTCATAGATCCTTCAACATGTGGTGCTTGCCCAATATCTTTGCTAGGCAAAAATCCACACTAAGTAGAAATACTACTTGTGCATCTAAAAACCCTTAAACCCAAAATCTTGCTTTGAGACTCCACCATACCTACCTATGGATTGAGCAAGATCCTTCAAGTAAGTTGTCATTGATGCAAAAAGGCAATAAGCATTGCTTCTAAATGTGTTTGATCATTTAGTGTAAGAGAAAATTAAGCGTTGTACGAACTTGTGATGGCAAAGTAATAAAAGCTACGGACTGCATAATAAAGGTTGCTATCATAAGGGGCAATATAATGTGACGTTCTTTTGCACTAAGAGATTGAGCGTACAAACTTAAAAGCGCATGAAAACCTCTGCTTCCCTCTACAAAGGGCCTATCTTTTACTTTATGTATTTACTTTTTATGCAAGAGAAAGTACTTTCTTCCATTCCTTTTTATTTTTCTCTTTAGCAAGCATCATGTGGTGAGCAAAAGATCTAGGCACATACATCCACTTGGATATGAGTAGACATGAGTTATTATTGTTGACATCACCCTTGAGGTGAATGAGTTGGGAGGCGAAACTATAAGCCCCTATCCTTCTATGTGTCCGGTTGAAACTTTTTGCTCATGTGTATGAGGTGAGTGTTAGAAATCATAGAAGATTAAATTATGGTTGAGTACGTGGACTTGCCAAAAGGCTCTGATACGATACCATTCCTGGAAAGATGATGAATTGTAGTTCCAAAGTTGACTGAGAACGTAGTTTGTTGGTTTTCAATAAATTTTATGTTTTTTACCTCGATGTTGTGATGAATTGTTACTTGTTGATGAGAAGTTATATGATAAAATTGTATGATAAAGTTTGTTGCTGTTATAATAATATGCATGATGCTTCTATGTCCGTATTTTGTTTTTATCGACACCTCTCTCTCTAAGCATGTGGACATGTTTTTCGATTTCGATTTTTGCTTGAGGACAAGCGAGGTCTAAGCTCGGGGGAGTTGATATGTACATTTTGCATCATGTTGTACTACTGTTATTTATCATGTTCTTATGCATAATAAAGCTTTATGGAGTAATTCTAATGCCTTTTCTCTGATAATATGCAAGGTTTACACAAAGAGGGAGAATGCCGGCAGTTGGAATTCTGTACCTAAAAAAGCTACATCAGAGTTACCTATTCTGTACAACTCCAAATGAGCTGAAAATTTATGGAGAATTATTTTGGAATATGTGAAAAATAATGGAGCAAATAACTACCTAAGGGGGGCCACCGTGTGAGCACAATACACCAGGGCGCACCAGCCCCCCAGGCACGCCCTGGTGGGTTGTTCTCAGCCCAGCCCACCTTCGGTGCTCATCTTCTAGTATAGAGGTCATTTTGACCTAGAAAAAAAGGGGAGGACTTTCGGGATGGAGTGCCGCCGTCTCGAGGCGGAACTTGAGTAGGAACACTTTTTCCGTCCGTCGGAGCGTTTCCGCCGGGGGAACTTCCCTCCCAGAGGGGGAAATCGAAGCCATCGTCATCACTAACAACCCTCTCATCTTTGGGAGGCCAATCTCCATCAATAGCACCATCTCCTCTCAAACCCTAGTTCATCTCTTGTGTTCAATGTTTGTACCGGAACCTCAGATTGGTACCTTTGGGTGACTAGTAGTGTTGATTACATCTTGTAGCTGTTTACTATATGGTTTATTTGGTGGAAGATTATATTAAGATACATTATGCTATTTAATACCCCTCCGATCTTGAGCATGATTATCATTTGTAAGTAGTTACTTTTGTTGTTGAGGTCATGGGAGAAATCTTGTTACAAGTAATCATGTGAACTTGATATGTGTTCGATATTTTGATGATATGTATGTTGTGATTTCCTTAGTGGTGTCATGTGAACGTCGACTACATGGCACTTCACCATCTTTTGGCCTAAGGGAATGCATTGTGGAGTAGTTATTAGATGATGGCTTGCAAGAGTGACATGTAACAACCTGGTTTTTGGCCCTTTTCTTTTTCTTTTGATTTATTTGGTTTTTGCTCTGTTTTTCTTTTTGGAGTGGTTCTGTGGCCCTGCCACCTAGGAAATCATCCTCATCTCCCCTCCCAAGTGTATCATCATTCTCATAACCTTGCCAAGATCATGTCACTTCACTGCTTGACCAAACCCTAATTTCTTTTTCTAGGGAATATTCCCTTTTCTATTAAAGGAATAACCCTATCTGCCCTAGGTTGTGAAGCAACCTATACTTCTGTCCATCCAAAAATCCCCAAATAATTCTCATAATTCCTTTGGGTCATATATAGCTCAAATATGTCCAAATATTTCCTTGGATAGTTCAAAAATAATTCCCCAATATTCCTTTTTCTATTCTGCCCTAAATGGCACTTTGTGAAGGAAGTGTCATTTATATTTTTCCTAGTGGCTCCCAACCTTTTTGGGCATGCTTATATGTACAAATAATTGCCTCATGCAAAAGTTCAACTTTATTTGCCTAGCTAATCTTCCTCAGTGATTTTTCAAAGTTTCTGTCAGATAGAAGGTTTGTGAAGGAAGTACTAGCTAGGAGTACTGAGTTGAACTTTTGCACACTCCTTAATGTGCACATATTAACCCTCTCCACCCATTTGCAGCCCCATCCAATCATCTATGTGAGCACAGGAGCAAATGTTTCATTATGGCATTATTTTCAGGTTGTGAAGCAAGTGTATTTTATATTGCTTCAAAAATCTTGATAAATTACCAAATCATTCTTATACCCATAAAACCTCTCTCCACCCGATTTGGCATCATTCCAGTGAGCCATTTGATCACCAAAATTATTCCAAGTTTCTGGACAGAAATGATGTTTGTGAAGCAAGTGCCCTTTTGGCTTGTCCATTTGGCATGATCTTTTTACAGCATCTCCATATATCCAAATAACCAAGATTTGCCCAATATTAGCCCAAGTTGATACTCTATGTGAGAGCATCATCATGATCTTCATTTATGGACCAAAAATGCAGTTGTGAAGCAACTATAATAAATCTTGGTTCAAATCCCCTCAAAACCTCCAGGACTGTAGTCCTTCGATAGATAAACATCCCAGACATAACTTTTGACCCATAGCATCTCTTTGTTGATCACATTGAGCTGATCAAGTTTACTACAGTAAACTTCAGAGCTCATTTACCATTTAACGAGAGAAGTTTTAATCGATCTACCACCGCGGTTGCAACCTCCCCTGGATGGACTACGCCCTAGACAACCTTTGCCAACCCTTGGCATCTTCTCCTCGCCAGTCTGCGCGGTGACCACCGCTTTGGCGTGCAATGGCAGCGTCCAGAGCGACTTCTTGCTCGGGCCCTTCCTCTGCTCAGCATCTCAGCGAGCACGAGCATGTCTAATAGATTTACCGCGTCATCGCCGTCTTCCTGGACCTCTCTCCCTCTCAGTAAAACCCCTCACCGATGCTCACCGACGCTCACCGCCGAACGCCCACGAGAGAACAATGGTGGTTTGGCTCTGTTCGTCGCCGTCGTCATCCTCCCTGCGCTCCCTTGGCCGTCTCTGCCCCATGAGACTCCCCGTGTGCATCCTCCATTGCCTACCTCCGAGCTCGAGCGCGCGAGCACGTGTCTGCGGCGCCGGACACGCGTCCGCGGCGGTGCCAGCTCGGCCTCCTCGCCATGCACCTATATAAGGCCTCCCTCGACCCCTTCGAGCACACCAGCAAGCCTCCCACTCTCCAAGCTTCCTCCCCGTCTAGTTGCCCGAGACCCAGAGCCCCTCCTCGCTGCTCTAGGACGCCATGGCCGCCGCCCCTGTGCACCTAAATTCGCTCCAAGGCGAGCTCTCCCCCTCCCCATAGCACCTCCAGTAGAATCCCTCAATCATGGCGAGGCTTTCCCGTGCCCTGCCGATCCCGTTTATCCACCGTAGCCCCGTCTCCCACCTTGCCGGAGCCTCCGCTCGCCTCAGCCAAAGCTCCACTCGAGCCATTGCTCTCCGGTGGTCGCGCACTGCACTAGCGGATGCGGCAGTCCACGCCAAGTCCACCGGTGGTCGGAGCACGGCAAACGATGGCCGGAGCCTCCCGCACGAGCGCTGGCGCCGGCCCCGTCCTCTGCTCTGTCGGGCGACCGACAAGGAGAAGAAGAAGGAGGCGGGAGCAGGGCGTTGACCAGGCGCGTGGACCCCACGGCCCCACCTGGCACTGAGATAAGCCCCGGCCCCGCCCTCGCTGACGTGGATAAGTGGAGACGTATTTCGGTGAGTAAGTTTTCATCTCCCGAAAACGTATTTCTGTAAACCCGTTTCCGCCTTATCCACTCAGGGACTTGGTTGTGATGATATTTTTGCAGAAAAGTCCTTGATCTTCTACACCTCATAACTTTTCAACCGTAGCTCCAAATCAGGTGATTCCAAAGCCCACTTCTTCATTTTGTCGAGCCCGTTCTGATGGAACCATTTTCACCATGTGTTAACATTCTAAAAGTGACCATTATGCCCTTGCCCTTATTCAGCCCCTCCGAGAGAGAAAGATTTCTGGCGATTCTTTCCGTGAGTTTCTCGCACTTTCTTCCGGTGATTTCTTCCACCCAGGCAAGCCACACCCTCCATTTGCATCACTATAATCTAGTGACATGGTTTAATTTATTTAAACTTGTTTAAAATATTGCTTTAGCTACTTGTGATCTGTGCATGGCATTTTCTCGGAGTATTATTTTGATCTTGTTGATGCCATGCTATTGTTTGGATTACTAGGAGTTATGTTTGTAGTTGATGAGTATCATGTTGCCATTGGAGTATTAGTGGTTGATATTATGATTGTTTTCATGATGATATCTATTATTATATTTTGGAGAATTACTTTGGATGTCATGCTGCCTTTGGATTATTAGTGGTTAGTATGATTATTTTCATAAGCTAGTCGATGTTCTTTTGCTTGGTGTATTAATTTCAGAAATGATGCTTACGTGTGGATCTTAGCTGGATAGCTTTGTTCTGTTTACTGGAGTAGTAGAGTTATTCTTTTCAGATTCATCATGATAGAAATATGATGCTATCTTTGGAGTATTTTTATATGAGGATATTATGCTCAGATTATTTGTTGGATATTGCTATGACTTGGATTATAGTTTGATAGTTGATATTGGAGTATCAGTTATCACAATTCTATTTTTGGGGATAAATTCCGTCATTAAGTTGGTCAGGTGCCACCGAACCGGGCTTTCCCCAGAGCAACCACATTTGCCTTTATGGGAAGGCCCTAATGAGATGCTATTGCCGTGTCTCTCGCCGGTTGTAGGACCTTGAGAAGAGGTGTCTAGAGGGGGGGGGGTGATTAGACACTGAGTACCAAAGTTGCAGTTTTCAATATCTTTAAGTTTAAGTAGAGTTTAGGCACAAGTTTAACATTCACAATACATAGCTAGCAAGCATGCAAAGAGTATATGAGCAGCGGAAAGTAAAGCATGCAACTTGCAAGAATGTAAAGGGAAGGGTTTTGGAGGATTCAAAGGCAATTGGAGACACGGATGTTTTTGGCGTGGTTCCGATAGGTGGTGCTATCGTACATCCACGTTGATGGAGACTTCAACCCACAAAGGGTAACGGTTGTGCGAGTCCACGGAGGGCTCCACCCACGAAGGGTCCACAAAGAAGCAACCTTGTCTATCCCACCATGGCCATCGCCCATGAAGGACTTGCCTCACTAGCGGTAGATCTTCATGAAGTAGGCGATCTCCTTGCCCTTACAAACTCCTTGGTTCAACTCCACAATCTTGTTGGAGGCTCCCAAGTGACACCTAGCCAATCTAGGAGACACCACTCTCCAAGAAGTAACAACTGGTGCGTTGATGATGAACTCCTTGCTCTTGTGCTTCAAATGATAGTCTCCCCAACACTCAACTCTCTCTCATAGGATTTGGATCTGGTGGAAAGAAGATTTGAGTGGAAAGAGACTTGGGGAAGGCTAGAGATCAAGATTCATATGGTAGGAATGGAATATCTTGGCCTCAACACATGAGTAGGTAGTTCTCTCTCAGAAAATGTATGCTGGAAGTGTAGGTTCAGTCTGATGGCTCTCTCCATGAATGAAGAGGAGGTGGAGGGGTATATATAGCCTCCACACAAAATCTAACTGTTACACACAATCTACCAAACTCGGTGGGATCGAATCAACAAACTCGGTCGGACCGATTTAGTAAATCTAGTGACCGCTAGGATTTTTGGTGGGACCGATATGCAACTCGGTAGGACCGATATGGTTAGGGTTAGGGCATAACGTAATCTCAGTGAGACCGATTACACAAACTCGGTGAGACCGATTTTGGTAATAAGCTAACCAGAGAGTTGGTCAGGCAAACTCGGTGGGACCGATTACTCAAACTCGGTGGGACCGATTTTGGTAATAAGTTAACCAAAGAGTTTACATTGTAATCTCGGTATTACCGATTGCTCAAACTCGGTGAGACCGATTTTGGTAATGGACATACACAGAGAGATTACAATCCCATCTCGGTGAGATCGAGATCCCTATCGGTAAGACCGATTTGCCTAGGGTTTGTGGCAGTGGCCATGACATCCAAACTTGGTTGCGCCGGATAGAAAGAATCAGTGGGGCCGAGTTTGACTTTAGGTTTTAGGACATATGTGTGGAAGTGGGAAAGTAGTTGAGGGTTTTGGAGCATAGCACTAAGCACTGTGGAGCAAGAAACTCATTAAGCAACACCTCATCCCTTCTTGATAGTATTGGCTTTTCCTATAGACTCAATGTGATCTTGGATCACTAAAATGGAAAATGAAGAGTCTTGAGCTTGAATCTTGAGCCAATCATTTGTCCTTAGCATCTTGAAAATGAAGAGTCTTGAAGGATTTCCCACTCCATTGTTGAACTTATCTAAAACATACTAGATAAAAGTGTTAGTCCAACAAGAGATATGTTGACATTAATTACCAAAACCACCTAGGGAGCACTTGTGCTTTCACCGGTGCTTCCAACAAGGGAAGGTTATGGGCGCGCGCTACCCTGATCAGGTAGGCGGACATAAGCCTTGTGTGCCCGTTGTTGTTGTTGTACCTGGGTTGTCCCCGTTTGGGACGGCTTATTGTTTTGGCCATGACGATGGCCGTTGGTGTCTTTGGTAGACACGGGGCTACCCAGGACTAGACCAGTGGCGAGTGAGTCGGAGTGGCCGGGAGAGAGTCATGGCAGTAGATCGGTTTTGTCGGAATGCCGTTGGTCCACCCGAATGGGAGTGCGAGGCCATGGGTTCCGTGGTGTGGGTACAGTGCGCTACCTCTGCAGAGTGTGTTTGTTTAAACTATCGATAGCCGCGTCCTCGGTCATGGGCATGGGTTCGTACTAGGTCACACCATTTGATAAACACTCACATGACGGAATGACTTATAGGTGATTTATATGTTGATATTTTGAGCAGTACAGATTGGCAGGATGTTGATGATGATGTTGGGGACCAAGTGTTGGTCATGGTAGTGATCGCCGGAATGATCACCGTTTGAGACCAAGTGTTGGTCATGGTAGTGATCGCCGGAAAGATCACCATTTGAGACCAAGTGTTGGTCATGGTAGTGATCACCGGAAAGATCACCGTTTTAGACCAAGTGTTGGTCATGGTTATGATCGCCGAAAAGATCACCGTTTGGTTACAAGGTAGCCCGATCCAAGACCACAAGGTTGGTCCATTTGTGGTCCGTGAATGATCACCGTTTGGTTCTGATCACAAGGTGATCGAGATGGTATATTGCTTGGCCAGTTAGCCAAGAGAGACATGGTTATGGAGATCTAAGATGGTGATTTATCAGTATTGTAGTAGTTTCATATCATGCTTAGGAGTTGCTGTTGTATCATGGTAGCTGTTAATTTAATTAACCTGCTTAATGCTATGTTGTTGTCTTGCCTTGATGTTTTTGGTTGTTGTGAGCTTGCAAGTACATTCAATGTACTAACCTGGCGTGTCATGCCAGATTGCAGGTTATGCCGTGATTGCTTGATTGCTTGTCGTGGTTTCTGTTCGTGCGAGCTAGATTGTGTCCCATCCAGAGTCCCTGCGGAGTGGAGTTCACCACCTTCGTCATTGTTCCGCTGCTAGAAGATTTCCGCTGCTTCGAGTTGTTCCACTGCTAGCATAGAGCAAGTGTAGTATCGCAGGCGTAGTGTCGCCATGCTGATGTGATTCTTTGTAACATCTGACCAGTGTATTATTATTCTTGTAATAAGAGCTGATTTGTTCTATGTCAAGAAGTGCCGTATTCCAGAGACTTCTCCTCGATCTCTAGGCTGGAATACGGGGCGTTCCGGTTTCTTTGAGCCGGGGTGCCACATGACATAAGCTTAAACCCTAGTTTATACGCTACTTCGTAAGGGGCCGATTTGGATCCAAATGTTTAATGCTATGGTTTGATTTTATCTTAATACTTTTCTCGTAGTTGCGGATGCTTGCGAGGGGGTCAATCATAAGTGGGAGGCTTGTTCAAGTAAGAACAACACCCAAGCACCGGTCCACCAACATATCAAATTATCAAAGTAGCGAATGTGAATCAAACCAACATGATGAAAGTGACTAGATGAAATCCCCGTGTACCCTGAAGAACGCTTTGCTTATTATAAGAGACTGTTTTGGCCTGTCCTTTGCCACAAAAGGATTGGGCTACCTTGCTGCACTTTATTTACCGTTACCGTTACTTGTCCATTACAAATTATCTTGCTAACAAACTACCCGTTACAGTTTATTTTAGTGCTTCCAAAAATTACGTTGCTGAAAACCACTTGTCATTTCCTTCTGCTCCTTGTTGGGTTTGGCACTCTTACTTATCGAAAGGACTATGATGACCCCCTATACTTGTGGATCATCACAATTTAAGCATATATATATATATATGTATATATATACATCTGGGCTATTCTGTTACGCGTAACAGAATATTATCCTGTTACCCTCTCTGTACTGACGTAGTTCACAGTTTGGACTGACGTGTTTTTCAACAAGAACTGATCTTCCTGCGTGCACGACGGACAGAAACAGGGGATGGAACGTGGAGCTTCCAGTCGTTCTCCGGCGCGATGCTGCGGGCCATTCATTGCTAGAGGAGACATGTAAGGGGTTCCGCACGTGTAAGCGCTCAGCTTGATGTGTTTTGCGATCTGTAGTCACCGGAGGTGATGGCGTGGGCATTTTGGCAGCGGACGTGTTTTGGGCGTCAGTGTTTATTGTGGTGTTCGTAGGCCTCAGTTTACGTCGTGTTTGTCGTTTTTGATGTGAGAATTATCGGTATGTTAGATTTTTTTGAGATTATTTTCATCTGTAATTTATGATTACAAGTTTTGGTGTTCTTGGTCGTTTTCCATGCCCGCCATGGAAATCTGTTCTTCTTTTTCTGTTGTTTTTACTTTCGAATTGGTGTTGAAGGGAGAGATATAAGGATTGTATGAAAAGATTTGCGTTGTCAATTTTGCTTCTTTGAGTTGTTTCTACCCCGGATTCCCATGTTATTTTTTCGTTGGCGAAGGTGGTGTATGGCGGCTGACTGTAAGCTGCGATTTCTTGTAATCTGGTCAAACTGTGTAATTAAGTTGCGTGTTTTTCAGTGTTGTTTTGAATTGCTGCCGTATGTGTACTTGGACTGCTGCGTGTCAAAGTTTTATTACTATGTGTTGACATCGGAGCCGCACCGATGGCTCTGCACTTTGATTATAAAGTCCGAGCCCTCTGTCAGTTTCATACTACGAGCTGCAACCAAAGAAAAGGGAGATGGATCCTGAGCTGGGAGAGGTCACAGAGGAGGAGGGGGACGCCATAGATGTGAGGGCTGAAGTAGCGGAGTAGAGGAGGAGGAGGCGCAGGCGCAGGCAGATGGCACGACGTGCTGCCGAGGAGGAACTGGAGGCAGAGTTCAACAGACGGCTTGCGCGTGAGGTGATGGATACTTGCAACTCCAATGAATTGGAGCTTCTTTTCCCAGAGGGCAGGGGAAGGAACCATATTCAGATCATTAGTTGGGCTAGGGCGAGAGCAGCCACGGCTCCACATCCATCCACCAGGGCAAAATGGCGTCGTTTCTTTGATCGTTATGACTGAAGTAGTGAATATTATGTTTTTAAGATTTTTGTTGTGAAGGAGCAGATGTCCGAATAAGTAAATGAATTCAACTTGTTTTTGTCTCTGAATGTGTTGTTTTGTCTGCATATGTTCGACATGTGCACCTTTGAACTGTTGTTTTTCTGAAGTTGAACTGATTTGCGGTCAAATATTGCATGGCTTGTGTAATAACTATTTCCTACCAGCTAGCTGCCCATCTGCCTATTTTATTATTTTTATATTCTGCAAGTGTCCCTGACTATAAACGCTATCCATCTATGTGTGGTGTGTGGCCAGGTCTTCCCCCTCCCTTTTCGTCCTTCTTCCAGAATCAGATCTAGGTTCCTCTCTCTTCTCTTCGTTGCCTTTTTCTCTGTTCCTGTGTGTTCCATGGAAGTTTGGTTCATGCGGATGCCTGGCAAAGATGGCGCGCATAGCTGACGGCTGTGTGTACGAGTCTGGTTTGGAGCTCACTCAGACTTAGTGGCATGGGCAACTTTCTTGTTTGTTGTACAGCAACCATGGGTTTCGTACACCCTATGTTTGTCGCCTGACGGATTGTGACTTGAAGGAATCATGGGTATGTGTTTCTATTTTTTTGTTTTCTACTTTCTTGTTGGTTTATGTTTGAATCCCATGGACTGGATCTGCAGTTTTGTCTTACGAATAGCTTATCTATATTTTTTTAATTTGGTTTTGTCAGATTTTAACAGTAGGGATTTCTGTGTGTATTTGTTCATTACTTAACAATATTTTAACCATTTTTTGTATAATCCCTGATCTGTTTATGAATAGATGTTTTTACTGTAGGTGTATTGATATGTATATTTCTTCAGTTTAGTCAGTTCACATGTCTAGTTAGTTTTGTGTTATTATTTTGGTTCAAATTTTTTTCCATTTTAGTTTGTTATGCAAATCGTTCCTATATCTGTGTAAAAATTTAGTTATGTCAGGTTTTCATTTTGTTTTGTACTCCCATGCCCATTTGCAGAAAATGTCACCCAGGATCGGGATTGTTGCTCCTAGTTCCGGTGTTCTGAAGATGGAGACTTCAGACAAGAATGGGTATCAGTTGATGGATGTTGCGTACCACATCGACTTTGATGGTTGCATCAACCTAACTAATGGGTGGAAGGAGTTTGTGGCTAAGTCTGGATTTGAGGATGGTGATGTGGTTATGGTTACGTTCTCAAGAGAAGATGACTCTCTAACGTTCAGAATTTATGTGCTGTAGGTTTAAATGTGGCAAATGACGTCGGTTGTGATATTTGTGTGTGGTTGATTATGTTGCAGTATTTTTTCTTTTAAAACATTTGGATGTGAGATGGTTGAATTGTATGGTATTATCAGAATGGTATGGAACAAGTTATGTATTGTTTTTTTATTGTTCTGCTCAAGTATAACTGTTTTTATTTATACATTCTTTATATTAGTAATGGAACAATTTCTATAGTTGAACTGATGGGCATCCTTTGTTTTGACTGGTATTTTTTTCATGTTCATAACTCGCAGACGGTGCTATACGCTGATGATTTTTTTAGAACCGCTTTCTGTTATTGAGTTTGCTGAACTTACATTCTATTAGTGATAGTACTGATCTTTTTTAGGTTGTCAATTACCAATCAAATTTGTTTGTTGTATAATATTTTTTTCTTACTTTTTTACATGAATTTTGGAGCACATTTTCTCTTTTTTATAGATGAATAATGATAGTTTTGGTATTTTATAAAATTAACAAATTTTAATCTTCACTACACAGTACTATTTTTTTTGTACTTGAACCTTATGAATTATAGTAGTTGAACTTTTTGTAAATTCGTTTCTGAAATTTTTATTTACAGTCTTATATTTTTTTATTTGTACTTGAACCTTATGAATTGTAGTAGTTGAACTTTTTTGTAAATTCGTTTCTGAAATTTTTATTTACAGTCTTATATATATTTTTTTACTTCTTACCATTAAGATGTGTTTGAACTTTTTACAATATTTTTGTTTATTAACTGATTTTTCTTGTGAGTTTTTTTAAAAAATTATCTGCATTTTTTATTTTTTGTCGTGCGTGATCTACTGGATTTTTGTAATGGGATGAAGTACTTTGTTGGGCCATCGGCTTGGGTCGTTGTATTTGGCCCGGATAGCTTCTCCCGCGCGGCTGTGCAGCACGGCGTGCGCGTGAGCTATGTGTTTAGTCCCACCTCGCTAGTCGAGGGGGCTCTAGACTTGTTTATAAGCGCAGCCGATGCTCACCAGTCAAACTCCTCTGAACACTTACCAGAGCGCTCATACACAACGCTCGCTCTCTCTCTCTTGACCTGTGCACCCTGGACGGTAGGCCCTGCAGGTGTGAGGATTACTAGGGATTCGCCACGGGCTCGAGTTCAAGTATCTAGCATTGCTAGGGCCTGCGCCTGTCCTTGGACGGTCAATTTTTTTTATTTTTTGTTGTTTTTGGATCTAGTACTTGACTACACCAGTAACTTGGACTGGTACTTTTTGTCCTTGGGTTGTCAATTTTTTCTTTTCTTTTTTTGTTTGTTT